>NW_022194791.1:253911-678290 GCF_900067095.1 Fusarium proliferatum ET1
GTAGAAGCAGCTGAAGTCAAGGTAGTCAAGCCGCCAGTTTGGACTGAAGATAGTGTAACATACGTGACAATAGTTGTAGTGCCACCACTTGTTGCGGGAAGTGTTGTCAAGCCAGTGGTTGATGCAGTTGAAGTCACAGTGGTGAGGCCACCGCCAGGGGTTGTATACGTAACCACTGTAGTAGTGCCACCTGAGGTAGCAGGTAAGGTAGTTAGACCAGTAGTGGTACCCTGCCTAGTGATTGTAGTAAGAGCTCCGGCTGGCGCTGATGTCGTATAAGCCCTAGTAGTAGTTGGTCCACTACTAGAGACAGGTAAGGTGGCTGGACTAGTTGATATTCCTGCCATCGTAGTTGCAGTAACCAGGGAAGGTCCTGTAGCAGTGGTAATGACAGTAGTAGTACCACCGCTAGTCGCAGGCAGGGTAGTAATGCCAGTTGCGGTACCAGTCGTCGTGATTGTAGTAACAAGCCCACTGGCAAGTGAGGATGTGGCTGGGGGAATAATCACTGTGACTGTGCAATCGGTACATCCCGATGTAGGGTTGATAGTGGTGGTGCTTGACATTGTTCCAGTTACGGTCACCGTTTTCTGGCCCGGACAGGTAAAGACTGTAGTCGTACCCCCTGATGAAGCCGGGGGGACTGTAGTGATCCAAGGGGCAGTTCCGCTAACAGTAACAGTAATGCATTCATGGCATGCAGGTGCTGTTACAGTCTTGATATCGGTAACAGTAGCTGGAACAACTACCGTAGCTGAGCACTCATTGCAATGGGGAGACGGAGGGATAGTTATAGTGCTTGAAACTGTACCAGTTACAGTTACAGTCTTGCGCCCGATACAGGTAAAGACTGTAGTCTTTCCTCCGTCCGAAGCAGGGGGAACTGTAGTGACATAAGGAACGGGACCGGTAGTAGTGATAGTAATACAGTTGATGCAGAGACTTGGGACTTCGGGAGAGGTAGTTGAGTCAGGGTTATACTGCTGAGGAGGAACTAGAGTCTGGGCAGACCATGAGCCATCCGTATAAGTGCGCGTAATAGTCATAGTAGATGTTTTGCCATCATGCACAATGGCATAAGGCTGGAGCACAACATCAGTCCTATCGTCTTTGCAGGCTTCTGGCGCAGGAGCAGTGAAAACGCTGCCCACAAGGCCTAAAGCCACACATATAGTGAGACGCATGGCTTGAGCGCTATAGCGAAAACGAGTGAATGTTAAGAAGCCCAGCAGTAGAGGCGTATGGAATGAATGAATGAGTGAGTGAATGAATGAATGGATGAAAAGAGTGGGATGGTGTTTGAGATTCTCATTCACTCTTCTTTTTCTTATACATTTCGTTATTCCTTTCAACAAGATGTCTCCATCGTCTAAAGCCAGGTGAGTATCAGTCATAGTTCCCTTAAGCGGCAGGGTCACAGGGCAACCTCAGCTGAGGATGGATCTCTTAGACCAGCTGCTAAATGTAGTAAGTCTGTACCCACCTTGGGCTCGAGGTTGATGGCCACGGACTAGCGCACGGGATGTGATAGGGGTAATCTAACATGCGCCTCACTAGTACAGTCCACATCGCTTGTGAAAGAAAGAAATTATTGCATGAAAATGAGCCCTTGGCTACGTACCGCTTTGTCTACCTGTAGTGTCTGTGGCTTACATGTCGATCAGAGAATCCCAATTATCGAACTTTGTTGCTGACCCCCCTGCAATGTATTGCGGGAATGCCTGTGTTGTTGCTATAGTTCCAAGAATAAATCACAAGTCCGATGTATGAGAACCTTGAGGGGCTGCGGTGCTGTGCCCTAGCTTCGATGACAAATAGCATAGCTAATCTCCTTGAATATAAGGGGGGATTTCCCATTATGACAGATGCTCTGATAAAGAGACATAGAGTAAGAAATCGACTATAAAGTTCAGGTGACAAAGAACTATAATATAAGAGCCTAGTTATTGGTCTTTACGGAATCAAATCCTCAGACTTTACATTCGTTTATACCCCCTGATATCAAGCAGACACAATGAAACATTCGTCTGCCTTTTTGTTTTGTTCGCTCCTTTACGGAGTAGCTTCAAGCAGTGATCTCTCTTCAGACTGCATCTCGACACATCTGCTCCCTGTCATCTCCACCTCTTCTTTTGTGCCTATTCTGACTGAATTGGCGCCTGAAGCAACGCATGTCGCTCCCACTTCCATTCCTGGTGCAAGCAAGGCAGCAGAATCTGGATCTGGCTCTGGCTCAGAGCCTGAGTCTGTTTCTGGCCTGGCCAATCCCAGCAACGCCAGCCCTGCATCGGTTGAGCCAAATTTCCCCAGCGTCGGCGTTTTGTCAATCAAAGGCTCGGGTTATGTGAACCCGACTGACACTGTCCCTACGCCATCCTCGTCTGCTCATCCCGATTACGTGTCTGGGGTCCCCGGCAACATTGTTAGCAACATTAGTAGAGCTATGTATCTGGCAGGCTCTATTAGTTTGATCATTCACTTGGCCGATTTATTCTGATTGAATAACCAGCTGTGTGCTGGGCGTGACAGCCTTGAAACCAGTCAAAAATAGCCAGCTTACTGAACCAACGGACAATGGCAATGACCAATCAGTGGTCTTGGTTATATAACGCGGCTCTACCTCTTCTCGTATTTTCCTTCTTTTACTGTCTTTTTACTACAGTTCTCTGTATTTAAAAGAATTTAAATTTAAAACCATTACCCTTGTACGGAATGAATCTGATACTGTAGTATGGTCTGCTATCCTATGTGTAGTGTGCTTGATGGAGGGGTTTGGTTTACCAATTGATAGCCCAGGAGCCATGGAGATGTGCTGCAAACAACTGGTACAGGCTGTTCAAATACGAATCTCTTTTCATGACCTCAGCTTCAATTTGAAAGCTCTTCTGATAAATGTTACAATAAAAAGGCCAAAATTTACAGTGTGTCTCATTTTGTCTTGGATGAATGTTCACCACTCTGATAGTGGATCGTTTAATATGGATTCAACTGTTCATAAGGACCTGCAGACATCAAGTTTAAATTAATCAATGATATAGACTACATGATGACGTTTCGGTGTTTTTTCAGCTGACAGTGAAACGATTTCTGAATCTCAAGGATCGATAGGCGCCAGGCTCGTACTTCTTCCGTATCGAACACTAACCCCATGAGCCTGATTGGGATAACCATATGACATCAAATGAAGAAGGTGTAGCCCCTGCCCGCTAGCTTACACCAAAACCAGTCTAGCCAGTTTCTTATCCCCCCTTTTAGGCTGCTTTAGTCTAAAAGTGGAAATCTTCCCCTTGATAGCGTGCCCTGGCCCATTCGGAGCCGAGTCGTAGATCATAAACTATTGGGGAAGTTCGGGGTTGACGGTGGACAGCGATACCCCTCAACAGATCTCCGTCGCCTGATTGGCTGCTAATTCTCCCACGCTACAAGTGATGCTCGCGTTCCTGCGGCATTGTGTTTCGGGTGGCCGTCGTTATGGGGACCAAATGGGCCTTCTTGCCTCCGCGTCGGTGCAAAGTTTACTGGGCGTTAATCATAGGCCCACCAAGGTTCATCAATGTCTGTTAAAGAAGAAAGAACCGATGGTGGTGAGTTGCCTTAATAGTAGCAGATATCGCGTCAGTGATTCTTGTGCACAAGTGCAGTGTGTATTCTGGCAAGTGGTATTTAGAGTTGGTCTGGCTGAGAAATGACACTGACCCCACGTGTTGCCTCGCACATATGCACTATTGGTGGCTGGCGACTCTCGTATCCTATGACTCCGGGGTTTTTGCCTGTCCGCTTAGTCACTTTGAGCGAGCTTGCTATTTTTCTAGCTTGTTAGCTGTTTCTAAGTGGGTGTAAGTGTCCCTTGTCTGGACCTGGGCTTCCTGAATGAGCTTGGTGTCCTGAAGAGTCTTGTCATCCTCCTGACTACATACGCCAAGCTTGGATCCAGAAATTGAAGAGAAATTAGTGGCATAGCAGCGTCGTTGATAAAGTCATGATTCTAACGCTTTTAGAGTATCTCGAATTTCATGAATACCTTTGAATTAGGTTGTCCTCACTCTTCGATTAGGAAAGGTGACCATTCAGAGAAGTGGCCACATGTTTGGATCCACTCGATGCTATAGATGCAAATGATCCAAGTGATTCCAAGGTTTAGTCAAAGGCTTAATCAAAGAACATCAGCAATTCTGGATCTAGTGACAAAGTCTGAGATTCATTTTCAGCAATAGCAATCGGCTTATCACAGTTTTTATCAGCAATTGACATAATGTAATTCGACCATGAGAGACCAAGGTCTATAGTAACAAAGTCAGCTGAAACCCAAACCCTCCCAAGCAAGTATCATACTATTCTGGACCCGAAGGTGACTTCAGTGTCCCTCTCAGGAAGCGAGAGCCGAGTGTGTGACGACAGGGAGCTTAGCAGCCAGGAGCTCAGGGTGGCCCAAGACATCTGCTCCTTTTGAGACGGACTCGGACCGCTGGGCGAATGTTAAATATGGCTCTTCGTCTTATTGAATAAACTTGGCTTCGACGTTGTAATTATTCACCTGCCTCCCACTAATATTCAGATCCTTGAGTGATAAGAATTTCATCATAGCACTTATGCCTAAACCCTGTATTCTTTGGCGGTGGGGCCGGACTCCCCATTAGCTCCAATTTAAGCTTTATGGCACTGACAGCTGAAAGATATATGAGAGCTGATGATGTATGGCGTTAGCATAGATAGGAAACTTGAGTGGCTGGGTGATGAACCCTTGATATCTCAACTATCTCATTTATCGTGAGTGCCCAAACATGTTTCCCTGCACCGGCTTGGCCAACTGCTGATGTTAGCAATTGCCAGGCAAATGCTATATAGATATAGACTTACTAACAAACACTATAGCAGCTGTGATAGCCACAAAGAGCCATGATACACTAATGTTGTAGTCGTCCAAGCTCAAATGGGACTGCTGTGTCCGAATAGCGATTCTGCCGGCTAAAAATAGAGCAGAGATGCCTAGCATGGAGAGAACAATGGTAGTATTCTTTATCTCTTGGTTTGCCGAGAGATCAATGCCCTCAGGGGGATGGCCAAAGATAGCAATCACCATAGGATCAATCTCCATTCTGAAATAACATAAGTTGAACATTGAGAATTAAAAGTTGAGTGAGGCATAGAAGACTTAAAGACCACAGCAACACCACGATACATGAGTGATTTCGTCTGCTAGTCTCGGGATCCCCGGCTGTTGGTATCTCCGGCGTCTCTCGAATGACTGTAAGACAAGCGGGCCTTCTAGGGATCGCCTAGCCACATTTTGACACTTGGGTTTCTATTAAGTTTCGAATTATGCCTAATTTGGTCAAACATACCTTCATCTAGGAACTTTTGGGTAAGAAATAGAGTTACTATCAGAAAGCCTAGCGGATCTAACAGTCCAGCATTGGGATCTTCATCTTGACTCTTCCCAGCTTCCACATTGGGAAGGGAGCTTCACATTCACCTGGCTCCAACATCTTCTCTTTATAAATCACAGACTGGTCGTGTACCCATAAGTTATGTAAAGGTTACCATGCTAAATGTCGATCTTGATGATCCCTATCAACATTCAGCTCCTCTCTTATGTCTTCTTGAAACATACTAGTCTTAACACTAAGCAGCGTTACAGCGTATGATGTGTAACCGAGGACTGCCAATATGCCACATCACAGATCCTCGGCGACGATCTGATAGATATTAAAGTTTAGAATCATTCGTGTTTGACAAGTGCTTAAATTACCTATATAGGTAAGAGTGGGTTTATGTCAGTGTGGCGGAATACGTGTGCATTATCTTGGCCCCTGATATGGGACACTGGGTCGAAAATCCCTCTTCTGAGCTAGTTACGGGCTTTTAAAAGTGACAGGTACTAACCTTAGTAGCCCCTCTTGCTGCAGGGATTCAGGTTTCTGGACGATTTTATGTTAGAGAATCGAATCGAAGCAAGGCGTTAATCATATTCAATTATCGGGACTTCTCAATCACACACCTCCCCTAGCTCGTATAGCCTTGTAATAGAATGTCGCAATATGTAACACACCTACAAGATGAGGTAGTGGGCACGGAATGCGGTGGCTCCGGGAAAAGCTCAGCTCTGAACAACACTTCTTAAAACACACTTGGACATTATATCAAACTGCTGAAACTATAGCCCGTATCATACCTAACATTGGACTTCAACAGATCATTCAATGCGGTTCTCTATTCTCCGAAACAATGGTATCATCTTCTTCGGAGAGTGAGGTCTATTAGCATTGTCTAGAATTGGGAATGGTTGCAGAGATCCCCTTCAGGATAAGTCTAATATGACCTGTGAAAACTATAAAGGAGATGCATCTTCACTTCTCATCACTCAATCCTCAACACTTACAATCAGCATTCTTTTCCAACACTTAAAGTTAACACAATCACTTACACAATCACTTACACTCTTGTATTTCCGACCATACCATCCATCATGAAGGTCTTTAGCATGCTCGTTCTTCCCGCCCTTGCCCTTGGCGCTGCTACGCCCAAGGCTACGGACGAGACTCAGGTTCACAGCCTCGACCTTGGCTGTCTTGGGGCTGCCCCTAACATCCTTGACTGCGTTGGCAAGATCACTCAGGTTGATCCCCTCGGAGCGACCGACTGGTAAGCCTGCTGCTCTATTAGTATGCTATGAGAAGCAGCATTTACTAACTGGATATAGTATTACCAAGTTTGTAACTGGTATCATCGGGTGCGTTCCTGGTCTTTCCAGCCTTTCCGATATTCCTGGTTTTCCCAGTCTGCCTCCTGGCGCCGACAATGCTAGTCAGCCTGCTGGGACTCCTGCTACTCCCGCCATCCCTTCGCTTCCTGCTATCCCTGGGCTTGTTTAAGCCCCTGATGGTAGATAACAGGCTTGCAGACTTTTACTCAATTGGAGGGCGGGGCTGACTATCTTTATCGAGCTGGCGTCTTGACCGTGGTCTCTCCGACATTTGCTTTGAAAGTTGCTGTTGATATTTTAGGGGTTTGCCCTGGTGGCAAATCAATGCGCTTGGAGACTTTTACTCATATGGAGGACGAGGCTGACTATCTTTACCGAGCGGGCTACTTGGCAATGGTCTCTGACATTTGTTTGAAAGTTGGTTTTGTATTTTATTGGTTTTGGAATTCGATAAACTCATTGTGCATACCGGGTCCGTAATGTCGATTTTCCTTCGGCATGTCTGCGCAATCAAACATTTCTATTACCTTTAAATCGTTCGTTAACCGGGGAAAGTTCAAACACGGTGATATGTTGGTGCGATGAGCGCTGCTTGGCAATGCAAGAGGGTTTATTTATTACATAATCTGTTTAACTCTAATCTCTTTTACTTGGGCCTAATATATACAGTTTTCTATACTTATTAACCCTTAACTATAATACTTTTAACCCGATTTTATAGCTTAGCCGTATTTTAATTTACCCTTTTTCCTTCTTTCTATTTTGTTTAGTTGACTTTCTAGCTCTCATAAATTAAATAGATAGATAATACGGTGCCCCGAACCATGCTTCGGCTTGTGGACAATTGTGGGGAGGCGAGAGGATGCCGGTCTCGGAATGAGGGGTACGTCGGGCCGCAGTTCGATTGGTCTGGTCTAGAAGTAGGTATTCGAGGCCGCAACCCGCAGTTGCCGAGCATCATGTCCTTGATGCAGTCAACAACAAAGCCTTTCTCATCAACAGATACAGTCTCACGTGCAACTACAATGTCCATGTCCAAAGTAGCCCTGGTCACTGCTGCAAGCAGTGGTCTCGGCGCAGCCATTGCTCGTATGCTAGCTGTCGACCTAGGAATGAACGTCGTCATCAACTTCAACAGCAACGAATCCCGTGCCAAAGAGCTAGTATCAAAGCTACAAGCCGAGTGCCAGAAAAAGCACGCAGGCTCAAACATCTCGATACAGGCCATTCAAGCGGATACATGCGACGAGCTGCAGATCAAATCACTCGTCGACGATGCAGCATCGAGGTTTGGCGGTCGTCTAGATGTTGTCATATCGAATGTTGGATGGACAAAGATGCGCCAGTTCTCAGACATCGATGATAATGTTGACGAAGACGACTGGGATCGATGTTATGTTGCCAATGTTAAGAGCCATCTGTGGCTTTTCCATGCGGCGAAGCGCTATCTTGAAGAGAGCAACAAGCGAGAAGCTGGAGTGCCTGTTTTTGTGTCTACAGCCAGCTTAGCCGGAGTCATCCCCAGCGGAAGCAGCGTGGTATGTTAATCTGACACCAGGAAGTCTTCTCATTCACTGATTGTCGCCGTGTAGCCGTATGCAGTCACAAAAGCTGCACAGATCCATCTCGGCAAATGTCTCGCCAAGATCGCTGCGCCGTCAATCAGAGTGAACACCATCTCACCAGGCATATTACTTACTGTATGTGATTCTCTTCCAGTTGTTCGGGGATTTAATCTCATCTTTGTACAGGAATGGGGTCTTTCGTTCCCCGCAGATCGACTTGAAATTGCTCGCAACACAAATAAGTTGGGGCGTTTTGCCACAGTTGAAGACGTTGCGGAGCAAGTTAAAGCTTTTGTCGTGTCTAAATCAGTAACTGGACAGAATGGGGTCATCGATGCCGGTTTCGGTTTATGATAAAGCATCTAAATGCTTCAGGAAACGGTGTAGCTTCGGAAACCTGGCATACGCAACCACGGCGCTATACAATAGATACATGAAATTGCAGTTGATATTTCCCTCACGGAATTAACCCTGGAATGAATACGCTATATGCAATTCTGACCAAGCTTGTCAACGCTTTATCTAAATATATACTGCATATATAATGATTTTCCTTTATGTTAACATCTTGGTTTTATATCTTGCTTATTTTCTTTTTCTGCCATACACTTTACTGACTCCCTGTCTCCTTACACAATCAAGATAGTGTAGGGTAGGTAGGTCCCACAATTGTGTAGCTGAATAGATTACAAATTACATATCTTAAGCCCCATTTTGGCTGAATTTAATAGACCAACTAAGAACCTGTATCATCAGCGAGGAGATGCTTAGATAAGCTCACCATGTCTTGACAGAGCTTTTGTTACGGTTAGTCTTGGCTCAATGTTGGGAGGTTTTCTTTCTCGCCAGGGTTTGGCCTAGCCAGGGTTCGTCGCCCACATTTCCGAGTCCCACCCCCGCAAAGCCGATCCGTGAACGCGCTGCTCTGCACGGAGTAGACCGGGGAACATCAAGGGGCAGAATGGAATTCCAGTGAGGCTCAATATCATGTGCTATAAGGGCTGACTTGGCTTAATGAGAAGACAGAAGAAATACTCTCAAGATCATCTCTTTGTATTCACGTAATCAGCAACACCAAGCTAAACTTATTCCATCATGGCTCGAACACATCTCAAGCGTCCCGCCTCGGCCAACTCGACGAGTAAAGCCACCAATGGTTCACTGCCTGATGTCCCCAGGATAGTCAAGGATGTAATTGATAGCGTCCGGCGAGAAGGTGATGCTGCTGTGCAGCGTTACAGCGAGCAATTCGACAAATGGTCTCCTTCCAGCTTCAAGCTGTCTAAAGAGGACATCGATCAAGTCATTGCTCGAGTCCCAGAGCAAGTCATCAAAGATATCAAAGCAGTGCAATCCAACGTTCGAAAGTTTGCAGAGGCTCAGTTGAACTCAATCAAAGAGTTTGAGATCGAGATGGCTCCTGGTGTATTTCTGGGTCAGAAGAACAATCCTATTGACTCAGTTGGAGCGTGAGTACTTTATATCTCAGACTGACAGTTCTCTATGTGCTAATGACTGTCTAGATATATCCCTGGAGGGCGGTATCCCTTGTTGGCCTCTGCGCACATGACCATTTTGACGGCCAAGGTTGCTGGTGTCAGAAATGTAGTAGCCTGTACGCCCCCCGCAGCGGGTGAGATTCCCCTGGCCACAGTTGCCGCCATGCATCTCGCAGGGGCAGATGAGATCTTCATCCTTGGTGGCATTCAAGCTGTCGCAGCAATGGCGATCGGCACGGAAACTGTCCCCAAGGTCGACTTCATCGCCGGACCAGGCAACGCTTTCGTTGCCGAGGCAAAGAGGCAGTTGTTTGGCCAGATTGGAATCGACCTTTTTGCCGGGCCAACTGAAGTTTTGATCGTGGCGGATGAAACAGCAGATCCGTACATGATCGCCACCGATTTGCTTTCTCAGGCTGAGCATGGACCAGACACACCTGCTGTCTTGATCTGTACCTCGGCTGAAGTTGCAGAGAGTGCCATAAAGTACTGCGATGATCAGCTGGCTTCTCTCAAGACAGCAGCTGTGGCTAGTGTCTCATGGCGTGACTACGGGGAGGTTATTCTCGCCGATACGGTTGACGAGGCCTATCAGATTGCCGACGAATTTGCTTCCGAACATGTACAAATTCTCACTGCGAACCCCAGAGAGGCGCTTACCAAGATGCAACACTACGGAGCATTATTTCTGGGCCCCATGACCTGCGTCTCTTTCGGTGATAAGGTAAGAAGTGCCGAATCCCTCTTGCAAGCCACCAAGACTAACATTGTTGCGATCAGTGTATTGGCACAAACCACGTTCTACCCACGAAGCACGCGGCAAGATATACTGGCGGTTTGTGGGTAGGAAAGTTCCTCCGCACTGTGACCTATCAGGAAGTCAAGTCTGCTCAGGCAAGCGGTGAACTTGGTCAGCTCTGTGGGAGAGCTGCGCGGGTAGAGCTCTTTGAGGGTCACGCGAGGTCTGGAGACATTCGTGCGCATCGATACATCGGGGACAAATTTGAGTGGATCAAGCCGTAGTTGGAGATTTAGAAAAGAATGATACACTGTCCTTACTCTATAGCTACCCTCGTTTTGTAGCCGATGAACGTTTTAGTTTCTCGGGACCACTCCTTGCCCTCCACATCCGAAGTAAACTTTGAGCTATTCACGGCCAGGCTTGAAAGGAAACTGCTGAGTCTTCTTTAATACTAATAGTTCTCCCCCTCCATGCATTTGTGCTCACCAAGCTGCATTCACATACATACACAACCAGGATGGACAACAAAACACCTGCCGACAACGCACGAAAGGATCTGAGAACGATCAAGCGGTTCGTCACAACGCACACTTCTGAAGGCACCACGACCTTTTCAGACGCCTTACCCGAGGACGCTCCCTTCCAAACCCTACCAGACAATGTCGACTTTGCGCTCTGTTACGCGACCGACAAATTCCCCGTCAACCTGAACGACGAAGCAGATATTGAAACATATCGACACTATACCGAAAACCTTCCAGGCATTACTCTGCCGACTGGCACAGTCCTTCGCGTCGTCGATATACCTCCTGGCGCTATATCGCCAATGCATCGCACAATCAGTTTGGACTATGGAGTCGTCTTGGAAGGGGAGATTGACTTGATCCTCGACTCTGGAGAGAAGCGAGTCATGAAGAGGGGTGATATCTCGGTTCAGCGGGGGACCAATCATGCGTGGAAGAACAGGAGCGAAAAGTCATGGGCGAGAATGCTCTATGTTTTGCAGCCGGCTACAAGTCTGAGAGTTGCCGGTCAAGAACTCCGCGATAACTCAACGCATACCATTCCTGGGTATGAGGAGAAGGAGTAAACACAGACTATCGGGTCTACATACAAGTCAAGCATGTGAGCTTCGATAGCAAATTGAACTATTATTGCCTCAAAAGATCTCGAGTCATGTAATGACGTGCTATCATCTTAAATTTTGTCAGACAAGCTAGCGTAATCACAGCCTCAAGAGATTTATGTCAATGGATGTTCAGGGACCACCTGTCAACGTGCAGGTCTGTCACAGCCTACTCCTTGCTAGGGTGAGACTAGTGAACTAAGCAGCACCGATGCGGAGGAGGGGTGGCATTCCGCACTCAACATCCCATCCCCCACATCGGCTTCGCTCTGCCTATACGTCGATTTCGGCTCGGCCCAGCTTGTCCAGAAGCTGTTCAAGGTTCTCGACCAGAGGCGGGATAGCGTCGACGTGCGAGAAATTGGCACTCAAAATACCAACAACATAGTTCACGACCGCCTCCCGGTCCATCAATCGGATGGGGGAACTACCGTGCTGAGGTGCACATGGTTGAATGATTGCAACCGAAGGCACCCCTCGGCTGATGAACCTCTGAACGAGTGGAGATTCCGGCCCGTTCAAACAGACCATCTCCTCAGGGTTAAGAATTGGATCATTCTTATTTGCTCCCTTGACTTGTGACACCACCGCATAGGCCCAGAGGGCAAGGTTCGCTTGATATAAAGCAATAGTGTAAAAGCCCCGGAGCCGACCAGGCTCGAACATCTCTGCTGCTCTTATGATCTGGCCGGCGTACCATATTGCTTTCCGTGACTCTGGGCTGTTGGTCCAGTCTAGAAGTACAGACAGAGCGTGCCGGGCATCACTCTGGTGTCCCTTGCCCGCAAACAGCTCAACCTCCTCAAAAGGAATGTGCAAGTGCATATAGACGAGATGATACATCATGGTCACCGGACCATCCTGCCAGCCTGCCTCATCGCCCATCATATTGACGCGGAATCGATGCAATATCTGGATTATCTCTTGCTGCCGAAGAGTCAATGCTGGGTCCGAGTGTGTCGGTTTGTTTAGCACGGCAATGGTTTGTAGACATTGCCAGACCATTCCCCAGATACCGGAAAGGATGACAAGCTGACAAAACGAAACGTCATAGCCGCTGTCGATTTCTGCAGCGTTGCGGAAGTAGTCGTGCAACGAAACCCTTGCGTGTAGGCGCTTCTCCCTCAAGTATATGGCTTTCCATCCCTCTGCATCTTTGGCAAGCCAGAGATCACTAGACTCTGGCAGAGGAGTCTTGAGCTCCGAGAAAGATATCAAGGGACATGTCGACATAGCAATGCTGACTTGAGTATCTTGAATAAAGCAGTGATATATGAGTCTGTTGTAATTCTCTTGCTCAATCCAAGCAAGCCACTTGTTCTGTAAGGTTTCGCCTGTGTCTTCTGGCAAAGGAGGGTCAGCCGCGGTATAGGCATTACTAAATCTTCTACCGCGCCGTAGCATCTGTGCCGAATTAGCAGCCACTCGACGCTAAAATGAAACTTGAGACAAGTTAGCAGGAAAGAGATGACATACTGTGAAGGGCATCTGGCGCTGGCTCTCTGCAATCTCCATCTTCCTCTTAATACCACTCCACAGCCCCATCTCAATATCCAGCACAAAGGCTTGGAGAGCCCAGAGAGCTCTCGTCATAGAATTCGCTCTTTCAAACATCACAGGCAACGACAAACGAGCCACCTCATGGAGAGCAAAACCAAGAGAATGCAGGATCTTGGAGTCGGCAAACATAGTGCCCATGTTGACGATGGTGAGAATAAGCTCTGCACCTTGTTGGTTTGGTTCGAACGAAGGGCCATGTATCCACGAGTCGGTCTGCACACTATGGTGAGAAAAGAAGCTCTCGATGAGCTTGGAAAGAATCTCGGGGTGGGGGAATGCTCTGATGATGGCGAGTTTACTTTCTGGCTTACAAGCGTTCAGTGTCAACAGCAGCAGCTGGTCTCTGAGTCCAACAGAGAGTGGTTTGAACCGCTGACTGCTTATTTCCAAGCTGTTAAGCTGGATGGCGTCCTGAGGGCTGTCACCGAGAACAGACAGGGCTTTGATGTTGGAGTTGAGGTGGTCATTTTGCGAAGGCTCCCACATTCCTAGTGCTGATTCCTTATACGCGACATGTCCCAACACAGCTGGGCGAGCACTATTGGCCGGATTCGGTGTTTGAACCTGAAGGTTGAATGCTGCGGATGCCTTTGGCTCCAGTAGGATTCCATTGTAATAAAATGATGGACTGCAGGGCAGGTCCCAGAGATCCATGGCAACATCGTCGAACCGCGTATCCCCGTCGACGCGGAAGTCCAAGGGACCGTGGGACAGAAGCGGATCGTACATGTGGTGGTGAATGCTAGCCAGGTCGGCCTGTTCTATCGGACGGCTCTCCTGTCCCTCTACGGGAGTCATGACCCCTTTCAGGAACTTGGAGAAGTCGTCTTCTGATAAGCTTAGCTGACTCGGTTCTAGCACGGGTATGAATAGTTCTTGGTCTGCTTTGTTTAGCAATCGGCCCCCAAAAAGGAGCGACAGACGCTATTCTCACCTATGGTGGACTGAATGCTAGTGTCTGGTGATGTCTTTTCTCCTATCTCTGTAAAGCGCGTATCTCTCTCACAGGTGATTCCCTTGGCCACGCAGCGTCTGCAGGACGGATCCTCATCGCACTTAAGCTTGGATCCCGCACAAGCTTTACAAGCTTGAGCAACACGAGGCGCAGCATTGGACATGCGCTTGTATCGCTTCGCACCAGAGTCTGAGCCATTATGTCCAAGCACATGACGTTTGAGGATATCTCTTGTCGACGCAATAAGGTTAGTGATTGCCAACTTGGTAGTGTGATCACATACTGGCGCCCAAAGGCCTTATCGCAAACATGACAGCGGAACGGCTTATCTTGCGCATCTGTAGTGAATGTTAGTAAATTGGAAGACGGGGGCATTGCACTGCTGCCACTGACGAGATCGGATATGACGGGTCAAGTGGTCCACGCGCCCGAAGGAGCGTTGGCAGTAGGAGCATTGGAAAGGGTTCTGTTGAGGAGACGACAGGCGTCTCTTTGTCGTGGCTGGAGCGCTCATATCGTTTGTGACTGCCAGACCAGAGATGAAAAAATGATCATTGTCACGGTGGAAGGATGGTTGTGATGTTGCTGGGCTGGACCGGTCTGCGTTGCGCCATGATCCTAACTAGGGTGAGTTACGACTAACTTAGTATGGTAAATTCTGGGGTTTTCGGGATGTGGGCGATGCGGGGAAAAGGACACTAGTACAGGGATCTTCGTGTCAATGACCCTAGGGTAGGCATGACATTGGAAGGGGGGCATGCTTAAAGGGAGCGGTGTCGAGCAGGCAATGAGCAACTGTTGTTAAATGGGGGTTTCTTATCTGTTGTCGTGACTGCACTTGATCCTTGCATAGCGAGGATAGGATCGACATTGAAATAACAAGTCTCTGAGTGGCGATCTCATCGAAAGGTAATTAATTGTTGGTAGCAACATGCAATTTCTCAAAAAATACTGACTGGCTACCACTATCAAACATCGTGCTTCATCATACCAGGCTTACATATCGTGTCTGAATTCCTGAAAATATCTACTCGCCCACCTCGCGATCCACATTCCAGTGAACAAATTTCTCAATGTAGCCCCAGCTCCACGTAGCATGGCGAATCCTTCGACCCCAAATATAGATAGGCACCCAGCACAGAATAACAGCCCCTGAGATTCCAGCCATGGCACCAAATGCATTTGCATATCCACTCTTATCAATCCATGGATTAGTGTAGAAAGAGAGGAGAAAACCGAAAGCAGCTACATTTCGTCAGCTTCGTTGATCACGCCAGCCTCTGGAGACAGTAGACTTACACTTGAACGCCAGCTGCGTGACTGCTAACTCTCCTGCAACGGGACGGTAGCTGTCAATTGTGTAGACCAAGCTTACGTTGGTAGCTTGAACGATTGCCATGTTCACTATCGACTCGAGTAAGCATTTACAATTGCGGGAGACAGTTCTGCGCAGACTTACAAAGACCCAGACCAAGGGTAGGGACAATCCAGTGCCAGTTGCGATCGATGCCTACACCGTATAGAACCAAGGACAGCGGCGCGACCACAAGCGAGATGAGAATAGCAGGTAATCGCATCTCTGGCTCTCGAATACCACCATTCTTCCGAGTCAGCCGATCCGCCACCTTGTCACTAAAGTGACCTCCAAAGAATGCACCGACACCAGCCCCTATGGGACACGAGATGAAGCATAAGCCGGATTGCCACGGCTTGAAGCCATACGTGGCGCTAAAAGCTACAGCAAAGTTGGAGCTGATGGCAACGAGGAAGCCGATGGTAACAGACATGACGAGGGTAGCCCAAAGCACCGGAGGAAGGGTGAGGAGGACAATTGGCCGGAAGAATAGCTTGAGCAAGGACTCTTTCGTGTGTGTACCGCTGTACAGGGACAGATTTTGCCAAAATGTGCGCTTTGTGGCTGGCGCATTAGGTACGTGCCCAGATGCCGAGGCTTCATCAAACTGCACCTTCTCAATGTCCTCATCCTGATCCTTGCGATTGGTTTCGATATGCGTATGCGTTCCTTCAGTGACCTCCTGACGGTTGTAGACGGTCTCAGGGAATGTGAAGATGATGAGAATGGTACACACTCCAATCAAGGCAACCGATACCCAGTATATATATCGCCAGCTCAGGTTGATGGTGATGAGTCCAGCAACAATGATTCCAGCACCTACACCAGCGGATAGTGCAGTGGTATATATCCTATTCATGTGGGTGGTTAGGCAAGCCAAGTTAGGCATATAAACATGGTCACTTACGCCATGGCGGCACCTCTCTCGTGCAGGAAGAACAAGTCCGAGATCGTCAAAGGGGCAAGACACTCAGCGACGCCCGAGGCGAAGCCCATGAGGATACGCGCAGCCAAGGCACTGCCGTACGTAGTAGCACCACCAGCCCAAGCAGCGACGGCTGTATAGAGTATAAAGGACGTAACATAGGTAGGTCGACGGCCGAACTTTGCAACGAAGGGCATCCATATCAGGTTTCCCATGCCCTGGAGAAGAGCAGTGGTGGTGAAGAAATAGGCGATCTTGGAAACCTGGGCACTGAAATCGGGGCCAGGTGGGCCGAAGAAGGACTCGGTGGTACTGACGATGGCGACAGACGGTCCAGCCGCCAGGAAGTTGCTGAAGAAAATGGCGCATGAGACGAGGACGGCGATGTAGAATCGGTATGGCTTGGACCTATATCGTGCTTAGCAGACTTCACATGGATGAGAACGTATGCCTAGTAAGAGATGGCTTACCAGTTGAGAGGATCATTGGGATCATTCGTTGGGGTTGGTATGAGTATTATCTCGTTGGTCTCTTCATTGCGGAGGCGCAGACCTCCCAGCATATCGTTACGGCCATCAGCCGTGCCCGTGTTGGTCTTGCGAATATCGATAGACATGGTGTTGATGTACAAGGGGCCAAGGGATAACAATTAACGAGTTGGCTGAGGAACAGCAGAAGCTGACGAATCGCGAGCCTCAGGCAAAAAGAATAGGAGCGGCTGTCGAATGTCCTAGAGCCCTTGAAAAGCTGAATGGGTGAAAGAGGGCATATCGGAATGTATTTAAGCTCGAATACGACCTGCGCAGCCTAACAGACACTCAGGTTGGCGAGCATGCACTGAATGTGTTGATGGCTGGCATTGGTTAGCTAGCCTGGAAAGGGGGACAAAATCTGCTAGCGACGCGCTCTAACGCGGATGAGGGGCGGCTCCACCAACCACTAGCGTGTCTTCCCCACGGGGATCAATGCAGTGAAAGCAGATGCTCTAGATAGCACAGAGTCTCTTTCCGATGCTCCCCAGAAAACCCCACAAAGTGCAAGGGTACGTGACTCTGCTGGGTTGCAGAATCAAGTAGAGTGGCACAGTGTTTTCTGGTCTAAATGGGCTAGAGGATAGGATAGTGACAGGCCCTGCCGCATTAGCTTAAAGTGGTTTGGTGTCGACCACAAGCCGATCCGATGTGGTCTTGAACCCCTCAATCGTCTTCGGCCCCTCCTATAGTTGTCGATGTGAGAAAAGAGTACATGGAAGTCGTGCATCGGGACCGTAATCATGATTCTGCCCAAAATGCCGAGGTTAAGGTTCAAAGGATCCTGGTGCGTAATCCGTTTCAGCACATTTAGATAAGACGCAGGCCATTGCTCTACAGACATAAACCATTGAGCAACATCTACAAACAAAAAGAAAAGAGGTTCAACGGCAACGACTTGTAAACATCGCTACTTTCCATCTCCAAGGTTCCTGGCCGTTGCGAAAAGAGCAGTCGTATCATAGCTCGGACACCATGGAATCCAACGGGGTCTCTCATGCAGTCACCAATGGCCACACGACCACTGCCAAGTCCGATGGGCTCAACATCGTCATTATCGGGGCCGGCATAGGCGGACTCACTGCTGCCATATTCCTCCGCAGGCAGGGCCATCGAGTCACCTTGCTGGAACAGTCTCGCTTTGCCAACGAAGTTGGAGCGGCGATGCACCTTGCCCCCAACGCCAATGGAATCCTCCGCCGACTGGGTATTTTTGCAGAGACCATAGGCGCAAATGTCTTTGAACGGGTATGTAGCTCCAAACTCGATGTGCTTCTGGATATCGGACACCGAAAAACTTACGCTTTGACTGCAGATTACAGAGTTCAACGCGGCCAATGAAGTGGTCCGTGATGCCGATATCACAGAAGCGAACAAGATCTGGCAGCATCCATGGCACTTGGTCCATCGCGTACGGTTGCATCAGGAGCTTAAACGACTTGCAACATCACCGGAAGGATCTGGCACTCCCGCGGTTCTCCGAACGTCCAGCCGCGTTGTTGATGTTGACACAGAAACAGCTACCGTCTTCTTGGAGGATGGCAGCCAAGTTCAGGGCGACTTGGTCGTTGGCGCTGATGGAGTTCATGTAAGCAACGATACCTTCGACCTTCGATGTTGCATCCCTCTACTAGGCGTTTGACTGACAAGAATCTCTGCATAACAGTCTCGCTCCCGAAGCAAAGTCGTTGGAAAGGACTGGAAAGCATATAGTTCAGGCAAGAGTGCTTTCCGCTTCCTCGTTCCCCGTAAAGATGTTCTCAACGACCCGGAAACCGCCCATTTTGCACAACATAACGGCCAACTCATCATATGTTATGCCGCCGACAGACGCATTGTCATGTATCCATGCGATGACAACAAGATGTTCAACTTTGTCTGCATCCATCCGCGACAAGAGAGCGACCCAGGGAGTAAAGAAGGTATGTTACGCCCAGATGGTTGACTTCGCAAGGATTACTTACTAATACTGGTAAGATTGGAACAACGAGACGAGCATGTCGGTGCTACTGGGTGTATACAAGGATTTCGATCCTGCTTTGCTGAAGCTTCTCAGCAAAGCGAGCCCAGAGTCCCTCAAGGCATGGGAGCTGCTAGACATGGATGTTCTCCCAACATGGACCGACAAGAGACTGACCCTTCTTGGCGATGCTGCTCATCCTTTTCTCCCTCGTGAGTATATCCTCAACACCAACACCCACGATACGTATTTTTGCAACAAAACGTATTAACCAATTTCTTTCAGACCAAGGGCAGGGTGCAGGTGTTGCTATCGAAGACGCCGCCTCCCTCGCAGTTGTTCTACCAGCGGATACCTCTCCAGAAGAGGTCCCTGAGCGGCTACGTCTCTACCAAGAATTTCGTTACGACCGGGCAAACCGGATCCAAGAGTTCTCACGACAGGCTGGAAAGGATAAGCCTGACAAGGACTTTGACAGTCAGTAAACCTTACAGACGCACCTTTCATCTCACGACTGACACTCGTTTCTACTTAGTGATGGCGTATACCAACTTCAACTTGGGCCATGATGAATGGGACAATTCTACCAATCGTTTCAGGAAGTGGGACTGGGCTCGCAAGCCTCATCTCTACTGGAGAATGCCCGTGTCTTTTGGACCCTTCCCCGGTCCACGCCAGACCTTCACAGGCGAAGCTAGAAATGCCACCAACTCGACATTCACAACAGCCTCCATCAAGTTCAAGACCTCACGAACTCTTTTGCAGAATCTCTTTCCTTCTACCTCTTTCCGTTTCAAGAGTCCTGGGACAGTAGCATATGCTAGCTTCTCCCAGACCACGCTCAATAAGATGGAGTGGCTGGGAGGTTCTGGGTACAGACATATTGGGCTGTACATCCATGGTGTGCAGTATGTACAAAAAGACGGCACCGTTCGCGATGGTACATTCCTGCCTATCTTATGGGAAAGCCTCACAGATCCGATTGTTAGTGGCCGGGAAGAGCTCGGAATGCCAAAGCTGTATTGCTCCATCGACATTTGGAAGCGTGCAAACAGCTACAGAATCCAGACTGGCTGGCAAGGCGTCAATTTTGGCTCATTCACTCTTGAGGGTCTTCGAGAGATAGACAGTGGGAGCTCCAAGGGGACTATCGGAGGCGAAGACGATGAGGGAATCTTTGCATACAAGTACATCCCCAAGGTCGGAGATCGTGGCAGGGCAGATGTGGAGCATGCTACCTTTGTGCCGCACGCAGAGGAGTCCAAGGTCGTGCCGAGTAAAGTTCTGAGGGTCTTCACTGCAGACAAGGCCAGCTTCGAGTTTGATCCTCATGATTGGGAGGCTCTGCCGACACTGCACCACGTCGTCTCGAGGCTGGCAGAAGTCCCCGTGTATGAGATTCTAGGTGCAAAGGTTGTCGAGGGTGTTGGTGTCCCAGACGTCTCCAGTGCTCGAAGGATTGATTGAGGAATAGATGGCCAGCTCTCAAGATAGAAATGTCATGTTTTAGTTGTATCGAAAGAATGAATCAATCTACAGTATTTCACCGTCGCTGACTGGGATATGTTTTATGACTGCGGGATAGTTCAACATCACCCTAACGTATCCTGGTACTCTATGAAATACTTCAAAGCATCCTTTCTATGTACCCCGTCTTTGTTTGACACAGATGGCTCATCTCTCACTGTATTCAAGGATTTCTAATTAGAATATTCCGACGATGATTAGTAGTAGCTAATCGATATGGAGTCCTCCATTCACATGCATATGTACACCGTTGACCCAGCTTGCCCGCTCATCACATAGAAACCCCACAGCAAACGCAATCTCTTCCGGTGTACCCATCCTCTTTCCTGCAGGTGTAGCATCGATTGTAGGCTGCAAGACCCGCATAGCTTCCTCGCCAGCAGCCAGAAAGCCCTCGGTCTTGGTAGGACCTGGAGACACAGCATTTACCGTGCACCCATACTTGGGAGGAAGTTCCTTCGCCCAGCATCTGGTGAAGGAATCAACCATGCCCTTGGTCCCGGCATAGATGGTCTGCAATGGAGGAGAGCCTCGTGAACTAGCGGAACAGATGTTGACTATTCGTCCACTTCCTCGCGTTAGGTGCGGGAGGCTACTCTGGGTCAGAAGAAAAGTACTGCGCCCATTGACATTGACCAAGAGATCCCAGTCTTCCAAGGTCTGATCCTCCAGAGGTTTGTTGACTGCTATCGCCACGTTGTTGACAACTATGTCTAGCCGGCCAAATTCTCGTATGGCTTCCTCAACCAGCGTCTTGGGGCCTTGAGTTGTACCCATATCGGCGCAGACAGCGATGCATCTAGTTGGCAGGGACGCCGCCTTGTTGTTGGCATTGTCTGCTTGAGAAGAGAATGGGTAATTGATGGCGACATGCGCGCCGCGAGACGCAAGCTCATGAGCAATGGCAAAACCTATGCCGCTGTCGCTTCCTGAGACAATGGCTACTTTGCCAGCAAGGGGCTCTTGTGTCGACATGGCCGAGATGTTTTTCTGGCTTTTGGTGTGATTCAAAGCAACCAATTGAAGAATTGTGGTTGGCGACTCGCTCAGCTGCGTTGTCCGCTGAAGATTAACTTTTAGTTCAGTAATTACAGATGCCCCCGCTGCATTTTTGAGCGTCTCCGATCGGCTGAGGGGGCGCTCCAAGTTGGCTAAGACAGCTAGCTCTCACCTCCTCTCGGAATGTGGTCCCAGTATCCCCCGAGCCCCCGCAGTCCGATCATACTTGAGCGGAGTAGCTTCGGCTCTGCAAGCATCTGGACTAATTATCTACCATGTTGATTGAATTCTGGTCGTATAAGGCGCGTAAGAAAGACGGTTATTCGTAGAGTAGAGCACATCCACATTAGCAAGACTATCATCCCTACCAAACTCAAATCTACCCGACCAACAACCATGACGCAAATCGATGCTCTTGCGCAGGCGAAATCTCAACTGCCTCCTTCATTTCCCATCATCTGGCGAGGTGATGTGAGTTGGGAACGGGCCAGGGTAGGCCGCGTCTTCAACCACCGCCGACCATCCAGCCAGCCTGTTGCCGTCGTCGAGGCCACCAGGGAGGATCATATCGTAGAGGCTGTGCGGCTCGCACGCACTCTGGGAGCCCGGGTCTCAGTACGCTCTGGTGGTCACAGTTGGGCAGCCTGGAGTGTACGAGAGGGTGCCATTCTTATCGACCTGGGCAAGTACCACGAGTTTCTTCTAGACGACAGTACCGGAGTGCTGCAAGCATCACCTAGCATGACTGGGAGGATGGTCAATAAGCTCCTGGGCTTACGTGGCCGCATGTTCCCTGGTGGCCATTGCCCAGAGGTTGCTCTTGGAGGATTTCTTCTGCAAGGAGGGATGGGGTGGAATTGCAAGGTAAGGTGACTGAGGAAAGACAATAGCATCTTTACTGACAAAGTGCTTGAAGAACTGGGGTTTCGCTTGCGAGAGGTTGGTGGCTCTCGACGTGGTGACGGCTGATGGGGAGAAGCGACACTGCGATAAGACAACCAACGCGGAATTATACTGGGCGGCACGTGGATCAGGTCCAGGTCAGCCTTTTGCTTTCTGAGAGGAATTAACATATAGCTCACGCTTTTCTCTCTCATGGTATAGGATTCCCGGCTGTCGTTACGAGATTCTATCTCCAAACAATTCCTGCCTTCAACCACATGAGATCATCGGTCTATATATACGAGAAGAAAGATTATGAAGCGGCTTTTTCTTGGGTCCTCAAGGTTAGTTCCGATCATGTCCTCCTCCCCGGTGATAGATCCACTAAGACTATATATAGCTTGCTCCTACCTTTGACGAGGGCACTGAGATAGTTGCAGTTGGCCGACATTTTCCAGGCCGTGAAGGAGAGCATATCTTGATCTCTTTTGTCACTTTTAAAAACAGTGACGAAGAAGCACGGTCTGCGCTGCAGCCGGCTCAAGACTCAGCACCACCAGGACACGTAATCTCGTGGTTTTGCGAGCCAACTTCCATGGCGGAGCAGTACGACGATCAGCATTCTGCCAACCCTGAGGGTCATCGATATGCAGTCGACAACTCTTATATCCGCAATGATGCAGACGTTGTCTCGGTCTTGAAAGAGTCCTTCACATCACTCCCCACAGAAAAGTCTTTTACCCTTTGGTATGCGATGGCTCCCGGCTCTCGACGCAGTATCGAGGATGGCGCCATTGAAGATATGGCACTCTCTATGCAGACCGATCATTACTTTGCGGCCTATGTCGTCTGGGAAGATCAGGCTGAGGACCCCAAATGTCAATCCTGGCTTACCCATATCTTTGAAAAGATCAATAGGGACTCGGAAGGGTCGTATCTTGGAGATGCCGATTTTCAGAAGCGCTCGACCGCGTTCTGGGGACAGGACCAAGGAAAGAGACTCATGAACATCAGGAAGAAATGGGACCCGCAAGGTATAGTGGCTGGCTATCTCAATAAGGGAGACCGAAATGGTGTGGAAGGTTTGGAAAATGTACATAAACTATGACGCGGTTAATGCTCGCGATGTAAGCGTCACGTCACAGCAGCAGTCACGATTATCTAATCAAATCCTTGCCTTGTATAGCTCTGAAAGTTCTCTGATACTGCTGGTACAAATAGTCTTTTTGGCTCTTCTCTGTTAAGCTATTTCCTTTCTCATCAATAGAGTTGGTAATCTGGATGCCTGGTAAGGTCAAGGTAACGCCGGTCAGCACATCTCTCCAACATAAGCCAGAGCATTAGGATTACAAACATTTCTGTAGCTGAGAGGACCGTGATGCGATGTTAAGGGTAGGTAGTCCTCGCAAGCGGCAAGAAAGACATTGTGTCTTCCGGTATAGATCGTCCTCAGGTCAACGAGGCACTTGATATCACCCTCATAGACCCACGTCCCATCTACCAGTTTCCAGACTAGAACTCGTAGATAGACATAATTACTTAGAACTTTATCGAAACTCTTAATAATATAGACAAACCCGATATGCCAGCATATCGTACATATATATAAGCTGCTCAAAACAACATTCCCTTAGCATAAACTCAAGCTAATATCATGCTTGGTCATGATATAAGACACACCTCTGGGACCAAAGGCTCGAGGGTCGGGATCACTCCAAAGAAGTTCGACTATTTTTGCCCCCATCTTCACCGCACCGGGTGTACGCGAAGCTCTAGCGAAGAACCCAGCGCGGAACACATGAATATGCTCTTGACGTCTCGCGACTGAGGCCGTAATAGTGCCCGGCCAGAGGAGCATTCGACGATATGGCGACTCGCTAACAAACAATGAATAAAAGGCTGACATGGTCTGTTCTACTCGATTGTCGATTTCGGCGGCGAGGTTCGGATCTGCGAGCATATCGGGGTAGAAGGCTGACTGCAAGTATACGATAAGACCGTGTTGATATATCATCACAGCTGTAGCTTGCTCTTCGTGAGAACATAGGCCATTTGTGTCTTCTTCGAGTGCATTGTAGCCTTCTAGCCGCGATAAAAGTGAAGCATACTGTTCTTGATATGCGGTAGTGGCTATAATGCCTCTCTTCTCTTCTTCCCGCCGAGCTTCGACAATCTGAGAGATCTCGGGAACCATCTCCCACAGACCCTGCCCAAAGCCAAGTAGAAATCCTCTGGATTTGTATCCTCTAAGTATATCCAGTGGATAGACTGATGGGTCAATTTCCACGACCTCATCAGATAGAAAGCTGCGAGGCGTGATGGTGATTTTGATTGCATGATAAGCATAGAGCTCCAGCATAAATCCTTTCAGGTGTTTCAATTCATTAGATGGCGTGGGTTCGGATGTGAGGAGATTGATATACTGTCGACAAGCTTTGAGATGATGATACATGGAGCCACGAGAATGACCTTGAACATGCTTGTAGCTGTTAGCAACAAGTCCCATGACGTTCTCATGTGAGAAAATCTTACATCGTAGACGCAGAGGAGTAATAGAATCAGCAGGATGCGGATTGGGGTAGGTGGCCCTGTCTGTTCATCCGTCGATAGGACGATCTGACCCGTCTGATAAGATAAGAGCTTCTGTAATCCCGACAGTACAGTCGCATAATGTCCACGAGTCTCCACTTCTAAAGCTCGGGCTCTTTGGATAGTAGACGTCGTGTCATTGACTGTCAGATGAGCTCCTCCAATAGCTAGGATGCAATCAAGAACCAGCTTATCATTCGCAGCCAATGGGAGAAGATAATGAATAAAGGGGTTTCCATCTAAGCAGGGCCCTCGAGTCAGCATTTCGGCTGTGACATCCAGGTACTGCTGATAGAGCGGACGCGAGTTATCGCTTAGATGAGCTAGGTTGCCGTAGGTCGGCGCGGCCCGAGGAGAAGATGAACGGGACTTGGACTGCAAGGCTGCTGAGTCTGGGGAAGGGCCGGAGGTTCTGAGTGGCTCATTGGCAGTGCCGTCTTCCGTAATAGCTCTTTGAGAAGTGCTCTCCTGAGAGGGCCAAACACATTCTTGCCCGGTCCGGGTGCACGACGAGCAGACTGGCTTGACTTCATCACACTTCTTACGTTTAGTGCGACACGGAAGACACCCATTCTTTGACCGTGGGTGGTTTCGGCGCCATTTCGTGGGGAAAGGGGCTCCGCGGTATGGAAGAGCAGGATCGTCTTGGTTTGCCATTGAGAAATAAAATGAGAAGAATTGCTAGATGCTATGATGGGATGCTGCGATGTTGTCGTAGTAAATGGGCTATAAATACACGGGACTTGGAAGAGGCAACCTGTCGATCTTGGCCAAGGTCGTCATCGGGATAGGGCTGAGAAGAACAAGCCACGACCAACTGCCGCTGTCATGACGATAAAGTTCGAATGGACAGGGGTTTTATCGAATCGCTAGCCAAATTGAATCACTTACCAAAACGGAAACGTCGATTCTGCCTTGCAGGGATTGTGATCCTTTGGCTGCACTAGGGCTGTTTTGAGAAAGGAGACTGGCTAGACTGGGAGATGGGCCAGCAATAACAATAAACTGGCGCGATGTAAATGCCTCGAGTTATTAGACTCGTACTCATTTACTGCCTATAAATAGCATCTCGACGCGAAATGGATAGAAGAACTACCATGGCATCGATTAAATTGGGGCCAGGAACTTTAGCCGCCCCGCTTCCTTCAGATCCTACCATCGTTTACTGGCAAATAATCAGTCAGCAGAAAAGCTTTTGTCCAGATACTACCCTAGCATCCCTCACTATGTCACAACTGATCAAGGATCACAACACAATGCTTTACCCTAGACCCATGCAGAATATATCTAGACTTCCCCAGATTGCGCGATATGCTAGACTGCGGGTATGCAAGGGTATCTGTTACATATGGCTTTAAGATTTTAAAGGTAGGCAGGAAGGAAAGATGTGAAAATAAAAACAGAAGCTTATTTTCCATTATTAATACTAATAAGAAATTGTGATTGCGCTAATCAACCACAAAAAGCTTACAAGTTTGCACATCAATCACATACCCAAGAGGACAGTAGAAAATGCGCCACTGAACCTTGACACTTGTCACATTCGATATGCTATTTGCAGTTGAGACTTGTGGCTGAGAGTTTAAATCAGCAGAGAGAACTTAGGCTTATCACATTCGGCTCTGACTACTTGAGTTATAGTACGGCAGTTGCTTCGTCTGTAACCTAATAGCTGTGACCCCTCATCGGTGAAGAATTCGGTTTCTCTTAAACCAAGGAAACCCCAATACGGCGAGGAGGCTTGTCACCAGCGTTGCCTAACATTGGCCTGCATTCCTGCACAACTGTCAATTGCAAGGTGTACCCAATCTTCCTCGTCCTCTTCCCGAACGTCTTTGTTTTATCATCATAATGAACGATGATGTTGTACTTCTCCTCATTAAAGACAATGGCCCACTGATTACCAACACCATCACCCGTTACCGTACCATACTGAATATGGCCCACATCCGGGTCATGCTTGCATGCCTCGACTGTAGCCACTCGGTATTCTTGCACTCTCGCCGCGGCGTGCTCATCAGGGCTCACGTCAACACCTGCATTTGCGTCAGAAGCCTTGTCTGTTTTGGCAGATCAGTAGGTGGCGGACCTTTGTGGTGGAATACTTGGGAGTAATTGTTGGTATAGGTGATCACAGACATATTTGCTAAATTGTTGAAGATATGGATGGAGATTGCTGAGCGGGCTGCTGGATGTAGGAGAATGTTGAGAACCCTTTTTGACTGGGAGCTTGATTGGATTTTATAGACAAAAGAACACAGCAAACGAATTGCCGTCCATCTTCCACATCCCTTGCGTTGAAGCATGGAATGACAGGCTTGCCAAGCAATTTTCAGCTTTCAGCTTTCATCTTGCGCACGCCAATGAGCTTGAATATCCTAGAACTTCCTAACCGGCTTGTGTAGTGGCAGAGACAGTGGCTGACGCCCCCTAAACCTGACAGGCCGAATCAGTCAAAAGTTCACACGTGAGAAGCACGTTAGCGCTATCGAATAAGTCTAGACTTAAGCTTAACCATCACACTTCCTGTTGGATAGCAAAGTTTGTCGTTAAAGCTGCTGTCGCGCCGCAGCTATAGCTTGCTGATGACCAGCTGTAGATGGGATAAGTTGCGCGGCCCTAGAGATAGGCAAGGTTTATTTGACGTTGATACGAGGCTCGACATTTACTGACATGCTCCCGCGCTTGTGTTTCCGAATCGGCTTGGTGAGTGACGGTGGAAGTTTGTGCTTACAGGGTGGCGCTGGAATGAATGTTGTGAATTTTGATGCACTCGAGACTGTCGATCCATGGCCCCAGCCTCAATCGGACTCATCATCGCGGTTGTCTCCGAAATGGTGGTTATTAGTTGATAGAAGAAGACCACGCGACTCTGGCAGTACGTCATCAATGGCACTTATAGTAACACCATTAGAAACGACGCTTGAAACAGTGTGAAATAAAACGGGATGCGCGTTATTCCTATTAAACCTGGACCCATTGCGAGTAGCACAGAGGGAAAACCAAGATAGACTTCGCCGATGTCGCTAGAACCTGTAGGTTACCTCGCTTATGTTAAATTCCATTGCCTAACCGAAGGGGGTATTTGATTAACAGTGTCAGCCGGATGCTGTTTTCTCAGAAGCTAGTATCGAACTGTGCTAGTTGAAGGGGGTTGTAATTTTGGCTTAATTAGCTAATAAGACTCCATTCACACGAGAAAGAACTTGGGTAGACTGGGAGATGGACAAGCGACATCAATATATTATTGGCTGATATATAGAGTGAATGAGGAGTTCTATATTGGCCGTAGATGCTGTCCTGATGTCAGTAGATAAGAGCAATATCTTGGTTTAATTCTTCAGTCGAATGTATCAATCGGCGAGACTACAGTGACATCGATTAAATAATGATTGGAAACTTAAGCAGTCCTACTTCTCTAAATCCCACTATTATGCATTAGCAAGTTAATAGCCAGCAAGAGGGAACCTATATCTATATAGCCGCGCGAGGATCAGACTCTGAAACAACTGTACAGGCTCAATAAGTTGTTTTCTGCCCCAGAAACCATCTCCTAAATCGACTTTAAATGCATAACGTCGTTCGCTATTAGTATTTCCCAGTAGAAGCCCGACCAGTCCGGCATCCTCAAATGGAGCGTGAATTACTCCGTTTTATTGCACTATTTAACAGAGAGCTGGCCTGGTCATAATTGGCGATGGCAACTAGATGTCAAAGCGAATAATCTGAGACATCCGTTAACTTTCTGATCCTTAAGCTTTACTTGCCTCGCTTCCCAACTGCTTTGTTGTTTCAAGTCGGCAGACTACCTACTCATATCACCAGCTTGACAGAATTCAAAGATGCCCCGGCCAGCGATGAGACAGTCATTATGTACGTTGGGCTACATGGTGCGGACCTTTTAGAGCGATAAGCCCAAATCGCCGAGAAGTAAGATGTAACAGAAGATCCCTCAAGGCAGCGACTCTTACACGTCACGTAGAATTGCTGGCTATACAAGAACCCGGTTTGGTTGATTTGTAGGTACTGATTCGTAGGTACGAGCCTTACGTCAGCCGCGGAGCTCGGCAATTGCGACTCATTAGTGACGGGCCGTCGCTGGTTGAAAAACAATTGACCAGGGTCACACGGGCTGGCACTAGCGGGCTCTCAGCTGATTGCTTAACGGTAGATGCTATGTATGACGTTAAATGTCTCGGAAAAAAAGGCCTGAGTGCAGTCCCCGATGACAGCCTATATGTGGATCCCGCTGACAGCGTCCTGAGTTTGTGTCGATCCCGCTGAGAGATCCCGCGTGGCATGGTGACTTAACGATTGGTGGACTTCTCGAGAGGTCAGGGCGAAAGCCTCGTCACAGCACTGGTCAAACTAGGGTGTATCTACCACTTAGAAGCCGATCCGGTATATTTCATTACGTTGAATATTACGCTTCATACGTCGTTCTCATCAAAATATCTGCTTCGGGTAAGTAGATGTTGATTTATCATCAGTCGATCAGTACAGGGTCAAACGCTCAACAAGGCATGTTTCGGCCGCTTCTGCTTCTCAGCGATGTATGTTGTACGTTCTCACAATTGCGAGAGTATAACAACTTTAGGATTTGGAAGATAAAAGGCAGCACATTCCCGCCATTCTATCACAGTATTCGCATCACAACTCATCACACTTTGCACTCAGATTCCTTCTACACTATCAACAATCCACTTGAGTCTCATTCAGTCTCTAACAACTTCATCATGATGTTCAAAAGCGCCCTTCTTGCCCTTGCCGCCACTGTTGGCTTGTCAGATGCTCTAGGCATCAACTGCCGAGGCAGTGGCCTTTGCAGTGGCAACAAAGGCGCTCTCGGCCAGCTCATTGCCCAGGTCAGGGCCATCGACCCCAACAAGACCTTCAGGAATGGCGAGCACGTTAGCTGCGTTGACATCAACAACATTGGCAATCATCCAGCCATTTGTGCGTTCTATCAGAACATTGGAGACCGCAGCTTTTCGCTTGCCCAGACTCAAACGTTCCTTCAGCAGATCGTCGATCATGGCTGCAAGCTTTGCGGTAGCGTCCCGACTGACCCGGGCAACAACGTTGCTAACGGGCAGCTGACTGTCAACGTTGTCATAAACCCTACCAGCCGCGATACACGTCAGAGCCCGGCTGTCTACGAGAAACGCAGCGAAAAGACAAACCCTACCAAGCGCGATGCGCCCGAAAGTCCTGTATCCTACGAGAAGCGCGGCGACAATCTCCTTGTCAGACGCCTTGGTATCAACTGCCGTGGAAGCTCCACTTGTGGAGTTGGAGGTATCGGACATACACCCAATGGCGACCTGAAGGATGTTCGTGATGCTGTTGCTGCTGGCGAGGAGGGAAACTTTGGTAACGGTGAACATGTTGCTTGTATTCCCTTTGCATTTGGAAACCTGTGTGCTTTCTACCAGAACATTGGCAGCCGAACTTTTACCAAGGAGCAGTCTGTCACATTCCTCGACCAGCTTAGACAGCATGGATGTTCTAAGTGCGGTAGCATTCCTGTCGATCCCGGTAACGACGTCAAGAACGGACAACTTACTGTGAACTATGTCGCATAAGTAGCTATCAACTAGTTGACCCTTACGATAGCGAGGGCTGCTCGGGACTGGCTGACTTCAGACATTCTGCGGTGCCGACAACCACCAGTATGGAGAGCTTTGAGTTGGAGGGGGGATGGGGGGTTTAGTAGATGGGTGGAGAAAATCTTATAGTAAAGTAGCTTATAAGACGATAACTATAGTGTCTTTGGATAAATTAAACTATTTACTATAATATTGTTAAATACTTGAGCTTCTGCTTTTAAAGTTAGACCTTATAATCAGAAATAACTTTAAGATAAAATAATCTACTAAACTTTTATAAGCTTATCCATAGTAAAGGGGAAGCTGAGATTGAAGGGGGCGAGTTTAAGAGGTTGTAATCTTGGTATATTGCTTGCGAGTGAGCTTGATACTAGGCGGGGTAGGTTGAAAGAAACAGAATGTGGCCAATCGCTTGTCATGAGAGCAACGCCACCTGAATTGAATTTGGGTACGCTCAGGTGCACGTGAAATGAGACAGTTGACTAAGCGGCAGGGAATATCCAATCGAATCCCTGTGTAGGTGAGCCAACGCCATGCAGCTGTTTCGAGCTGAAAATTTCACAGCCTGATTTATACATGATGATGTGTCAGTCTTCCGAACTAACTGGCGCGTCTGGAAATTACAAGGTAACCAATGCCTGATAATGGATACAAAGTTGCGCAGACTGTTGCATGAGGTGCAAAGACAGCTGGAAATCCCACCGAAGGTGATATGGCAAGACAATGGGTCTGCCAATCCTGGCATATTCATGCGTCAGTGGACGTATCGGAACTATCGTATTGAGCTCGAGCAGTTACGCGGAATCTTGTCCGGTAGGTGGGATCTGACCCTCTGCGATTCCCTTTTAACTCACCCCTCCCAGGAGTGATTGCCGCGAAAGTGACGTTATCCTCATGCCCACCGCATACTATACGATTATGTCTCTGGGGCATCCCGACCTTATGCAGCGTCCCATTAGTTATACTTGACCCTATGCGTATCAAGCAACAATGCTTGGATTTTCAGGATGTCTGCGAATTGATGGGAGAAGACATTTATACAAACGATATTTGGGAGACACAACAACTCCTAGACTGGGCGAGGTCAGATCAGCCATCGCTGTTGAAGATGCAAGGCTGCTACGAATCGGTCAATCGTCTTGAGAGATTTGCCGCAGAACTTTGGGAATATCTCGACAGCAAGAAACCAACAGTCGCCATTTTACAGTCTCCGGATTCAGCAGAATTTTTTAATGGTTTTGATGAACGAGAACTACTTCGACAAATCGCGCTTCAGGCTTTGCAAAAAGTCTCACTCGATCACCCAATATGTTTCCTGGCTGACGTGGTTCAACTATTTTCAGAAGCTTCGACTTGCGAAGACTGGTTCAAGATACTCGACAGGGTATTTCAGATGTTTCCGACCTTGTTTGTCATTATAACGGTTACTGTTTTGGGGGAGCGAGCGGGGAGCACGAAACCATGGCCTAACCAACTAGAAGAACTCATGGCAAGAGTACAAAAGAGTTCTTTGACGTGTTTGAAAGTGATACTCATTGCAACTCATCCATTATGGCCTGAAACAGAAACACCATCGCTTATCTGTGTTGGCCCGGCCCCCGCAATCGATTCCGATGATGGAATGGGGGGCATCGACATCCCATCAGAGCACTACCTTCCACTCAGCTTTCCGATTGAGAACGGAAGTGGAAAAGACATGATTGAGGTAACCGAAGTACCAGAGGGCGAAATTATATCAGAGCAAGCAGAACAGCACACTTCTGCATCTGAAGCACCTGAAGCAGGGAGACCGAAGTCGTTCCAGCAGAGCCCCGTTTCCTCCCACCCTCTACAAATAGACATAGCAATTCTCTGCGCATTAACGCTTGAAGCTGATGCTGTTGAGGCGCTTTTTGACAGTCAATGGACTGGTGGCTACAACCGTTCAGAAGGAGATACCAATACGTATACTCTTGGTATTATCGGCCGGCATGGTGTTGTACTGGTCCATATGCCTGGTATGGGGACAACCTACTCTGCGACTGTAGCTACTTGCTGCAGGTCTACCTTTCCTGGAATCTCACTGGCGCTAGTAGTAGGGATTTGCGGAGGGGTCCCTTTTTCTCAGGATGGGACAGAGCTTTTCCTCGGCGACGTCGCCATTAGCGATGGACTAGTTCGTTATGACTTCGCGAGACAATACCCAGATGGCTGCTTGATCAAGGATAGCGTATCCGAGAGCGCTAGAAAGTTACCGGTTGAAATTCTTGGGTACCTGGCCAAGCTCAAGGGTCTGAACGCTCGCCGGAGACTTCGAGAACGGGCAAATGAATATCTAACCACGTTGAGTAACGTGCTTGGGGTTCTGGATCCTGGTGTTGAGGGAGATATCCTTTTCGAGTCGGCATATAGCCACAAGCACCATCCTCCTTCTTCATGCAACATATGCATTGGCGACTCGGATGTTTTAACTGGTATGATTTGTGGACAAGCCCGTTCGGCGAGCTGCAAAGAACTTAGGTGCGATATTGGAAGGTCTGTAGCTCGCAAGCGACAAAGGGAAGCAACTGGTAATCAAGTGAATCTGTATCCGGCTGTGCACTTTGGGAAATTTGGCTCCGGAGATAAGGTTATGAAGTCGGGGGAGGACCGTGACCGTATTGCACGCAGTGAAGGAATTATTGCTTTCGAGATGGAGGGGGCGGGAGCATGGGACATTCTGCCTTGCGTGATTATCAAAGGTATTTGTGATTATTCTGACAGTCACAAAGATAAGAGGTGGCAAGCATATGCCGCTTTGACGGCTGCGGCCTGCACAAGAGCTTTCCTAGAGGGTTGGCGACAATAGCCTATATAAAGTAATAATTTATATAGCTTATAAATTTAAATAAATACTAATTTTTCTCTCTATTTTTAAGAGAAAGTATATTATCTTTCTTTATAAAGTCTATTAAATTTAGAAATATTATATTAAGAGGGCGAGATAAATATTTACTATAGCCTATTAAATTTATAAGTAGTTTAATTTATATATATAAAGTATATACCTTAAATCCTTTCAAGAGATTTAGCAAATAATGCTGCATCACTTGGGTCCAAAAGAGCTATTGGCTCTGATTGCGTAGAAGCAGTAATTAAAGTGCTTTGTGCCTGGACTGCAGCTTGATGATTTTGTGGATACATAGTAGCATACCTGTAATGATAGTTAGCATCGAGATAGAATGGCCTATAATGATAGACAGCTAGACGCTCACATCGATAATTCACTATGGGTTGCATAGTGGCCTGGACCATAAAGAGATCTGAGACCTTTAGGAGAAGTTTCCGGATTGGCAATTGGACTGTTTATATTTGCAAGTGATATGTTGGTCCATGCTCTAGTATGCTTTCTCGCAAAGTCGGCCAATATCTCGCATTTCTGGTCCTCTGCTCCTCCAGTGTGATCTCGTGATATCGTGTAGTGGCATCTTTCAAGATTAGAGTTTGGTGGACTCGTGGTGTTGGTTTGTGCAGCCTGGCCAGGCTGGGCACTTTTGCCCTTCTGCAAACCAGTATCGAAAAGCTCGTCGTGGCAGAGATGTCCGATATTGCGCTTGATGCATCTGGTGCACGGTCTCCCATGATCGCAAGACATGTGAGACCGTCGACAGTATACACAAGCGTGGTTCTGGAGGTTGCCATGCCCGTGCCGACGGTATAGATCGCGTGAAACAAGACCCGGCGGCTGCTGGCTTGGCGGAGCTAAGCTCCCATTCGCTGTTAACACTTCGCGAAGATCCATGTTCGAGAGTTATGGAGGCGCCGGGGAAATACGAAGCTAAATTCTAGTCCACAGAAGTAAAAACTGAAGAAAAAGCGATGTCCTGTTTCCAAACGAGGCTGGCGCTTACATGCACTTTGCTATTGGTTATCGGTGGTGAGCACATGACGCAAATGTGCATATTAGGCAGACACAGCGGCTGAAAGAACAGCGTGAATCTCACTTTTCCGACCCATCTTCGTCTTTCACCATTAATCACGGCCCAAGCACTATTTCAATTGAGTCCTTTACCAATTCGTTCTGCCGTGGCCAAGATTCTGCATCTCATTTGCATCCAGCTATGGATAGCTTCTCAGGCACAGTCTTCAGACCACAAGGCGATGTTTCGAAACCGTCTTCGACAAATGGCGAAGACACTGAAGATGACTCCGGTGAGTGCATACCTCGCCCGTTTGGTTGAGATCCCAACTAAACCTCAGAACGACCTAGATATCCACCAGCTGGTATCTCAAACCCGTCGCAAAGCACCAATGATGATTGACTGGCGTCGGAAAATTTGCAGTTTCCTTAACATGCCGAGCACCTGCACTGACGATGAGATAATCGAGGAGCTCGAAATCAAGGACAAGCTCTTGAGAGAATCTGAGTCCTTGAAGCGGCTGGCCTGTTCTGATCAAGGACCGCCCAGAGTTCAAATCATCAATCGAATCACTTGTCAAAATTCCGACGAGCAAGGTCTCTACCTAGATGAACCTTGGCTTGTCGAAAATGGCCCTTATCGAGCTCATCTGCGTTGCAGTCGATTGGTCGATAACCTGGACCTGTATCTTGAGCGGAACAAGGACATTGTTTGTATTGCTTACCGTGACTATGAGTGCTGTGGCAAGCCACCGCCGGTCCCAGATCCTGGTCAATTTGAACTTCTCGTCAGGGAAAATGTTGACATTGTCTCAGATGAATTGAGGGCTGCTTGGAACCATCTTGCTGTAGCGGTCAACGAAGACGCCGGATCTCCTACTAACATTTCTCGAGAAAGATTCGACCCGGAGGATGAAAATGGTCGTGTACAAGAAACCCAGCATCCATATCTCTGGTGGTTTCAGCATCGCAACAGAATCGAGAGAGTAAAGTCCTATCTCAGCCAGGAATCCAAAAATCAACTAGAAGCTTTTCAACACTACTTGAAGGTTTATCTCGGTGATGAATGGGCCAAGGTCGATTCCCTGATCCGCGAAGGCAAGATTACAGCCAAGTACCTATCGTATCTTTTTGTGAGTCCTAGCTACTATCCTCCACACAGGCTTCGCAAGTCTTATGTAACACAGGCTCCTGGGCAAGTCATCATCTCAAAACTTAAGGGATTATCTGTGGCTCAGTGGCAAGCCTATACGGCTACCAGTTGGCTTGTTATGTATGGCAGTCCAACAACCAAAAGCGATTTCCAGACATCAATCAAAGTAAGCTACTGGGATTTTGATGGCAACTTCCAACGATTCAATTCTACTCTCAATATCTCAGGTCTGCCCTCTTTAACAGAAGAGTTCCTTATCAACGCCATGATGGTCTTCCCGATGGAGTACGCCGATGACGGTACTGTTTGTAACCTGAGACGGCGTGGCGAGATGTTTTGGAAATGTCGACATCGCAAATATGTTTGCGTTCGGGGAAGTCCTGAAGACCATCTTTACGGTGCAGTTAGTCGTTATTTGCTATCCTCAAGGATGAGTACTCACAAGCGCATAGAATTCCGGTTCTCGATACATGATCGACAGAGCAACTTTCAGACAGATGCACCCTCCTACAAGCGGTCAACAAGTACCTGTCCGCTACCGCGATGACCTCGGACCTGAGGTAATGGCCCAGGACGAACCAGTGCCCGACTTGGGAGATGGATTTTACATGTGCCTCCCCACATCTCTTTACGGCTTCAACATGCAAAAGAAGGACTGGGGTAAGGCTTAAGTTGGCTGATATAATCCCAGAATACGCTAACACTTCTTCAGTTAAGTTGGAAGTTGATTTGTTAGAGGATGTAACTTGGAACGAGGAGGCTTTCGACCTACTAGTTATGGAACGCCAGACGAAGGAGCTGGTTGAAGCAGTGGTGACAAACCACTTAGGCGAGGACAGGGATACGGATGTGATTCATGGGAAAGGAAATGGGCTCTTTATACTACTTCATGGGTAGGTGCCTACGTCACCTATGCCCTGGATCCCTGGAAACTGACCGCGCATGTAGAGGCCCTGGTACCGGGAAGACTCTCACTGCAGAAAGGTATATTTTATATACCTGATTCTAGCGGAACATTCTAACAGAAATCTAGCGTTGCTGAGATCGCCAAGAAGCCTCTATACAGAGTGACCTGTGGCGACGTCGGCACCAAGGCTGAAGAAGTAGAACGTGTATGGACATCTCAAGCCAGCAAATTATTGAAGTACGCTCACCCTTTCAGTATCTTGAAGTCGTGTCACTTCTTGGGAAGACGTGGGGATGTGGTGAGTAGCCACTTCATTAGTCGTATGCCTTACTTACTTCTTTCTAGTGGTACTACTAGACGAAGCCGACGTGTTCCTTGAGCAGCGGAAGCTAGATAGTCTTGAACGGAATGCCCTGGTCTCAGGTAACATAATGCAATCAATTCATTTGGCGGGTTATTTGCTGATAGTTGCTTTAGTATTTCTCAGAGTACTGGAGTACTACGATGGTGTGTAAACCACTTTCCAATTCGACGTCTCACTCTAACTAAACGCGCAGGAATTATGATCCTTACTAGTAATAGGGTCGGTATATTTGACGAAGCTTTCAAATCGCGAATTCAGCTCAGTCTACGATATAATGATTTGGAGAAAGACCAGCGGCGCCAGATCTGGTTAAACTTTATCAACCGGCTCGAGAAGCTTGAGTCCCAGCGCATAGCGCAGGCAAGTCAGCCATCCCTCCCTAATATTCTAAGCACTCCTCAAACTGCTCCGAGACTCGGAGTGGACATCGGGAGTATGCGAGATCAGCTTGATGATCTCGCGGAGGCTCCCCTCAACGGCCGCGAGATTCGAAATATGATTTCAACCGCACGGCAGCTTTCTGTCTTTCGTAAGGAGAAACTTGGTTATCAGCACCTTGAGTCAGTCATGGCTGAGGCAAAGAAGTTTGGAGAGTACATTAAGCGCCTTCATAAAGGATACACATCGGATCAGATTAAGAGAGGTCAGAAGGAACGATAGCTCCTTAGATATCTTTTTTTGTATCAGACTCTTTCACTTCTTGACAATTAGAGCAAACTTTAAAATCAAATCTCATTGATGAGATTGACTGCTATCAGACCATAAACAGTGGAAGCCGCCCAGCATAGTGTAGTCGTGCGATTAAATATATGTACCTGGCCATCGGATGAAACCAGGAGTTGACTTGGTAGCCAATTCAACAATAAGTCTAACTCTAGTGTCTTGTTTGTGATTGGGCGCCTTATTCTTACCTCTGGCCAATGATTAGGTAGATGTAAGCGCCAGCTTGACTTTGGGAAATGACAACGGCTAGGACACGTTCCTCTTCCAACCTTACCAGACAGCGTCACCGCTATCTTTCGTCAGGATTGCGCCCCGACCCAAGACATAGAACCTCAGATATCGGGCCTGATGATGTCTAACAGCCCGCAGATACTGGGGCAGGTTAACAGGGGCAGGTCCCTACAGCCCTCCAGAGCAAACGTCCCGGCAGGCTCACCCACCGTGGCCATCGAACAACCCAAACTATCCTTCCCCGACCGACTTTTATTTGGTAAATACGGCTCGATTCTTAAGAGCAACAAAGCCACCAAGGTCAAGGTAGACAACAAGACAAGCGTTAGCAGTGATGGCATCACCATGCTTGAAATGGTGGGATCCAGCGACAACAATGCGGGGGCTGTTAACTGGGATGACGTCATTACTGCCGACAGGCTCGCTGAGAAGCTGGCTGAAGAGGAGGAGACGAAAGAGGAAGCTTATATTAAAAAACTAATGGCTGAAGATGCGCCGCTCAAACCTGCCATAAAGCGCCGCAACAGAGACTGTCAGCGAGATTCACGCCTCAAGAAGTTCCATAAGGAACGACAAGACAGGGATATTTATTCAAATGACTTCTTCCTACCAAGCTCGCTACCAGAAGGGCAGGGCTATTCTCAACCAGAAGCCTATGGTTCCCTCCCGCCTCACCGTAATACATACATATTACTGGATTGCAGACTTCGGAGCACCCACTACACAATTTCACAAGACCACACTTCCGGGCAAGAGGCTCATGAGGATAACCTCCTAGCCAGCTTTGGGAAACGACGTCGGACAGACAAGCCTTCTATACGTCTAGGCGGGAGCAGATTATTGCAGCGCTCGCCGAATTTCTTGCCAAGCTTGGCAAACGGTAGTGACGTAGTAGCTCAAGATGAAGGGTCTCACATGCAGGAATTTTCAACAGCCGACTTTGATTACTTGGACTTAATGGCGCCGCTTGGATCACAGATGCGAAAAGATGCAGTATCCTTCCCCCAAGAAACCGCTACAACTAAGCCCAACGAGGGGAAAGACAGAGGGGATCAGATCGAGTTTGAGTGGGCTCGCAAGAGAGAACGGCGTCGTCCAGTACAATCACGTCCAGGGAATCTTGGGCATGGCAGCCAGCATTCCATCCTTGTCGGCACGTCTTGGGTCAGCAAGAGTGGCGATAGATCCCCAGTGACCTTGAGGCGTCGATGTCATAGCTGTAATCGAATTGTCAGCAGTGAATGGCGACATGGGCCTGACGGAGCTGAAACACTTTGTAATGCTTGCGGGTTGCATTATGCTAAATTGGAGAGAAGGCGTAATTAAGTTGATGCTGTAATTAGTAAGAGACCTTTGGGTTTGAAAAGCAATGGCATGCTGCAAAACATCGCAAGTCATATTGCGTCGGCTTGCCTTTCAACCTATGAATTCAACCCATGATTGGTGGTTGGTTATGACGTAAAAGCAAGCGCTAGCCCAGTCTGCGTTATGTAGGATATCCCTCCTTCAAAAGATCTCACCGTGACCAATCAAGTATTTTTCAAACTTCTAAGAGCGACCTTCCTCGTGTAAGGACTTCTCACTGAGAAGAAAGACTCAAATTTAGACCACAGAACCCCAGGTAGGCAACTAGGCGATGCCAAACACTCTGCAGATGGCGCTGGACGTTCACGGATTTCCTTCATTTTTATATAAACCAGACCAAATACGGAGTTTGAGAGGACTGAGCAAGGGGGAGAAGTCGAAGTATGAAGATTTGTTAGATGATCTTTGGACAATGGGCAATGGTTTCCCTGAGACCAATCGGGAGAACCACGCTACCCTTGATCAAATGATAGAACTCACAGAAAGCATTATCGCCAGGATACGAAAAAGACGTTTCCAGACGACGGAGAGACAGAGCGCCCAGAACTAGCAGGCTGAAATCAACCTCCAAGCCTCGGCAATCTCACAACTACGAATCTTTGGAATACATAAGCTATTTTTACAGTCACTGGCTGATAGAAGGAATCATTACACAATATCACAAGACCATACCTCAGGGGTTAAAGCTTATAAGCACGACATATTACCTACCATGTTGCCTAAAGTCTATTAAACAAAGAACCCGTTTTCACTCCTTAGGTGGCTTACCTAGTTGTTTGCACCTATATTCGCCACTGAGGTATCTACTTAACTTAGTAAGTTACACAATTATATTTACCGTGACCTTCAAGCAGGGATTATGGCCCAAGTCTTAGCTACTTGGCATGTGTTTTGCCAGCCATTTGTGACAGTCACATCAAGCAGCCAGCAGTATCCACAGGATCCTCAACAGCTGATTATGGATATTTATAAACTTAAAGTGCGGAGTCTAGAGTAGCCTCAACAGGCTAAAAAGAGCTAAAGGGCTTTTCTCAGGCGTGTAATGCATTCAATATAAGCTAAAGTACGGTGTACTTAAGCTATGGCTATGATTATTCTCTCCTGTATTAATTGTTCAAACTCAGTAGTCGTATAGCCAGTCGAATGCATAAAGGTATGTGATATCGACTTGCATGAGTGTGCTCCACTATAGCCTGGAACACCTACGAATGCAAAAGTCTTTTCTTTTGATTTGCCTCTCGGACTGGAATGGTGTGTTATGGCCGAAATAGTGGGCTCTGGGCTGGCTGACCTTAACCAACATTGATCCCTAGCCAGCCACGATAAGCCACTCTCTAGGGGTTCTATGCTCATTTTCAGCCAAGCCCTCAAAAGCTTTAAAATCAGCCAACAACCATAGTGAAGTTATATTAGACAAGGAATGTGATATAAGGTATGGAACATGGCTATGTCTAAAGCCTCTGGCAGGGAAATAGAGTGATTTGCCTGAAGTTGCGTTGCGACATATTTTCAGCTTCACTAGCCCAAGCCATAATCATACGTCTCAAGGCTTATCACATCACAAACCAGATTGATGGCTAAGAACAGCGGATCAAAAGTTCCATTAACAAGGCTCTTTTAGGCACTTGACGTAAGATATTGTCAACCAGCATGGAACCTGGCGGCGCTAGACATGAGATCGTAAACTAGAGGAGAGTCACCGACCAACTGATCCGGGGAATGACAGGGTGGCTCAGGTCGTTGCATGAATGAAACTTTCAAGTCAGATTTCTCTCTTTTTTAATGCTTGAGTCCATTCCTGACGGAGAGCCTAGCGCAGTCCATAGGGTTCCGTTTCACAAGCAGTATACATATTTTTTAACACACCAGAGGCTCACTTGTCGTCTTTTGCGGTTCATATCACATCTCACATTCTCCAAGGGCTTGTCGCCTCTTTGCACCCCGTGCAGGACGGTTTTCACTTAACCTTTAGTACACCGCAAATATCTCAAAGCTTTCGCGTTAGCTTTCAGGATTGGCAATTACAATGCTCTCAAGAACAATGGACACATAAAAATAGGATGACTTTGTATGAGATGCTCATTTATCTGATATGGAATATTTTGGCTTAATTCACGTCTGCAGTTCTCCACACTCCGTCATCATCCCTGAATTTAAGCTGTCGTGATACAACTTTCTTTGGCCCAGTAAACCTGCTCGATTCTTGCTCTGTGTTCGCCGATAAAAGCCTTAGGTGCGGTGAAAGCTCTTCATATATCTTTCTCATAGCGAAGGCGTCGATCTGGAGAGGCTCTTCACATTGAGGTTTTGTCAAAGGTGGAGGCTGGCATGGTTCCGCCGACACATCCACTGCACTGACCATAGCAAGGATACCAATGAAGCCTGAAGAAACTTTGCGAAACTCCTCCGTCTTCCACCTAAAGTATATGACACTGATCTGGGTTCGCTGTTGACCGTTTAATTCGTCCGTAAAGTGGTCGTCCCATGCCAATTGAATCATGGAGCCAGGCTTTGGATTGGTCGATCTTACGACGGGTTTGATACGGTCGCAGCACGCCCGCCATCCGGGTGGGCTGTTACGTCTTCTCAAGTAATCTAGCAAAGTTGTCTTCCACGAGTCCTCGTCTGGGGGAAGGAGTTCGAAGAACTTGTTCTGTCTGATCACCGCGCTGATGGGGGCAGCCGATCGTTTGTGACTGCCAAGGGCTATGTAAGTCATGGGGCACCAGAATTCCAGGTTTTAGATACTCACATCATTTGCCTTTGTGTACGACACATTCTCTCCTCTATCCATTGCATAGCAAGCTCACAGTGTTCAGGTGGCTCCCCAAATAAGAGCTTCCATATTTGTTTCATAAAGCCCCAGATAGGTCCAAGCACCTCTCCTACCCTCTTGACCAGTGTCTGAACCAAGCCTTTGATCTGTTGCAAGACGAAGGATATACCATTATCCACCAGTTTTGCGCCTATATTGGCTAGGTTCGTTGTGAGAAATGTTGCCTTTTCTTCAAGCCATCCCGTCCAAGACTGAAGGAAGGCCGGAATGATGGACCGCAGAAGGCTGAACAACTTCTGCTGAGCCTGTAGAATAAACTCATTGACTGCCCTGATAGCCGCTGTCTTAGCAGCCTCGACCTTTTGAACTGCAATCTCGATGGCCGCATTGACTGCCTCGGTGATATCAACACCATCATCTGCGGCAGAGGAAGCAAGTTCTGTGATTTCATCCTTGACTTCTTGAAGCTTGTCGTCGAAGCTGGGGATCAGTTCTTCCAGCTCACGACACATGGTCTCTGCTGTGCCACTGATCTCTTTCAGAACTCTTTGGGCTGCCGATTCGGCAGCCTTTCGAGTCTCTTCTTCAAGCTTGCGCCGTATATGCTCAGCAGTGTCTGAAATTTGCTGTACTGATGACGCTGCGACTTCCGCAATCTTGTTGAACGCGTTTGTGATGCTGTCAAAAAACCCCATGATGTAAATAAATCCGATGACTGGCTGTGGTTTTGATCCGCTGGCTTGAGTTGACTGTCGTGGGCAATATAGTCTGTCGGGAAAGGATCAAGAGGTACGAAGTGTAGCGACCAACTAGGACAGAATTTAGAATCCCCGTCACAGAGGTCTAGGCGGTACATCAAAGCGCCATGTTGGGCCGTCACTCTTTGAGACGCACAATTCCCACGACGCACTGAAGAGATACGAATGGACATACTTGATCTAGCGTCATTGAACTCAGATTCCAGTCTCGTGGTGCAATCAAAAATTAATGAAACCCAAAGTGAATAGTTCGCGCTGACTTAGCTGAAACTAGACGGTTCAGGTCGCCACTTTCATCCGCCAGCATGCGCCAAAGCCGTGTTGAGCGGGTTATCAGCCCTGAATGGAACATTGAACCGAGGGCTTTGTCTGTGGCGGGCTGATCGGAGACCTCATAACCACTAGCTCGATGGGCAATGCACCACATTCCAGAGTTGGTTCCAGTGTATCCTGGAAAGGGCACTTTGTCTAAGCGTGCAGGCTCTTATTCAGAAGCCTCAATTGCAATTAAAACATCTATGGAAAGGGTACCAAGACTCAAGGTCCCAAATTTATATATAACCTGCTGTTAATACCTTTCAACACAATCTTTTCCTCGTCATTATTCAACCCAGCCCTTTTACGCACAGTTTTCAATCTTATTAAATCTTTCGGTCAACCCTGCAATCGATCACCATGTCTGACATGATACAGGCTGCCAGAAATGTCGCCGAGACGTCTGACCGTAATGCTCTTGAGAAAGAAGAAGAAGCCGTTGAAGTTGCCTCACAGTGGGCGCAGGAGAAGCTTGAGAACTTCCTGAACACTGTTGAGTAAGACATCGAACATGATCTTTCCTCCCTTTTTCTGACATAACTACAGAAGCAATGGTAATGATCACAAGCTACTCAAGATAAGCTATATCATCAGTCGCCGCACTTCTATCGATGTCTTCACTGGCAAGAGCTCAGACATTGGAAAATTCGCTAAGGATCTTATTGGAAAGCTTGCTGACGGTAAAGTCATGGAGGGCCTTGGTGACTTGGCTGGCACGTTGTTGAACAAGCTGTTTGGATCTGCGTCTGGTTCAGCCCAGACGGAAAGGATATAGTAAGTCAACCTCATCGACGGCCGCTGCATACGCAGTCTTACTAACAGACTTCCAGTGAAGTTACGTTCGATGAGCTCGGTGGACTCAATCGACTTGACGCATATTTCTTTTGCTATCGCTTTGCATCAAGTGGCATCACCAACTTCAGCAAAGCCGTCATAGGAACATGCATCGTTCGTTCTGCTGCCACCATGGTGGATGACAACGCCTACCGCGTGGTTCTCACTAGTTCTGCCACCCTTGCAGACGCTCAGCGTGCTGCTATTGGCGATCATATGATCCAGGTAGCCAAGCATCAGAAGCAAGTCTTGGACGAGCATGGCAACCATGAAGCCGCTGATCCTACACTTCTTGAAGCCCGAGCGAAGCTAGCCCAGGTTATCGGACTGGGTGTAGCTACTTCGGAGCAGTTCATCCAACGCAGGTCGACAGCCAAGACCTTCAGATCTGGGAACACTGAAAAGAGTGCCGAGTCACAGGTGGAGGACCTTGTCAGAAAGACGGATACACTCCTTAGCAATCAACCCCAGGTTGCGCAGATTGAGGCTTGAGATGTAGAATCGTCTTCTTTTGGATTAGCCTATATCTGATAATTGTGTTCCGCTTGTTGTAAATAAATTCATTAATACGGTATTCAAGAAAAAAGAAAAAAAAAAAAAAAAGAACTTCTAGATCTAGTCGGGAAAAGAGCTTTTCTGTGACCTTGCCGAGTACATTTATATTTCATTTCATGCAGTGCCTGACAGCTAATAGAAGCCACCTATTATAACTCATAATTATGCAATGCACTTCCCCGACTCCAGTAACTCACATTTTATCAATGAATTAATCTCTCCTCAACATCGAGTACTCGCGGTTGTGATGACAATTTTCATAAGCCCAGGCTTTATACCTGGTACACTCAGTTTCCTATCTGGAGCTGGAAAGACCGTCCTTCTGAAGTAGGACGAAAGAATAAGTTTGTAGGGAAATGAAGAAAGCCAATGGGTGCGATATTTCTTAGTTGCCTTCCGGCTCTCAAAGTTGGACATTAGGGAATAGTTTACCTTGTTGTAAATGGTAGAGCATGCAGTCGCTAGCTTTATCACCACGACAGGCGTTCGCAAGCCGTTATGTGGCTAGCTGAACTGTTTGGATCAATGTCGCAGTGGCGCATCTGAGGTCGATATCGATAGTGCCAAATGGCGACAGTGAACATATCCCCACTAGAGCCTCGGCCCGTTCCAGATTGGCCTAGGCCATGTAACCATCTATACGTCTTCAACTCCTATCGCAATCCGCTACTACAACCTCGTTCATGATGGCGTCGGTATCACGATCTTCCCTAAAATCCTAACTCCTGGTGGAGACAAACTCTGGGATGGCAGAAACCACGATGGGTATACTGTTAATGTCGGTATATATTCTGACAAGTCCTGCATCTGCTACCAGATCTTGGTCGACTGACTAAGGCTACAGGGGAATCGCGGTCAGTTGACCTTACGGTTTGTGGTATGGATATTGGCACCCTGTTTGTCCTATCTGAAAACACACTTTTTGGTGAAGACGAGACGGAGTCAAGCCAAGTCTTCTCTTTCGACCCAACTTGTACTGTTACTGCTAATACAGTCCGTGGTGGAAGTGTGTGTAACGGAAGCCTGGAGTACACAGGTATTAGTTCTTAACTTCTTGTGGTATATGTGCAAATCTCCTCAGTCGACCGCAGCAAACGTGCGACGTGAATTTAGTTATCACAGTGTGAGATAACCTGAGTAGTGCGGTTATGTATAAAACACTAGAAATATAATAGCACGCCTGCTTCAGTTGGTTAAAGATGCCGAGCTGGGAACCTAGACGTTACAGTAAAGGCTACCAGAGCGAGTGGAAGAGAGCTTCGAATCCCATGTCCAATACGACAAGTCGAACGTCTGCTATCAACTGTATAGCTATGGACAGTCATTGCGCAGGAGCGCGAGCAGACAAAAGAATAAAGCATAAATTAGCCGAGCCACACTACGCAAGTTGTGGAACAGAATTGCCTACAACAGAATGCAGGTTGATCCTGGTGGGGTGGCTGAACTGAGAAAATGGCTAGCGCTACTATGCTTAAACATACAAGCATCCCCTTATCGTAATATACATGTGATCACTCGTAGCCCATTCGCGGCGCAAACTCCCTTCATTGCGAGCCACACTGCTGATGATTGCCAATCACTTATCAACCTCATCATGCTTCAACCCAGCATCCTTCGCCTTCTTATCCGCAAGCTCACACAAAAACCTCCACTCCTCACCACTAACTTTACTCACACTCAATCTCGACTGCTTAAGCAACTGCATCATCTCCAGAGGACCACCGGTTTTACCCAGCTCACGAAGTTCCTTCAGACCAATAGGCACCGCAAACTTCTTTCTAAACTCCACGTGGACCAGGTCCCAGATGGGTTTCTCCTTTGTGGACTTGGGATCGTAGTATGGTGCGCCTGGTCGACGAGCGGATCCTGCTGATATTAGATAAAGGACGTTGGGTGACGGGTATAGGGGACTTGCTGTCTTCGGAGAACTCTTTGACGATTTCCATTACGCCGACGATGCCGGGCTCTTTGCAGTTGCTGGCGTAGAAAAAGGCGAGGTCGCCGGCGTTCATGTTTCTCATGTTGTTCCGAGCTGTGAAACGTCAGTCTCATTTCAGATGATCAACTGAGCATGGGTTCATACCAGCGTACGCTCGAATACCTGTATCAAGTCAGTATGTGAGATCCCTCGAAGCAAATGAAAACATACCATCCCATCCCTCAGGCTCTGTCTTTGCCTTCAAGTCATCAATAGAAAACTTGACATCAACTCCATTCTCAATGCGAGTCTCGGGCTCGGCTTTCATAAGCCAGTACCACTGGCCATCGTGCTTCGGGGCATCAGGATTAATCGTCGGGATTGAGTCGATATCTGGATCTTCAGAGACACCACGAGAGCCAGACTGAGAAAGTTCCTGTTTCTTGGCCGCCTTCTTCACCTTTGGCGCTTCGGGCTCTTCAGTTTTCGCTGGTGCTTTGGGCTTCTCTTGCTTCTTCGCTTTGGCAGCCTTCTTTGGCGGGCTGGCTTTGGCTGGGGGCGGGGCTTTGGCTGGGGGCGGTGCTTCAGGCTCGGGATTTCCTTTGGCAGCTTGCCGAAGAGATCTTCGCTTGGGCGTAGCTTCTTCTGAAGCGTCGGCGACAGGTGCACTTCTTTTTCGGGGTGGCATGTTGGGCTGTGAGTGTGTTGAGATTGGCTTCGTTGAAAGCCTGAACGCGCGACGCGTCTGAGTTGAGGCTTGGTATCTCAGCACAGCCACAGACTGCGCCACACTACCAAACACCCTATACAGAATCCTTCAGAAATTAAATCTCTCAATAGTTACAGTTAGTTTTGTATGCTATTTCAAAACTACATTGATCTATCTGCTTATTTACAGAAGGACAGTGTACCAAACTTCTAAAATTCAGAGCCTGACCCTACAATTCATCATGAACATGTTTCAAGTCCGTGATGCGGGGTCATCCTATGAGGATGCCTACTTCATCACGGCAGCCTTCGACTCTTCTCTGCCATTTCTCACCGAGACTGGCAACACAGGCCAGTGGGGGACGATCTCATTCTCTCAAAGGAACGGCTTCTTAGAAGGTACCCAAAACGATATCGAACAATCAGAAATCTTCCGACTCAGCGGCCAAGGCGAGCGGCGGCGAGTTTTCATCGCAGAGATTGAGGAAACACACTCTGGCAGTGATATCGTAGACCTTCACCGCCGGAAAGATGACAACATGGGTCAAATGCTCGTCTCAGTGGGCGCTGCAATGATTCTCGACGACGAATTCGCAAGTCATACACGCTCTGTTGCTGTTCTGGAGCCCCATATAGCCGCTGCCGAGAAGAACGGTGGCTTTGTGTTTCTGGACTTTCTCGTCGCAGATCATCGCGTACCATCGGCGAAGCGCAAAGGCGTTGGGTTGGCATTATTAGAGCGTGTCAAGACCTACGCGTATGAACACGGGAAACAAGCCATTTTCCTCGATTGCTGGACCGGAGGTACGGACAAACTAGTCAGGTACTACGAAAGCGCTGGCTTCAGTCCAGTAGCAGACTTTGAGTACCGTAAAAGAAACGGGGATGTATGGCCTGGTAGGCTATTTAGACTTGATTTGGCACCTAGACTGCCTTGATACACAATACTTGTGATCTGATAAATGATCAATGAGACATCACATGGGGAAAATCTTTCAGACCACATTTGCGGTGACGTTGCTAGTACAGAGCAGTATTTCTATCAACCTCACTGACAACATCATTTACACCGGAACATATCTCTTCAACCAATCCTTCATCACTCCCGTCGCAGGGTACTCCCCATCCCCAAGCCTCAACAACATCTTCACATGCCCCTCAAACCCCTCGCCCTCAAAAACACGCAACTCCGCCCTCGTCCCCGCCGCCTTCAGCGCCACAGCCAACTCAGCCGCCTGCCGAATGCCCCCCTTCCTCTGAACATGCAGCAGCAGAAACGCCCCCGCATTCGGCGCAGCTGCGTGATGTGTCGGCGACATGTCCTGCAATTTCTCCGGGTCGTCGCTTAGCCCTTTGATCATGTTTGTGATGATGGGGCCGGTGCTGTCGGAGAATTCTGCTAGGGCGTTGTAGTTTGAGCCGTCGAGAGCGATGACGCCTTTTATGATGGAGATGTTGAAGTTAGCTTTTTGGGCGTATGTTGGGTCGGTGCCGAGGAGAGTTACGACGTGTCCTCCTGAACTGTGGCCCATGAGAACTACACGCTCTGGATCGATACCAAGCTCTTCAGAGTGCTTGATCAGGTATGCTACTGAATCAGCAATCTCTTGCACCTGCTCCTTGACAGTGATCTTGGGGATAAGCGTGTAATTGACCGACGCAAAGGCGTAGCCAAGGTCGTTCAGGTAGCTGATTTTCTTTGAGCCAGTTGAGTCGAGATAAGTGCCAATTGTCCAACTTCCACCGTGGACGTACACGATGACTGGGGCCTTGGTGGCACTTGACGTCGGTTTCCAGAGGCGAAGGCGCTGCGCCTCTCTTTCTCCGTAAGCAATGTCTGTTCCGCCTTGAGGAACATCTGAGTTCATTTCAGCCAACAATGCATGCACCCTGTCCATATTGATGTCATCGCTGGTGTCTTTGTATATAGAGAGACCAGTGACTTCGCGTCCTCGGGTAGCCACGTCCTCAGGACTCAACCCCGATGCGCTGGGTGTCTCTGATGAAGCCATTGCTGAATTGTAATTTGAAGATGAGAAGAGTGAATCGAGTAGTTTGTGAAGAAAGTGAAGGTCAATTCCGTTGCGCAAGCCAATCTATTCATAATATTCCCTACTCTCCACTTTGTCCATGGTCCGCGTAACGTCGCAACGTAAGAAATCCAGCAACCTAAATAAACGCAGATGCCTGGTCAGGCAGACACATGAGCCAAACAAAGGGTCCTTACTCGACTTCCAGATTCGGTGTGGTCTGAAGCGATTTCCAGCAGCTTATTTCATTCCCGTTGCCGTATACCCGGGGTCCCTGAAACAAATAAATCCACCAAACGAAGGCGTCAGTTTAGCCTAATCCATGCCCGATAAGAACCTCCGTCGCGTATAAAACCAATGGCGTGACGTGTTTGTTTGTCAGCCTGCTATCAATAACAGGACAATCCATTAAAGTAATTTTCGTAAATCCAACCAAACTCCAATCATGTTTTTTTTTTCATCACATCACCATCTTGTCTTGGTCCTGCGTCATCAAGATGCTCTCAGTAAACTCGATCACTGACCGGAGCTGTTGTAGCTTCCCGCCCTCCAACAGCATAAACTCCTGATGGTTGTGAATCATCTTCTCCGAAAAGTCACATCCATCCTCTCCAGGCTTAGCATCAACACCAAGCTCATCTTGAAAATCCTGTAAATGCGATGAAATATGGCTCAAGACATCAGGATCTAGCGTCATGAATTGAGCATACGACATGGTCTTGGTTGAAGACGACTCCATGTCTGACTCGATCCAGTCTGTGGGGTTGTTGGTTAGCACTTTTGAGATGGCGGTGATGATGCGCTTGAGGGACTTGAAGACCAGAGGATCCGCAACGTTTGGCCACGTGGAGAAGTTCTTTAGTCTTGAGAAGAAGACGTTTATCATGACGAAGTGGTCCTTCATGGTGTACAGCTCGTCGCGGATTTGGCAGACCTTGGGGTTCGGTCGTTGGGATGGCTTTTTGTCGGGTCGATCGGGTGCCACTGCTGGTGGAAAGCCCATGTGATTGGTTCTAAACTCGTCAAAGTCCCTAGAGCACATCCGTCAGCTTCAGAAGGTATGTACATAGAGTAGAGGGGATTTGACTCACGCTTTCAGAATGGGTAAAAATTCTAAAAACAGATCTCGAGTCTCTTCCAGCGCCTCGAGACCGTGAGCTAGATTCACATTGATATGCAGAGGAATATCTGCCGCTGTCAAACGCCTGCCAAGATCTGCTGGCGGAGCAACCCTCGAAAGATTCTCCTGCGTTTCCAGAACGAATTCCCTCAGCTCCGCCAGGGCTTCCCATGTGTCGGGGTTCAGTGGAATGTCTATCAAGGCCATACTGGAGCCCTTGGACAGCCAGTGCTGAGCGTAGACCTCGAGCATCTTGCCAAGGTCTTTTGTTTGCGTGCAGAGCTGTTTGCACGTCAAGCTGATCAAGCTCATTGTAGAGATTTTATTTCCGCCGATGTCTTTTGCAAGTTTGGCAACGGCATGGAGGGAAGCAGTCGCGGCTTGGCAGGCCTCGTGATAATCCCTGGGATTTGGGTATGAGGGCGAATTGTCGTTTACATTTGTTTCCACGTCTGCGATCTGCTCATGACTTGGCGTCTCAGGCTGTTGCTCCAGCTCTTGGTATTCTGGGAAGCTCTCAACAGTGTTATCTCTTAGGCGCAACGGCGGCAGTTCCTCGCAATAGATTCTTCGGGGTTTTGGCACGGGGAGTGAATGGAGTGCCTCAATGACATTGGGCGGCGGGAGGGTGTTATCTTTCGGACGCAATGCGAGCTGAGAGTGTGATGTGGAATTTGATGGGCCAGCGTGGGATGACTCGACGACTTGCGTCGCTGGTGCAGGGGTCTCTTGCGGGGGAGGGGACTGGGATGGTGACGATGGCCGTGAATCCATCGAAATGACGGATGCAGCGCTCTCGACTTCGAGCCAGTCGTCAGCAATAGAACCTCGATGACTTTGTGACATTCTGGCGATGACTTGGTACAAAAGCTCTGAGAAATTGATGGAATGCAGTGGAATTTTGATGGGTTTTGAAGGGGAGGATGATGAGGGTTGAAAAAAGAGTGCTGCCTTTCAGCCTGGATTAGGCAGACGTCGCAGGTTGCATCGAGGCTACAGTGGTCAGCCCTATAAGGTTCACTCTTGGGATTAGGTCAGCATTTTCTCTGTGTCATCCTTAGAGACGAAACCCGCATTTGGGTATAATTTTCATTTATTCGCCTGTGGCATTATACATTTTGATGCTGCCAATGGATGGTGGCATTGAAGAATGGATGAGTCAAGAGTTGAGTCAACTGAAGCTATGGCGCTACAACCGGCCGAGCTATGGCCTTTGCAGAAATAAACCAGGGCTGTTGATTGGCTTGTTCAAGATGAACATGCTTCGTCATACAAGAAAAGCGGCAAGAAAAACGGCAATATCGTTGGGTGGACATGAAGCCTTGAGAAAGCTGATGCGACAGTGTCGATTTCCAGCATTTGCGATTCTGGTAGCGTGTCGTTGGTCGGGATCTATATTACTTAGCGTCTCATGGATCCATCAGCTATCCCTCTAAACCAGCACGGCATTCATTTATCGGGGACGATTATTGTCATTGTAATTTGCTTCTTTGCTTATTCGGCACTGCCATGTTTGTATGACATTAGGTCGCATTGTGGCTTGCGGGGTAAGTCAGCCCAACGAGGCTTTCACCTGAGGCCTCAACTCAAAGCAAGCGATCGGCGCTGATTAACCTTCAACTCACCACCGAACCAACTCTCAGCATCTGGTCCGCCGCATTGAATTAAGCTCTGTCTCATCCGATGTCAGGCCTCGAGCCACTCGCGGCCTTGGGGCTTGTGTGCAACATCGTTCAACTAGTCGAAGTCGGGCTCAAAACAGCCACGCTCTGCAAGAATGCCTATCGCACAGGCGAACCGGACCCCGAGCTCAGCGTCTACGCTCAGAATCTCGCTGCCACCGCTTCGAGCTTGAGTCAGTCACTGGAGAACTCCCAGCAGCCTCTTAATCTCGATGACTCGCGACTCCTGGCTCTGGCTCGCAATTGTCGTGATGCGGAAGCTGAATGGAGGAAGAAAACCCCAGCTCGATTTCTTTCCCAACAACAACCTCGAAAACGTGATCGTCTTGCCGCGGTGTTTCGCGGCATTATCAACAAACCGGAAATCGATCGCTTAGAAAGTCAGCTACAGAAAGCCAAGGGTTCTCTGGAGACGGATCTTCTCGTCGGGATCTTCAAAAGCCTTGACGTCTCCAAGGTGCAAGCCAATGATCTCCAAGACAAGTTCCAGGACCTACTTCAGGCAACATCCACCAGCGAAAAGGAACTTCATGAACTTATCCAAGCACAAGTAGCCCTTGTCAACACGCGGATATCAGACCGTATTGATCAAGCTGAAGCATCTACCAAGACTCATGTCACAACAGTGCTTGCTAGTCATGAATCGAGACTTAAGTTACACGCAGATCAAAGCAAAGTCACGCTTTTGACCGAAGCTGAGTCGAGAGAAGAGACGCGAAGGGAAAATGAGGCTTATGAACGACTCTTGCGCAGTTTCCAGTACCCCGATATGAATCGTCGACGAAACGAGATACATGCCTCCTATGGGTCGACCTTTAACTGGTTATTCGAGGGAGAGTTTGAGGATGATTATCTGGAATCGGAATCAGAGGTTTCTGAGTCAGACTCTTTTTCTGAATCCGACGCTGATTCTTCTTCTGAACATGAGGTAGACTCTTATCGTCAAATGCTGGCTTGCAGTAGCTTTGGAACATGGCTGGAATCGTCAGAGAACCGCTACTGGATTAGCGGCAGGCCTGGAACCGGAAAGAGTGTGCTCATGAAGTTTATCATCTCCCACAAGCAAACGATGGATTCATTAAGACAATGGCAACCTGAAGGCCAAATCCTCAGTCACTTCTTCTGGAAAGTTGGCAGTCCTATGCAAAGTAATTTCAAGGGCTTTCTATGCTCTTTGGTCTACCAACTGTTCTCTTCAGACAAACAGCATGCTATGAGCTTTCTCCAACAGAACCCCGATTGGTCTCGCAAAACTGGACCTGGTGATTGGGACAAGGATGACCTCCAATTCTTAGTCAATGGGTACGCAAGACAGACGGCTCGACCTTTCTGTCTTTTCATCGACGGACTCGATGAGATTATCGATGATGAAGGTGTAGGCATCATGTTCGACTTCCTCCATACTCTGCAAGAACCTACACGTTTAGTCAAGATCTGCATGTCAAGCCGTCCAGAGCCAGCCATACGAATGCGGATGGGTCGGAACCCCGACATGGAAATGGAAGATTTAACACGAAATGATATAGAGCAATACGCACGGGCCAATCTGAAAAGGGAAGTTTCTCTGGCAAACTCTTCAATGTATATCGAGGATCTTGTAATGGATATCAGTTACAAGGCACAGGGGGTATTTCTCTGGGCTGTTCTGGTAACAAGATCGGTTGCACGGGGTATCTCGAACGGCGACTCAAGAGAACTTATCCAGAAAAGGCTTCTAAAGACTCCCAAGAAGCTTCATGAGCTATACCTTGATATGTGGACGAGGCTGGACGAAGACTCGGATCTTTATCAGCGTTCGACTGCACTCATCTTCAAGATTGTTCTCTTCAACTGGAAAACATCAATCAAAGCCCAAGCACTTCATTTCCCATTATTATTCCAAACAGGTGCAATATCTATTCTGGAATTGATGCTGGCGTCAAGTGATGATCTGTGGTCCACGCCTGTTGAAGAATTTGAGCAGCTCTCTGCCACAAACCTTGAGCGACGGTGCAAGGAACTATTGGCCAGATTGCCATTCAGAACAGCTGATCTCTTTGAGGTCGTTCAATCTAAGCGCCACGAGAGATCAGATGAGAAAAAATGGGCTGACAAGTCACGCTCCCCTTTGATTAGGTATGACAATCTAGGGGTAGACGCTGTTCATCGAACGGTCTTCGACTTCCTGATCGAGACAGAGGATGGAAAGAAGATTATGGGGCACCATCAGGCGTCTCAAGAAGAATTATTCATCAGAATGTTCAGATCGCGCCTTCTTCGAAATTGCCTATACCCCCAACTTCCATATACATCGGGCGAGAACGAGGAGGGTCGCAATTGGTTATCAGCATGGCGACATCTAGACTCGCAGCTGGACTTACTCTCATATCACACCGATGTTATTCACGGTTCAACGTTGGTCAACATGCTAGATCTTTTATGGGCCTCTTTTGTTAAAATGACTAAAAGTCTCCCGATACACCCTGACCCAAGTGTGGATATCGTCAAGCGGATATGCAAGTTTGACTACTTACTGCGCGTTGTTCCTAAGGGATTCGACGATTATATAAGAGATTATCTCATCGAATGGGAGACTAATCGACAGTTCGATGAACTGTACAAAGTTCTAAGTGCTTGCCTTAAACCAGACCATTTGCGTTGTAGTGAGTTTGAATGGGCCGGAAAGCAGCGTCTGATACAACGCATTCTTTCGATAATTGTTTCCCATAGATTCCATATTTCGACTCCGAGTGGACAGCAACTAAGCAGCCATACTTTGTTCAAAGCCAGCATAGCGTACTTTCTCATCTCGACCGTCGATTTCCGGATCTTGCAACGCGGCACCTATTCTGCATGGTCGTGGAACGCTCAAAGAACTAGCGTCATTCTCAGAATGCTTAGGGACTTCCGCTATTCATTATGCCTCGGAGATCACATGCTTATCGAAGTATTCCTCCCCATAAGCATCCTGGATTTCCCACATTTAGTCGGTCAGAGACGTCGCGGAAATTCACCAGCTGTCTACGTGGAAATAAGCATGGCCATCCTTGTTCAGATTTTTTTAGAACAAATATTGCCGAACTATGCAGGTTTCAATCGTCATGAAGTTGAAGATGCTTTCAATCTGAAGGATTGCCCCCAGACTATGAAGCCCACTATGCTAGGTGTGGGTGACTACTTTCTTGAACTATCCAGCACGGATCTGCCCATTTTGCAGAGGTACTGTCAGAGGAGGCTACTGCCTGCGCTTTTCAGTCCGTCGATTGAGGATTTGGATGATATGGATCTGTTTCAGCATAGGTTGGTGGTTGAGGCTAGCCGCGGTATATTCGAGCGTGAGCGGCGCATTGAAAGACCGGCTGGGACAGTAAGAGGGATAGAAGAGGGGGTTGGTCCGGACGGCATGAACTTCTACCTTTGTAGCTCTTGTGAAGCAAAAGAAAGGGATTAAGCCTAGAGTTCACATTACGATGTGGTCAAGTTTTACTTTTTACATGAATATAAACTCATAGAGATGCTCCAAAATACGGGTTAAATCAGTTGTTCTCGACATATACACTAGTCAAATCAAATATTGCTAGGCATGAGACGCAGTCGCCTTAGAGTAGGCAAGTTTTGCTTATGTAAGGGCTGTCATCTCCCTTCAATCGTCTTTCAATATAGACAGTGTGGTTGTCAGATCCTGAACGGAACCCTTCCAGCCATCTGGCAATCTTCCGCTATCAGATGCTTCGCACTGGCTCGCCCCCAAGGGTTCCTCTTGAAAACGACTCGTAAGTTTCTCCAACGATGCAGAAGAAGGATCCTTGGCCACCATCTCAAGATCAACCGGGTAAGCACTAAAGAACTCTCTGCTCCTCCGACTCTCATCCCGAACCTCCTCCAGCAACCGCTGTGTGTCAGCCGTCAAAGAACCCCCCTGTCGGTTTGTCATGACTATCAGACTCTGCACTATGCCGCTAACAAAAGGCATGTAGCGGGCTAGGTACTGATAGCCGCGCATGCAGAGTAGGAAGTAGAACTGCGATTCATTACTGGACAAATCTCGTAGTATGTGGTTGACGAGGTAAAGCATGCCGCTTTGCCAGATGATGGAGTACTTGGATGACTCGCAATTTGCACGGTATTGGTAGATAAGACGTTTGAGTTGTTCAATAGATGCTGATATGACGGCTTTCGGCGTGGCGTTTACTCCTGCGAAGGCTGGGAGTTTAGGCTGGGGGGACTCGTGTTCGAAGGGTCGGAACAGATCAATAATGGCTGTATGAAACCAAATACTTGATAAAGTTAGCATCTGTCATGGCTGTTTCAAGGGCACTGTGAACTCACTGTATGTTAAGAAGATGGTCAGGATTGCTTTCATGACGTTGGACTCCGGCTGGTAATGCATCTGCCCAGCCTAGTAACCTCTGAAAGATCGCTACAGCTGATGACACAGAAATAGACCTTTCAAAGTAGTATAGATAGTTCATATCAAATGCTATGAGCCAGAATTGGCAGACGGCTGTGTAGGTTGCATCTGTACTAGGCATGTCATGCTGGCCTGCAATTAGTGGTTTTCCTGGTATGCGAAATCTCGGTGTTCTTTTTGGTATTGGCGCTTGGTGATAACTCATCGACATGACCCTGGTGAGCTGTCAGCTACATTTCCGCGTGGCATGGGCCTCCACTGTACATTTGGAAGTTGAAAGATCCCCAAGCAGTTGCGCATACAGCTGCTTCAACACGCTCATCGCTCAGGTCCAACTGATGATATGAGACGGAATCTGACTCTCCATACAATCCCATACGCTGCGCCATCCTGGCACTATGTTCTTGCAAGCGCCGTCCAGCTTTGTCTTTGCCTAGAGTAGTCCACGTCATACTCATCAAAGACGTCGCCGCCACTGTTGTCAGCCCGTCGATATTTTTCTCCGAATCGTAGATCTGCAAGGCCTCATCTAAGAATTTGGTAGGTAGCGTAGCGGCCATCGGTTCATAGTGCGCGTAGCTTTGCTGTGAGGCGAGCTTAGTGATGATCTCTATACGTGGCATTCTTAAGAACCTACTGTAGCCCAGGCAAGAAGAGCGTTGACCAGCATTCGGGAACAAAACCTGTTCTGCATACTGACTAAATCGTCTAGGAACATGTCGGTATCAAAAAATGCCCACCACGGCTGGTTCATATTGAGATACAAAGAGATGGCTTCTGCGGCGAATTGATTGCTTATGGTGACATTCGTGTACCGCGAAATTTCGACATGGTGAAGACGAGGGTCAATAGGAATACCGCTTTCCACACTGAAGGCGGTTTTGCCAATCATATCCTGCGGCTGGACTGTCCTGTCTACCACTGTACTTGGCTCATCCCTGTAGAAAAGCGTCGATAGCTGGGTATCTGGAGTCATACCGGTATCAAGCGGCTGGATGCCGAGAAGTCCCAAGTCCAGTGAGGCTGTAGTAAGAGGAGCGAGGGGTGAATAGACTTTTGGATGTTGAACAACGAGCTGGAACTCAAGTGGTGTCTGTGTTGGGATCATGGTGCCCCTCGCAGCTGCATGCATCGACGGGTTAACATTCGTGGACAAATTACCGCCAATTGACTCCATAATTGCCTTCGGGGAGCGTCCTTGTCGTAGAAACTCCAAGGCTTGTAACGCGAAGCCCTCGGGTTGATCCCTTAACAAGTCGACTAGATGGACCGAAGACTGCACATCTGGATGGATACTCCCAGCCAGTGATGCTCCCACTGACCTAGGACTAAGGGAGGTTGCCAGCTGGTCAGAGATTGGAGTACTTTGCGCTGAGACACGTTGGCGAAGATGCTCGACGGTGGCCTGGAGCCTGGTAATCTGCTCTTTATCCGCTTGTCGGTGGCTAAGGCCAGCTGGCGCGTCATAAACGCAGTCAATGGATGCCTTTTCACATTGATGGCATTTTGGACGCCCTCCTCCGCACTGTTGCTGTAGTGTTAGCTGCCGCTGCTTTGAATAAATTAATCAACAAGTACCTTGACCTTGCGTCTCCGACAGGCTGGCAGATGTCACGTCAGCTCGACGTCGCACCAAGATTATTCCCGGCTTCTGAAACTCACTCTGGCAAGCAACAGGAGCGTTGCGTCTGCGCGGGGGGAGAGTTCTGCGTTGGGTGGCAGCAGCTACCTGATCATTCTCGCCTTGGCCTTTGGCTGCGACTTTGGGTAGCAGTATCCTGTCTGGTGGCGCCATTGTAGTTAGTGCTGCAGTTAAAATGGATTGCCACAAAAGTTTAGGTCGGAGGCATTTCAGCCAGACACTGCGTACGGAAGAACCGGAGCCTCCGCCGCTTTCCATTGGCTAGCTACAATACGTATCTTTTATCACCTACAGTTTTATCGACGCAGTGAGACAATGAGACAATGAGACGCGCCTGTAAGTATGCAATTAAGAGAATTCCTATTAAAGCCTCAAGTTTGAAAGTTCAAGTAAGCGTACCAAAGAAGTAGATACAGTATATATATCGAAGTCAACATAAAAGCGCCCTTTCGATAAGAGTTAACTTGTCAGAGTTACTTACAAGCTCCGCGTGATATAGAGGTACTGGATTACTTCCTTTATCTTAGCCACGTATTGGCACGCATTGGTTCTGTATATCTCTTTTAAGCTTATGACGTCTCAAACACAGAACTTAAATGTCAGCGAGATGTCCACAGGAGAGCCGCTCATTAAGCACTGTTTGTAAACTTACCCGCCGCTGCAGTCCAGCTTTATGGCAATTGTGGCTGACTTCGTCTAGCTAGTCGGGTTATCTCAAAGTGTTGTCTTAAAAGTGTTGGAGAAGAGGGCCATATCTATACTCAACAGCCAATTTTTAACATAGAAAAGGCCTTTGAAAGGTTGGGAAGGCTGCTTTTAGGTAGTCGTTACAGAAACCTCTATTGCGGCGCTGTCGGGCACTCTACTAATTCAGAGGGGGAGTTGTGTACTCTTCGCTATGGGACAAAATCTCATTGATTAGGAGTCTTTACAAGAAAGATTTATATCAGATCAGCTCATGAGAAAGAATTAACAATTTAGATCTCGGACTTCTTAGGGTTACAGAGAAATATTAGACTTATGTATTACTACTAGATGCATTCAGTAGTAACATTCAACATCACGTTCAAATGACTGCTCGAGAGTGTCTGAATTTTGATATTGTACATGGGCTTGACTTCTGCAAGCGCATTCACTATTATCTACATATAACATAAGCCTGACCTTTCAAAAGATCGATCTTCCTCCATCAACACGTCGAGTTTCTACTAAGCGTATCTCACATAAATTAGAACTGGCGAGCGTGGCGGCGAGCCTTCTTGGAGCCACCGTTCTTGGATCGGAGCCAGTCAATGAAGGTGTCGAGAGTGAAAGTCTTGGGGAGAGCACCATCCTTGGTACCCTCCTCCTCGGCGACGGGAGCCTCAGTGGAAGGGACCTCGGCAGCCTGAGTAGCGGCGGCGGCGACAGAGGTGACGAGGCTGGTAGGAGCGACAGGAGTAGGAGCAACGGGGGTAGGGGCAGAAGGAGCAGGAGTCGAGATGGTTCCGTTGGAGGGAGTCTCAGGGACAGTAGGCTTGGTGCCAGAAGCAGAGCCGTACAGAGCAGGTCCGGGGATCTCGTAGGTGGTGGAACCCTTGTAAGGATCGAAGAGAATACCGGGCTCGGAGTCGGTGTAGAGCTCAGTGGTCAAGGTACCCTCAGGGTTGTCGGTTCCAGAACCAGTGATGTCAATGTTGAAGCACTGAGGGTAGTTCTGGGCACCATCCTTGGAACCAGCCCCATGAAGAGCGATGATCTCATGTCGGAAGACGTAGCTACCAGCAGCAAGAGTCTCAGGGACAGTGGTAGTCCAGGTGTTGTTGTTCTTGATGAGATCGGCAGCAGCCCAGGTTCCATCAAGGCCAGCAGCATCGATCTTAACCCACTTGAGAGTAGCAGGGTCAGCAGAAGTGCACTTTGCAGAGCACTTGGCAACGTAGGTCAGAACAGGACCAATGTGAGACTCGGGCCAGGCAGACCACTGGAACTCAACGGTACCACCGGCCTTGACAGACAGAGAGGTTTTACCGGGAGCGGCCTTCTTGTGGCAGGCAATGTCGGAGGTGCCATAGTCGGAGGGGGGAACGAAGCCGTTGTCGAGGTTCTCAGCGGACCAAGCAGCAATGGTGGGGATCTCGCCGCCCTGCTGAGCCTTGTAGTAGGAGCTGAGGTCGTAGCCGGCCTGGTAGGTTCCGTCGACCTTGATGCCAGTGACAGTGCCGTGGGCGAGGGCGACGGAGGCGAAAGCGCCAGCGAGAGTAGCAGCGACCTTGAAAGACATGTTGATTGATTGGAAAAGAAGGGATTGGTGAAGATTTTGAAAGTCAGGTAAGATTTTGGGAAAGAATGTAATAGACCAGCTTCACACAGTGAAGAGAAAGAATGGAATGGAATGTAGAAAAAAGAGTGAATGCACTGCACTTGAGATGAGAAACTAAGCTGAAGAAACACAAAACCAGACGACAAGAGTTTCACGTTTATATATGTTTCTTGACCATATTTCATCGGATTTAGTGATCGACAGACTCGTTATCGCCCGCCAAGAGGCATCTCAATTCACAGTGGTGGAAAAGCACGTCGTCTCAGCTTCGTGGAGCCGCACGCCTTTTTCGGATAAGGCCCCGGCCCCAAGCGCGCGGTAATAGGCCCAAGCTCCGGGGACTGTTACAGCTTCAGTTCAACATTCAAGGTTAATTGTTTCTGAGTTGGTTACGTTCGTCTGATGTTTTGTTGATGCACGTGGAAGGCCTGAGACGTTAATTTAATAGAATTTCCGCCTATCGAACTAATTGCTTAAGCTTATTTCTGGGTCTTGCGACTTGCGATATTGCTGACTGGAGGGTTTTCGCATCCGTTACTCAGGGGAAATGATGCAAGTCTGTGTTTCGTAGTTTCGTGTATCGGAAAGTGGGAGTTCTTGGGCAAATACTCTGTTGAGTTGCTTTGTCCTGTCAGTTAATCTTTCTTTGTGCAATTTTAAGCTCTCGATGCCATAAAGACTTGAGGAAATGTTACCATAATTGTATAATGCCCCTTTACCAAGTTTCCTTGCGGTTCTAGGTATAAACTTCTTTAAGGCTTGTGTAGCCATTTGCTGTTGAAGATCTACGTTTCATTGCCAAGAGATCGCCCCTAATTCTTTACGCGGGCTCGCGTCCTTGTACGCGGTTAACCTGCCCCTGTACCCTGTCCCTGTCCACTCACCTGGAACACTGCCTAGCTTGACCTTGCAAGGTCTAGAAACGAGATCCCAGCTTCAGTTTGTCACTGGCGATATCCTATTTACCTGCAAAGTTGACTTGCATTATCGCATCCATTTAGATAAAGGATCACAGAGTCAATACCCTATACCGTAAGTTGGAAGAGATGATTCCAGGGCCTAGTATAATAATATACTTATGCTCAAATCTGAATTTAGTCTCAGATAGTTAATAAGAAAAACTCAAAGATCGAACTTACAGATGTCATTCAATCAGGATTGAGAAGACGGAGAGGAGGTCCAGGTCTTGCAAAACATACTAACGTTTTCACTCTACTACATATTGCTTAATGACATATACTTAAAGGCGATGAACTATCTCTGCGCAGTGACTGTACAGTGATTTTTTTGTTTTTACCTGACTAAGCGGCTATGGCAAAAATATTTTTTCATGCTTAGACCCCCATATCGAAAATTCGGAAGATAGACTCGATAAATCTCAATTTAAAATACGACAGATCCACCAGCAGCACTAACGAATTAATAAAGAAAGAAATAATATTGCATAAAGAATTATCCAGGTAACCTAAAACTTTATTGAAAGCGATATGTATGCCCGCTGAATCCCATTAGTTGTCTGGAATTTAAATCTTCACCAGATGACGTACCCACTGATATCTGATGCTCCGGTTGTTACGTCAGAGCTCTCAGCTCATACCGGTTTTCGATGTCCGGTACGTAAGGTGACAGAACGGCACACCGGGTACACGGAATCTCTTGTGTTAAATGCGTAAAGCTTATATCACCGGCTATCAAGCAAGGGAGAATCAGCTACCAGTAGAATGTTGCATAGGTATCATATAAGGACTATGATTGGCGATTGATGATTCGCAACGTCATTAGATAAGCGGCTGATTTGACCATCCCATTTTGCCAGAGCATGTTGTTAAACTCCACATAACAACATCAATGACAACATCGCTGGTTGGCTCGCATAGCGCATATCTCAAAACCAACGCCATATTTTCATTTTTCATTTTTGATAAGGCTTAATGTTCAATTGACTAACTTAGGATGTGTTCAGTATGATACTGGAAGGCCTCTGTGCGGATGGGAACAGTCAGCCATCGAAATTTTTCCTCAACCGGGAAGCCCGGAACTTGTGTTTTAAAATCTTATGCCATTTCTTAAATATAACATCAACACCCAACTGGCTGAAAATGGGCTCCCGCGGACACCGGGTGGGTATTGACGTGATCAGACCACATATTTATACCAAAATGTCTCCCATTATCTTCTATCACATCCTCATGCAAGCAACATCCTTGATAGCGAGAAAATACATTATTTACGAGCATTATTTGCACCTTAGCTCAACCACGACTTGCAATTCATAGCCTCGATACGGCCTGAACCGAAGCGAACGCTGAGCTACTTTTTCGATATGTCCAACACCACGGAAGCGTCGGGACCGCTTACTCAAGACCAACTCGATACACTGAGGTCGGGATGTCAAAGCTTGATAGAAGGACTCGATACTTCCTATGGCTACGTCCCGACCTTGGGTGCTGGAATTGCATTCTGTGTTCTCTTCGGTCTAAGTCTTTTCGGCCACTTTGTCCAATTTGTTAGGAAACGTCAATGGACGTCATTTGCTTTTGCAGTCGGGGCTCTGAGTATGTCAAACTGACCTTCCATGATCTCATGGATAATCAAGAGTATTTAAGGTACTGATAACCATGAATTAGCCGAAGTCATTGGTTGGGCTGGTCGAACATGGTCAAGCGAATGTCCATACAACAACAACGCGTTCTTGATGCAGATTACGACTCTCATCATCGCTCCAACTTTCATCACAGCGGGACTTTACGTTATACTCGGTGCTCTTATCAACCGTCTTGGTCGCGAATCATCAGTTCTTGGCCCTAAGATGTACGCAATTGTCTTTTTGACCTGCGACATTATCGCACTCGTCATACAAGCAGTTGGGGGAGCCATGGCCTCTACTGAGTCAGACAAGATTGACGGTGATACAAAGCCGGGAACAAATATCATGGTAAGCCCCATAATCCTTTATTGTCCTGTAGAGGGGAAGCGACAGTAACTAATAAGGACGATAAAAGGTCGCTGGCATTGTGTTCCAGATGGCAGCCATGGTGGTTTTCGCTGTTCTAGTTATTGACTTCATGAGGAGAGTCTTTGTCAAAAAGTCCTACTTACAGACGAGGAAGAAGGGCCTATCTGATGGCAACGCTTTGCCTAAGGCTTATACTTGGCTTTTGGCAGCAGTGTTTATATCCTTGACCATGATATTTATTCGAAGTATCTACCGAACTGTAGAGCTTCTGCAAGGCTGGAGTGGCTACCTGATCACCCATGAAGGTTACTTCATCGGTTTAGACGGAGCCATTATGGTTGTGGCTATAGCGGTTTTTAATTTCCTCGATCCGGTATATCTACTATGGGGGCAGGACGATAAACTGGCGTCATCGCTTGAACAACATGAGCTAAGGGGGGCGGGACATGTCAGTATGGAGCGCTGGGATGAGTCTACGATAATGTCTGATTAAGAAACGGCACAAATACTTCCAAGATATATCGAGGGACACAGAAGTAATTAGAGGGTTTCTTGAATGAATTTATTAATAAGCTTAGGTGTAACTTTTCTTTTATTATCTTCATTATGCTGATTTTTCTTACCGCTTCGCAAGCCGTGCATCAACCACACAATGCGCAGTTCTTCAGAAATCTCAATTACGACCAGCCCTTAAATGCACACATCTCTTCAGCTTTTAGGCACAACGCTAACGGCGGTTCAACCCGCTGGCTGTAGATCCCTGAGCCTGATTTCAGTATCAGTGTGATCATTGGACGAGAGAAGCCCCTGTCACGATGCATGATCAGTTAGGGGCCCAAGCCAATCTCTTTTGGTCGAATTTGCTAAGCACAAACAGGGGTCTTTTCAGCTCGCTTTGTGAGTATGCAGTGCGCACCACAGCCAACTCGGGGCTGGTCATCTTCTATTGGTCAGCTGAACGAGGAATTTGGTTTATTGTGCTGGCCAAAATTCTTTGCAAGATCAATTTCTTTCCCTTCATCTACAGTCGGAAAGGAGGACTCAGTGTTCTCGCCAAATCACCCACCCCGTTGCCATTCTTATTCGTATCCTGGCAGGAACACTTGTCAATGCATCGTTAGAAACTTACTTTTCACCACTTTAAAGAGAATATGGCATCAAGCAATCCGTCGGGCTCCTCCATACCCGGTCCTCGGCCGTCGCAGGTTTCTATGCCGGAACACGAGACTGAACCAGAGGGTCACAAAACACTGAAATCTCACTTGATGTCGGCTATACAAACAGATAATATTGAAGAAGTTGAACGATTATTGGATCAAAACAGCTTCTTGACCAATGCCGCCACCTGCTATGAGGTCGAATACAACCAAGGGTCTATAGAATGTCAGGTCCTTCCAGTGACCATTGCAGCGAAGTTCGGTCGAGTTGCTATCCTCGACATGCTATTATCCAATTTCACTGCCAACATCGATGCCCCCATTTACAGCACTGGAATTTCATCACTCCATCTCGCGGCTCAATATGGCTGGCTGGTCGCTGTCAGGGTTCTCTTATCTCATGGAGCGGAGATCAATCGGGCAAACGTATGGGGATGGACTGCTTTGCATTACGCATCCAGAAGTGGCCACACAGACGTTGTTATCTCTCTCTTAGAGAACGGGGCAAATTCTCAGCTCCGAACAGATAGGAAGTACACGGCGTTCAGCCTCGCGTGTTACCGCGGAAGCCTGGAACTGCTGAAACTTCTCTGGAACCAGGGACCCGAGACGCAAATTAGCTTGAGAGACCAGCGAGGAAATCAGCCGTTGCACCATGCAGCTTTTAATAATAATCACCGGGTCATTCCATGGCTCCTGGAGAAGCAAGCAGACATTGAGGCATACGGGGAGGGTGGCCTCACACCACTCTGCGCGGCTGCCATCGCAGGGTCATTCGAAGCTGCTGAGGCTCTTGTGTCACAAGGAGCATACATCCATGCAAGGTCCAATATCGGGAAGGCAACACCAATGCTTTACGCAAGCCAAAGGTTGGATTCCCGATTATCAGTTCTGCTGCTGGAAGGAGGCGCGTCCCTCTCGGATACTGATAAGAGAGGCTATAACTGCATTCACCGCATGCTAGAAAACAAGGGAGGCTCCTTGCAAGATTTTGCAGATCTCGTAGCTCTGTCTGTTGGTGGTGGAGCAAATATCAATCATCTAAGTGATGGTGATCTGTCACCTCTTGCAAGTGCATGTCTTGAAGGCAAATTAGGGGAGGCCAGGATCTTGATTGACTTTGGGGCAGACGTCAACCAATGCGGCTCAAGTACAGGTGTTACACCGCTTATTATGGCCTGCAAAAGGCCAAAGAATAACAAAGTCATTGCTATGTTGCTTGACCGTGGCGCCGACGCTACCAAAACTCACCGTCATGGAGGGACTGCTTTGTCAATCGCCTGCCTAGCTGGTGATTCAGAAAACGTTAAAATCCTTATTTCTAGAGGAAGTGACGTTGCTCATTTTGACAGACACTGCCACACGCCATTATTTAATGCAGCAATGAAAGGACATTTCGACATCATGCTACAAGTGCTAAGAACAGCAACCTATTTTCCTTCGAATCCTATGAACAAGCGGGCATTTACAGATCCCAGATCAAGCAGGGAAGTCATCGGAAAAGCGATTTTGAAAGGCCTCGAACATCTACGAGACCCGCCGCAAGAAGACCTGCACACGATCATGTACTGGGCTGTCGCTAATGACTACCCTTCCTTGGTTCGAGAGTGCATCAAGATCGACAATTCCATTGTACAGAAGACCAGAGAAAAGGCTAATTGGCTTCATACTGCTGCTCAACATAGTAGCTCTCGGGTCATCCCTTTCGTTTCTGAGGCTGGCGTCTCTGAGATAGCAACAAATGGAATCACTGCAATGCATTGTGCAGCTGTCTCTGGCAGCCTCGCAACAGCAGAGGAGCTCTTCAAATTAGTTGTTACAGGATGCACCGTCAAGACTGCCCACGCAAAGGTTAGGCTTGTCATGCAACAGAATGCCTGGGACAATACCCCGATTTCTATGGCAGTGTCGGGTCGACATAAAGCAGTCAGGGACCTTTTTTGGAAAGAGATTAGATGTCTGGGCACAGTCGACAAGGATTACTTAAGGACCCATGAGGAACAGGCGGTTGAGATACTGGAGGTAGTTGCCCGACTCGAGAAGCCAGGACACGAAGAAACCCTGAGGCATTTACTAGAGCAATGGTGCATGCGAGAGCCTGATCCTCAGATGACTACTCTCGAACTAGCAGTGCGCTGCTCCCAAGCGACGGCAGTCTGGTGGTTGTTGTCCAACGGGGCTTACTCTTCGATGGATATGTCAGCGCTTGGGGTTATCTTCGAATCTAAACCAGGGACCGTCCATGAAAAGATCAACGATATACTTCGAGACAATCCGCCTAATCTGAGGTCCATCGCAAATCCGAATGACGACAGGCCCCCGAAACTGCCACAATGTCGAGAGGGATTAGGAGAGACGTTAAACTTGCATGGCCTTATCATCGACACCTGTTCCTGTGGAGCATACATAGAGAAGAAAGAGACCATCAAGAAGATCATATATGATGAAGGGCCAACTGGCTTGATGGGCAAAGAAAGGCACCATCCACTTCAGCGGTTTCATGATTTTAAGGAATCACTCCCAAAAATTGGAGAGAAACTACATGAAGAGGAGCCACCGCTAAGCGATTCGAGCCACGCAGCCCTCGATCTGCTATTTCGCTGGATCCATTTACCCGTTGCTGAGGTATGACACACTTTGTTTCCGTCATTTGCCGATACTGACGGATTATTCATGAACAGATGCATCTTATGAGAGTAAGCTGTTGACACCTCGCTGTCATATACCCCGTCGCTCACATCATCATGTATAGGACCTCGCCAACCGGCTGTCACACGACTCGGGTGTTTCAGAAATGGACCATGAGTTGATGATGCAGCATTTCAACTCCAGTTGGACTGAGTTATCTGCTGGAGGAGGAGGGAGCTACATGAAACCACGGTGCGCTGTATGTATTGACACAATGGCTGTGTTATTTTAGAGTCGCAACCGTCTATCACATTATTAACTCTACACAGATCAAGTATACTAATAAGCCACTGCACAATTCGGCGGCAGGGCCGAGGCCTAAGCAGAACATGCCATACCTGGCCTTATATGTATGCTATACACCCAGCTAAACCTCCATCTGTGCGTATAGGCTGACTCTAGCTGGGCATAGATGCCATATCTCGGCTTCGGGACCTATGAGGGCAGCAGTAGCAGCCACAAAGATCCATCTGACATACAAAGAAAAGGAATTGACGAATCCATTCAGAGCCGCAGACTGAGACGAATCAACCACAGCCGCATGACCTTGGATCAGTACTACTACTCGGTGCTCACCGACACAGATACAAGGGATCGAGACCAGGTCTTGTCTAAGTTTATTGACGCTGGCAATAAGCAGACCTTAGCTACTAACAACAGTTCCTATGATCCAACGCCTGGTAGACAACGTCGTCGAATATTAATGGTAGACCAATTGTGGCTCTGGGTCGTTGATGAGAGTAGGTCTAACCAGTGCGCATATTGTTCCTGGCAACTAAGCTATCCCTAGAGACTCTCATTACAGCCACGACAGAGAAGGAGCCTGACAATCTTCTGGTGGAAACTATAAGGAAAAACCTGACAGGTGGCGAGACACGAAGCCGTTTTGCACAGCCCCAATCAATCCATATGTTCATCGAACAGATTTTAGGTATCACGACTGGGTTCTTCGAGTGGCCAATAGTTGGTCTAAAGACTCCACTAGATGTCTTTCGAGAGTCCATTCGAAAAGTGGTTGGTTCAGTCCGCCGTGATAGATATACAGCTTCACATACTAAAGATTTATCAGGCAAATGACGAAGCAGAACTGTTCAAGGTTTTCCATGAGGCTCTCGAGGCAGAGCGAGGACAGCAACACGAGTCTACACACCGAGCTGGACATGCAGTCAAGGTGATGCCATCAAATCCATACCACATCATCTCTCCCGAAACTACCCTTTTGGAAAAAATACGCGATCTTCGAGATGAACTTCGGATACTCAGCACGCTCGCCGATGACCAAGATGCTGTCTGGAAACAGATGTTGCCTTCTTACACGGCAAATGGCAAACTTCGTTATTATTATCTGTATACACCAGCGGATGCCAAGCACGATCTGGCAGGTTCGATAGCAGAGGCAGAGACAGCGCATGACTCTGTGGGTTCAGTCCAGTCGGAAATCTCACTTCACGGATAACTGATGCAAGCTACAGATTAACTTACTGCTTGATCTGCGCCAGAAACAAGCCAGCATAAAAGAAGCCGAGTTCGGTAGGATTCAAGCTAACGACTCAGCGCGGCAGTCTAACAGCATACTCATTTTCACTATCGTGACAATCATATTCGTAAGTGGCACCAGCAAAAATTAACTAGTAACTACCGCTTACCAGAGAGCACAGCTTCCGCTGTCCTTTCTCTCATCTCTATTCGCGCTCGATGTCTCCAGTTTTCCCCACGAATCTGGTGATCTCAAGTATCAAGGATGGTGGCTTTTCCCTATTCTTTGTGAGTCCCACGCACAAGCGAAGTTAGGAACCAACGCTGACTTTGTCAAACAGTTGGTGTAACCGCTATCGTCTCTGTTCCAACTATCATATTGGCGTGGAAGATCAATAAAGTTTCCGACTGGTGGAACAAGCTAGAGCCTGGGGTTCAAAACGGACCGAGAATTGAGAGGGAGGCAAACGACATTGGAAGTCACTCAAGTCGACGGAGGCGATTCGGTGGTGCTGTGAGGAAGAGAAACACAGGTGGAGAAGGAATTGCTTGAGCAACTCTAGCTTAAAATCCCAATTCCTTATCACGCTCGTATCCAGAAAAGAAATCACATGATTGCACAGTAAACGTTTTACTTGGCTTCATGCCCGTAAATTGATTAATCTAAGAAATTATCTAATAGAATGTAATAGGTGCAGGTAATAGGTGCATGTACTATGCAACGTATATATCTCCAAACCGTCATATACTCGTTGCTCCGTGTGAGCAGTCAAATTATTTACAGGAAGAAGGCGACAAAACCAGCGGCGAAGAGAGCAGCTCCGACGCTACCTCCGACACGTCCAGCACCGGCAGTGACCTGGGTGGGGGTGGTGGCAGGAGGAGCAGGGTAGGTCTCAGCAGGCTTGCTAGGAGCAGGGACAACGGGAGCAGTCTCGGCAGGCTTGCTAGGAGCAGGAGGCTGAGGGTAGCTAGGGTGAGACTCCGCGGGAGGCTGAGCAGGCTGGGTCTCCTTGGGGGGTTGAGGAGCAGGAGGTTGAGCGGGGTGAGTCTCCTTGGGGGGAGTGACGCCAGGCTGAGTCTCCTTGGGGGGAGCGGGGTAGGTCTCCTTAGGAGGTTGAGGGGCAGGAGGCTGAGGATAGCTGGGGTGAGACTCCTTGGGGGGCTGAGGAGCAGGAGGCTGAGGGTAGCTGGGGTGAGACTCCTTAGGAGGCTGAGGCTTAGGAGGAGTCCATGTTCCGTTACCGGGGTGAGGAGGAGGAACAACGATGGGCTGAGTCTCCTTGGGAGGAACAGGGACAACGTGAGTCTCAGTCACAGGGCAGACGGTGGTAGACACAGCGTAGGTCTCGGTGGTGACATGGGGCTTCTCAGGGCAGTTGGTGACCTCAGGAGGGCACTTGGTGACAGTGTGGACCTTGGTGGTGTAGACAGTTGAGGTTGTCAGCTTGGTGGTAGTCTCGTGGACAGGAGGAACGACGTGAGTCTCGGTCACGGGGCAGACAGTCGTAGAGACGGGGATGGTCTCAGTGGTGACGTGAGGCTTCTCGGGGCAGTCGGTAACCTCAGGAGGGCACTTAGTGACAGTGTGCACCTTGGTGGTGTAGATAGTGGAGGTGGTCAACTTGGTAGTCTCCTGGTGGGGAGGGTACACAGAAGAAGGATGCTCCTCAGTCACAGGGCAGATGGTGGTTGAGACGGGAATAGTCACGGTGGTGACGTGAGGGCCAACAGGGCAGTTGGTGACCTCAGGAGGACACTTAGTGACAGTCTGGACCTGAGTGGTGTAGATGGTTGAGGTGGTCCACTTAGAGGTCTCGGGGTAGCCAGGCTTGGTGTACGAAGGCTTGGTGTAGGTTGGCTTAGTGTAAGAAGGCTTCGTGTAAGTGGGAGGCAGGTAACCAGTCTCAGTTGAGGTACCCTCAGCAGGGAGAGTGTCGCTGGGAGGAAGGTAAGGTGTCTCAGTAGAGCTCTCAGCAGAAGGAAGAGTCTCGGTGGGAGGGAGGTAAGGAGTCTCGGTTGAGCTGTGCTCCTCGGGCTGGGTCTCGGAAGGAGGAGGGTAGACGTCAGTTGTCTCCTCGGGGGGAGGATAGACGTCAGTTGTCTCCTCAGGAGGAGTGTAAGCGCTGGTGGTCTCCTCAGGGGGAGGGTAGACACCAGTGGTCTTCTCGGGGGGAGGGTAGATGTCGGTGCTCTTCTCAGGAGGGGGATAGACATCAGTGCTCTTCTCGGGAGGAGGATAGACGTCGGTGCTCTTCTCAGGAGGAGGGTAAACGCCGGTAGGCTGAGTCTCCTCAGGAGGAGTCACAGGCTTGGTCTCCTCGGGGGGAGGATAGGCACCACCGTTGGAAGGCTTAGTAGCCTCGGGGGGAGGGTACTCGTTAGAAGGCTTGGTGGAAGGCTTCTCGACGGCAGGAGGAGGGTAGGCACCGTTTCCAGGCGCCGGGGGAGTATACTCGGTATCAGGGACAGCGGGATACTCCTCCTGTCCAGGAACAGGGTAATGCCTCTCGACAACGGCAGCATTAGCCAGGCTGACAGCCGCACTGAGAATAACGAGACCTCGCATCTTGATAGATTTTGTTTAACGAATGCTATAAACGAGTGAAGCGGTTGGTTAAACGAAAGGTGGGTGAAGAAAAGAGCCGGAAACAAATATTTCTGGGGGAATCACCCAAGACTCTTATACTCGATGCAAGGTGTTTGGCCCCTCCCCCCTTGACAAAACACCCCAGGATCTTATCATCTTGGCTCCCTCGTGTCGTATCGGCCCAACTGCGCATGTACCTGTAAGGCCAGAAAAGAAATACGGGCTCTTCTCCATAGTTGATCCCGGTAACGTGATGTAATAGCAGCAGGAAAAAAGGGTTGGTTGGGTAAACTTGTACGGTGGACCTCCTTCTGCGGGCGGCTCACAAAGGATCCATAATAAATTACATCCATGCTCAAGATCACGATGTTGGCGTGCGACCGTATGAACAAGTTCGGATGTGACGGAGCACACGTCGTGTTCGTCTATTACGGTTGGTTGGTGCACGGTGCAGGGAAAAAAACGTTTGGTTGAGCCGCTCGAGTACGTCCGATAGGCTACCAGAGCGTTTCGCCGTTTTTTTTAGATAGAGTTAATCAAAACACGCCGCTTGGTTACGACCTTTCAGGAACAGGAACCGTATTACCCGTAATTTTTTGAGTCACTAGAGTCAGCCTGCGGGGTAACGTTGACCACACCTGCGTTAGCTCTGTACTTGGCTGGTCATGATCTGACGCGGGCTGTAGTGCTGTCTCAGTGGTCTGCCGTGCCGGTACTCCCTTGACTCCCTACCTATGAATTCACTGATGAAGGGGGGGGGGGGGCTTTTTGGTGATCTGCAGCCCCTGCCATGTTGCCTGGCCAAGTGGTCTTGAGTCTTCTGGTTGATTCGTGGGGCTCTCGTATACAAAATCGCTGCCCTTGGCGTACGTGCTTGACGCCCCTACATACACGAGGCGGAAAAAAAGAGGTTCCCTGTAGATCGCTGCTTATCTCCCCACTCTGGACTAAAACCTCGCACTGAATCTCGAGGTTGGCCAGCAGAACAAAGGGATTGTTGCATAAGACACAGTGGAGAAGATGCTGTGCTGTCTCGGAGTATGTCAGCCAAACAATGTCTTTTGTTGATGCTGTTGGTGTAGCATCAGGCATAATCCACTCTGGATGATCAAGGTAGCATTTGGAGGCGAGTTCCGTTTAATCCTTGTTTGGCAATCATAGTCGGTTGATGACAAGACGATGCCGAGAGAAGGGCGGCGGGCGGGAAAGTTACGATTGATATCCTTGCATGGCTGTTCTCACTCTAGTCACTCACTGTTGGGAACTCCTTTTCCATCGAGTCAGCATGTCGACACTCTTCGCACCGTCCAATACGGTATTTTCTTATTACCGATAAAGCCCACTGGAGTCTGTGCATCCCTGTTCCTGCATTCGCGTACAGTATCACTCGGCTGGCGCTTGCATACAAGCAAGGTGAGTTGTTCAATTGTGAACAACGCTCTCTCCGTACATAAACGCCGGCAACCATTGGCGTAGAACCTTCAAAGTGAAATTATCACAGTTTGGACTGGCGCAGTTGCAACCATTCGGCAGATTAATTCTGACTGCTTCTAGCGGGCGGCATTTCGAAATAGCGCCATCACCGAGTTGAATTTCCACAGCAGAAAATCTTATTAAGCTTCAGGGTAGTAATTGTCAACATCGTACCATGTTCCTTGTCAAGGTTCGGAGTTTGCTGCCGAGGACAGAACAAAGAGTTTGGCAGTTGGTCTTGGCTCCACGCGACAAGCGGAGCCCGAAACCGTTTTGCCCGACAGGAATGCGGGAATCGAAGACAATCGATCGGGTATATCCTCAGTTTTCTAGCTGTTCAAAATCAAGGATCAAAAAATGGACCGTTATTGTAACGGTCCAAGCGGCTCAAAATCCAAGATATTCGAAAGTTGGTTCCAAGATCTTGGATATTCGTTGTCGATGAGGCTTTTTTATCCAATCGTTGACGTCAAGTTGCCTCATTTTTATGCAACTAATTCATAAATACGAAGTCTTGAGTCTAAGGCTAAATGAGGGCTGCAGACTGCAGCGAAGATCGAGGATATCGGCAATACGGGTTACGGAAAAGGGGAGAACCAAAATTCAATTGAATTTGGTCCTTTCTTGAGATACCGTGCTTTCTTGCCGTCAGCTGTAGGCAAGGTAAGGCTGTTGAGGTCCAGTGTCCAAGCTTGAGCTGTCAATGCCCAGCTCGTAACCTTTTTTGCATTTTAATCTGGCTATTTTTACACAGGCGAAATTACAGAAAGGCAATTCGTCCCGCCGTATAGCAAACAACTTTGATGTCCAACCCAAAAATCCGTATTCCACCTCAGTGTGACCATGTCTCGTGCGACCCATGGATGCTGATGTGACATTCCCAATCGAGTTGCACAGTCTCCACCTCCTTTTTTCTCCCTCCTTCTTTTGCTCAACACCATCTTCCCCGTATTGCAGAAGTTCCTGCATTTCATTTCACCAGAATCAAATTTGTTCCTCTCGAGTCTCCAGAACCAACGAGAACTGCGATCGACAGGGGGTGGTTTCATGTGCGTGGCCCACCGTTCAGTGACGAATGAGGCTTGACTCTGCAGAGGTTAGCGCTCGTATTCCTCCGTCCTCACCACTGCCAATGCGGGTAAGCGGAATATGAGAAGCCGAGGCTCCGTCGATGACTCGGCCGAACCATAAATATGGCTATACGAGCCAGCTTTTTGGTCTTGAAATTACTTGGTTTGTTTGCTCATCGCTCGATACTATGACGTGAGATTTTATGAGTGAAGCTTGAGCTGACTGGTTGTGAATGATCCGCTTTGGTGCCACTCCGTAGGTGACCTCTAAGCCCAGGTGAGTGATGAGTGATGAGTGAATTGCTCAGTTCCCTGCTTTTCAATCAAGCTCATTATAGTTTCACGGATTTTGTCTTTTGGACTTGGCCAGAATACTGAAGAGCTATTTGTGATGAGATTAAATGAGATTGAGGCAAGAACGAATGAAATTGAGTCGACAAGGCAGCTACAATCAAACACAGTCGGGTAAGCTGCAGCGCATAAAGCTGTCAAGACAGGATGAAACTGTTACCAGCGCATCAAGGTATTACACTTAGGTGAATGGCTTTCATGAGCAGGTAAGCCTTAATAAGTATTAGAAACTGGACTTTTGTTATTTCGTTCTTAACTGAATTGAACAGTGAGACAGCATGCTGCTGCTGTCTTGACTCAGTCTCCATTAGCTACAATATGTGGATAAGAAAAACCTCCAGTATAGAGGAGATTGTGCTTGGCTTATTAGTGTGTTAAAGCTTAAAGACCTTTCTCTATATAATAGCTATATACTTAGCTCTAAAAATTCAGATCCAGAGTATATGGATATCTGCTCGGTGCTGGAACAGCCTGTTTTACGAACACTGTCCAGGGTAGGCTTTAGCAGTGTTTACCATCTTACGTTTACAAACTTGACCATCAGCGGGATACCGGAAATATGTAAACTAATATTTTATCCGTAAATTGTTACAAGTACGGCATTTCTTATATTTTGTAATTTTAAGATTAAATAAAGTTCACTCTGCTTACCTAGTTGATATTGGCTTAGTACAATTGACTGATCAAGAATATGTCACCTAGGATTATTTTCCAACTCATAAACTCACTCAGCGCAATTTATTTCTTACCTGTAATGTGTCACAAACCACCAGCGTTGTCCCGCTACAACAGTACAACAGCCTCTTCATCCTGCGGCTTCTTGTGTGCGAATGACTGGCCACCAGCCAAGACTGAAATGGACTGACGGCTGGTATCCCCAGGAACAGCTTGGAAGAGTATGCGGAGCACAACATCTCATTAATGTTTTCAATAGTCACAAGCACGGCTACATGGTTTGCTTGTGGCTACTCAATATCAACCATGGCTGAAGGTCTGGAACGATTGAATCTATGCCAAGAGTCTGCTTCGCCATACGTGCCTGGTTCCAACAGGCATTACCCCCGATCCACGTTTCTTCATTGAGTCTGCCCATCTCAACACTCAACCAACAATCATTGCTAACTAATCGTTCAGATCGAAATCGTCGGTCCCGACGATCAAGTTACCAGGTAATTCTTCAGTCTGCCTCTCTTTTGGTAAACGACTCGTCACATCGCCCCCGCGCCGTGGCGTCGACAATAGCTTTTAGTTCCTGGGCGCAAAGCCTCGTGCAGACAAACAGCTCTTAGACCCATTCTAACGTCGCACAGGGCCGTTAGCCCGGGGCCTTGTTTGTCCTGACAATAGCTGTGGCTGGTGTCTAGAGAGAATGCGGATAAGATCGCCTATTGTCAGATCGTGGTGGGAGACCCGATGATTGACGAGATCATTCCCGAATTCCATTTTGGCTTTGGTCTGGTTTCCGTGTTGCTGGAAACCAATCATGTATCAGCGATTGTCCCTGGGGAAGTATGGGTTGGTAACACTACTTGTGGCAAACCTTGGTCTTAGCATTGTGAGGCGGAAGATTGTCACGTCTGCGAGCCGTAAGAAATATAGCAATAAGATAAATCTAATGCACCTGCTTCACGGCCAAAGATATATAAGAAGAGGATAATAGTGGCGACTATGTAGTCTGCCATGTCGGTTCCTGGCCGATGAGGCGTCTAGGAATGCACCCCATTCTCAACTTCAGCCCTAGCGTAATACTTCCACCAACGTCAATGTCTTAGCACAACAGAAACCAACCAGGTATTCGGCAACATCCCATCGGAATTCCCGATCCGCTCTAGACCCAACAGATTGGGTGGTTGTACCTGTGATACAATTCACAGCATCAGATGCATGCAGGGTTGGACAAATCTGCAGCCACTGCCGAAGTGCCACAAAGTATCCTTGGGTTTCACAGCATGCTTATAACGCTGTGCGACCCTCCTTCCCGTTCTCCGTTCTCCTTTTTGGCGACTTCATATCACCATGACGCTCAGCAGGCGGTTTCTCATCTTAGGGACAATATGCCTGCTGTACGGTACAGCGACGGCTCAATCTATGCTCGCAGACGCACCGAAATGTGCGGTTAGTACTACAAATTTTGTACTTGGTGATTCTATTGCTGACGGGTGCTAGATCGACTGTCTAACCGAGCTTCTAAGCCAGAAGGAATATGCCGAGATGGGACAGGAGGCTATGTGCAGTAGCGAGCCGTTTGCCAAAGCGATGGGTGTTTGCTTGATGGTCAAGTGCTCTATGAGACAGACTATGGGTACGTGGTTCCGAGAAGCAGGGGTTCAGGGTTGCTAACGTGTACAAAGACTTCATCAAAGAGTCTTCGGCTGCATGCGGCATCCCGCCGACCAACAATACAACATCGTATCGAGTAAACAGTACCGTCGTCTTTGCATTTGCCCTCGTCTTCTTCGCCTTGAGGATAGTAACTAAATTCCGGCTTGGCCTTACATGGGGAATTGACGATACCTTGACGACTTTATCGGTTGTAAGTCATTTACCTTACGCTGTTGGACGAGTGCTTACAGTAATAGACAGTTATGATTCCGTATTATGTCGTGCTGCAGATCAGTAAGTCTTTCCTTTTGTTCCCCCATCTTCTAAGTTTGTTTGCTGACTTGGGGCTTTTTCAGTGCTTGCTTTGGGACTAGGTCTTGATATGTGGTTTATAAGTGACAGTCAGATCATACTGATCTTCAAGGTTAGAGAGCCACGATCGCAGTAACTTGTAATTGCCAAACTAATATTTTATCTCAGTTATTCATCGTCATCGAAGTTTTGTACTTGACCGCACTCGTCCTTGTCAAAGCAGCAATCCTGTGCTTCTTCCTCCGGATCTTCCCCGACCACAAGTTCAGAATTGTAGTCAAGTGTACCATGGTCTTTAACGCTCTGATCTGGGTAGGGTTCTTCGTCTTCGTCTTCGTCCAGATCCAGCCATTTTCGCTGTTCTGGAATGGATGGCAGCAGAAGAAGGGCCATCTTATTCTGACCGGGTTCACCAATTTCACTCTACCGCTCGCGGGGATAAATTTGCTGCTGGACATCTGGATGCTCATTCTGCCCATGACGCAGCTCTGGGGGATGGGGTTGAAGTTGAAAAAGAAACTCGGCGTCATTAGCATGTTCAGTGTTGGTATTTTGTAAGTATTTCAAGGGGTAATATCATGATCTATTGCTAACAGCACAGTCTCACAATTGTCGCTGCGATTCGAGTCCGCGAACTTGTAGCTTTTCTACTTTCTCAGGACTTAACGGGTAGACACTTTCAGTCAACTATTCAGATCACGAGCTAACTTATTAACTGACTAGTCGACCACGCACAATCAGCCTTCATTTGGTCAAACGTGGAGATTTCGGTCGGTGTCATGGTCGCTTGCATGCCGCACATTCGACATCTGGTGAGACATATAATATCGCGAATAAGAGCAAGGAAGGGTACAGAGCCGAAGCACAACAACAGAAAGATATTCGTCGATCGATCGCTTGCGACTATTGAGGTGGGGGACTCGCAGGCCATCGAACTGAACGACGAAGGTGGACTCTTGACGGCCAATTCATGTACTACGGCTTCATCGGCGACAAGAGTTGGGACAACGTCGACGACAAAAGAGGGGAGAAAAGACAGTAAATCATATGCATCGGTCAGTTTTGCAAGCGATGGAGACACCCAAGTGTAAGATTACTGTAGTAATGACTGGATGTAAGAAATATAATGGAGAATCCAGATCAATCGCGATGTAGTCTAGCCATCGAGATGAGAGCCGTGATCGACTAGACTAGCAGGCATCGTGAAGTGTCAAGTGGGTTCTTGAGGTCGGTGAATTTTCTAGCGCCATCTGATAAGGCCGTTCGTTACTCGCTACTGCAAGCACATGCACGCCAGGAACAGATAGATCCACAGTGGATTGATGATTGTGTCATTCATTATATTTATTTACTTTTACTATGTTTGTTTGTTTGGTATCGTCAACATCATTAAGACACTTGCGCCATTTATCGGCAAGTGTATCCACCGTCAATGACAAGGTCAGAGCCAGTAGTGTAAGTGCTAGCATCAGACAAGAAGTAGACATACGCAGCCTTGAGCTCCTTGGCATCGCCGTTGCGGCCCATGGGGATCATGCTCCTCCAGAGCTCCTGGGTCTCGGCGTCGATGAAGTCGGAGAGGCCAGTGTCGATGTAGCCGGGGGAGATGCTGTTGACGCGGGCGAAGTCGCGCCACTCGTTGGCGAGAGACTTCGCCATGTGGATGCAGCCGGCCTTGGCCACGTTGTAAGAGGTCTGCTCTTGAGGGTAGTTGGCGATGTGGCCGGACATGGAGGCGGTGATGACGAAGGAGCCGTGGCCCTGCTTCTTGAAGAGGGCGCCGACGGCCTTGGCGCAGTAGGCGGTGCCGTTGAGGTCGATCTGGATAACGTGGTCCCAGTCGGCAGCAGAGCCGTCGACGACACCAGCGTTGGCAGTAGCACCGGCGCTGTATACGTTAGCATCAATTGAGTTAATTGGTGTTGTAGTAATAAGGGAAACATACTTGGCGACGAAGCCGTCAATCTTGCCAAAGTCCTTGACAACCTCTCCGACAAATCGCTCAACGTCGTTGTAGTCGGCAGCGTTGAGCTTGTAGGCCTTGGCCTTGACGCCGTACTCCTTGGTGAGCTCCTCGACGTTCTTGTCGGCGCCCTCCTTGCGGGAAGCGTAGGTGATGGCGACGTCGGCGCCCATCTCGGCAGCGCCGCGGGCAGCCTCGATGCCCATGCCGCGGGGTCCGGAGGCGCCGGTGACGACGACGACCTTGCCCTTGAGGCTGAGGAGGTCGAGGATGTGGTTGGCCTTGGGGATTTGCTGAACCATGGTGACGGTGGTGAATTTGTTTGGGTATTAAATGAAAAAAAGAAGAGAGATGGAGGGGTAGAGAATGAAGAGGGGAAATGGAATGGGCAGATGCTAGACTATTTGTACGGCATTGGGTGTCTACTCAGATCATGGCGTGGTCCCAAAATAAAAGCAGCAAGCCCAAGGAGCTGAGCTGTAATGGAGGGGATGGGGCCAGTGATGTCATGGAAGCAGAGAGACCATGCAGTGCTTCTCGAGCTAGAGACGCCAAAACGAGGGGCATCGGCGATTACAAAGAGGATAGGATCCACTATCAGACTCTCAATGGGTTGTTCGAAGGTCCATGCCCCTCCATTGTCGCTGCAACCGTGTTGGAAAAGACGCGTCGAGGGGTTGACAAAGTCAGTCTGTTGGGTGAGCACATGCTTAGTTAGGCAGAGGACGAGTCTCGGTGGGACGCATGAACCGAACCCCCATGTGAACTGATGATGTTTTTGACCAATTGGACTTTGTATTTAGACTTTTTGAGTGGTGAGACGTGGACGTACATACATATGGCGAGGCGGGGTGAAGAGCCTTGAGCTGCTAACCCCTCTATCTGTCTCTGGCAGTCAATTGCACCAGCAACTGAATCAGTAAATGGATTCTTTCATCATTGATCCATAATTGAATCTTATATCTTGCCAAATACCACCGAGAATAGAGTCGGATGGAGTTGAGAGTGGATAAATCGAGCGTCATTCTCCCGTCTCAAGCTCCCTCTCTCCCTCCCTCTTCCTTGCTTAGAGCGCCCCCGCAGAACGGCCGGCTTCACCGCTCCCCATTCGGTTTAGCTTGAGAGGACAACACCTTGTTGGATTGGCTGAGCACGCGTCAACGGGTTCCGTGTCAGACGATTAAATTGCCTTATCCCGGTCCGACAGAAAAAGCTACCCTAGATTGAAAATCGCGATGATGAGTTATCATCACCAAATGCTGACTTAACCCGCGATAGAGGGGATAGATAATACTGAGTAATGCTTATCGCGTATCATTAATACCAGACTCATCAAGCTTGGCGGATGTGAATTGTTCATGTAATGCTTATCACACTGACCGAGACAGAAAACGGAAATTGTTGTAAAAGAGGGGTTGCAGAATACATGAAGCCACTTGTTGAGAATATCACCCAAACAACATTCAATTGGACATGGAGAGCATCATAAAAAACTTGTCTTATTTACAACAGGTCTACTATAACCCTTGATGCATGCATGCATGTATGCCTGCCCAGACCTGCCTAGGCATCGCCGCTTTAAATAAGGTATCGGAAATCCCGCTTCATCCTCAAAGCCTCGTCGGGGCTGTCCATGACCTCGACGGCCGCCGTATGCGCAGCCACATCCTGGCGCGTCTCCCAAGCATTGGCCTCTCCCCTCTCGAGCTTTTTGTTGAGGTCGATCAGCACCAGACGGAAGATGTAGCATCCAACCACTGTGACGCCAAACATGGACAGCACAATGCCGTAGCTCTTGCGGTACCCGTTCTCCTTGAGGTCCCAGACGTACGAGCCTGCGACGTTGCCGAGCTGGCTGAAGGCGTTGATCATGGCGATGGCGACGGCGCGCTTGGCGGGGGGTCGAGGGAACGAGGAGCTGATCCACGAGTAGAAGACGATGAAGCCTGCGTAGGATGCTGCTTGCAGGAAGAGGGCGAGGTAGCGCGCTGCGACGTTCTCGGTCGCCATGCTGATGATGAAGCCTGTCGTGCCGATGCCGATTGGGCCGACGATGTGCCAGAACTGTTTGTTGTTAGTATAATTGTGCGACACGATGGACAATTGAACTGACCTTTTCTTGGGTTCTGTCCGAGTGCCAGGCGTTGATGACCGAGACAATACAAGAGAACACCCACGGAGGAGCGCTCATCAGAAGAGTAGGCACGTATCCGAAGCCAAGAGTCTCTGTCAAACTGGGCTGTTGAACTGTTAGCGACGCGCTTGCAATTGACATCAATTGACTTACGAAGAAAGCATTGAACGAAAGACCAACGACATAAGCAGTAAAGGTCAACATCATGATGTAGATCTTGAGATCCTTGACCGCAAGCTTAAGACCGTAGAAAGCGCTCTCCTCAGAAGAATCCTCGTCCGCCTCGCCGACATCCTCAATCATCCTCAGCTGCGCAACCTGTCGCTCCTCCTCCGTGAAGCCCCGCGAGTTATGCGGCAGATCGGGAAGAATAAACGCAGCAGAGATGGCGATGCTCATCGTGATGGCGCCCTCGATCCAGAACAGCCAGCGCCATGCTGCGTGGCCCAGAACACCCTGCATGTTGGACAGCACGCCGGCGCCGACGAGCGCGGAGAAGGCGTTGGAGATGAGGTTGCCGCAGAACAAGATGGCATTGCGCTTGGTCAATTCGCGGCGCGTGTACCATTTCGACAGAATCAGAAGAGCACCCGGCAAGAACGCAGCTTCGACAAAGCCTAGGAAGAAACGAATGCAGACCATGCCAGCAAAGTTGTGCACACTACCCGACAGCGTCGAGATAAGACCCCACAGCAGCATCGCAGCAGAAATGTACAGCGACGGGCGCTGGATGCGATTGATGAACATGTTGGAGGGCACCTGCATGAGGATATACCCCACGTACAGGATGCTCAAGCACGTCGCGTACTGGTTGTAGCTGAGGTTCAAGTCCTCCTGCAGACCCTTGAGGCGGGCGGCGGCCATGTTGTTGCGGTCGAGGTAGTTCATGATGTAGATGAGCACGAAGAGCGCGCAGCGCGTGTCGAGCTTGCGCTTCATCGACTTCTCGACGGCCTGCCGGTGCTGCGAGTCCATGGCGAAGGCGGCTGCGGCGCGGGATTCGGGGTGCGACTCGACGCTGAGTTTGGCCGAGGCGACGTGGTCGTCTGGCTTTGCTTGATCTGCCATGGTGACGGATCTTTTTCGTGGGTATCTGTAGAGTGGAAACAATTGTGAGCTACCAGTCTCACACAAACGTCAACACCTGGAGAAGGGAGACCGACCTAGCTGGGCATGATGAACCCTTTTTAAGAAATCGAGAAACAAGGCGCTGGTAAAATACCGGCTGTTGTGAATACCTGTTACATCATCGAGCAGCAAGTATGGTGTAGCGCGGAGAAGCAAGAGTGCTGAGAGTATGGAGAATATGGGGAAGAGGTAAGGGTTTATCCGCGTAGGTTAAGCCTGATTAGGCGACTATCACGGGTTCCCCAGAGGTTGACAGTCACCCTCGCTTGAGGCAGGATTTTCTGAGACTGCAAATTTGAGTGTCACACTGGACGGATGGGTTGCGCAAGGACCCAAATGGTTTGTGATGGTGGAGTGTGAGTGTAGATCATTGCTTTTTGGAGAGGGCGAGAGAAGGGGGACAGAAAAGGATGATAGAGACGGGCACTGGAGGGACAGCGACAACCCTAAAGAAAGGGAAAATAATACAAAAAAGACAGTAGTAGCTTAAAATTGTGTTAATTAGCAGTGCAGCCAGTATTAAAGACTCATAAAGTGATAAGGTGCAGAAGTGACTGCTTCAACCTTCACAGCCCATCTCTCAATTCTGTCCCCCACACGCCTCCAAACATTGCAACGTTGGAGAGAATGCGGAGACTCCGCAAAAACAGCCAGCGTCAAGTGAGGGGGAACTCACCAACCCAAAGCCCGTGCAAACCCCGACAATTACCAGCCAAAAAAAAAAAGGCCCGAATGCAGTTCTCTACGGTAAATGGCCCGGAATTACTACTCCCAGACCTGGACTGACTCGCAAGGCAGCAGCTTTTAAAATTCCTGCCCGTGGGGAAAACGCGTGGGGGGTTTTTGGTCATTGGGGAAATATAGCGCCATATGGAGTTAAGCTAAGATTCCGAGGTTCAGAGTTTTCGACTTAATTGACCGGGTCCGGATGGGGCTCAACAACGGGAATCATCGGTGTGTGAGAGAGTCGGGTAATGATAGACCCTAATTCCAGGGACATGGTCGCGGGACTCGGCAATAAGAGGGTGACAGTTACCCCAAGGTTGGTAATAGACTTTGGGGATGTTGACGATCGTTGGTCTTGGTGTTGGAGAGTTGAATGCCAAGAGCAGTGTGACGGTACGCGGAAGACAATTCTACGGCCTTGGCGCATGGAACTTTTCTAGAAGAAGAGATTGTCAAAGAAGTGAGGCTCTTTCAACAAATGTCAGTGAGTCGTTGCGTTCATCTGAGTGGATGTGTTCACTTCAACCGAGCATCAAGCTTGACAGGGGATGTTCATAAATGTATTCATCCATGGAAATAATGCGCTTTTCGCACTCATCTATCGCTATGCTCTATAACCACAAATAACCCATTATTAATTACTCCAACCGTCCAGCCTCACTAGTCTCATCCCTCGACTGCTTCAAAAACGGCACCAGCGTCGTGCCCCCCGTCCCCGTCAACTCCTCCCCGTTCTTCTTCGACGAACTACTCGCCAGATTCTGCGGTCCATCCTTCCTCCCGCTCCTCGCCGGCAGAATGATATACCGCGTCACAATCTGGATATGCTTGTTCCTAAACACTGTGAGCGCCTCGGTAGCTGCTGTAAATGCCGCTTGAAGACGTTCTTGGGCGGGTGTGCTGGGTGTTTGGGATGCTAGTTCGCGAATACTGCCCTTGCGAGCAACGTGTGTTAAGAATCGGCGGTGAGGACCGGGCATGTAGTCCTTCACTATGTCGTGATAGCTTCGTTCGCCGGCTTTTTCGGTGTTGTTACCGCTGGTTATGTGCTCTACGCCTAGCACAACATCGAAGAATTGGATCAGGGAGCTTTGGCCGTTACTTCCACCACGGAGATGGCGCCACTCGCCCTTCCCATTACCTTCATCGTAGAAAACACCCTTGGGCAGACCCGCTGCCTCCATGTTCTTACTCCCCGCCAAGAACGGACGGATCTTGTAGTAGAACGTCATAGGATCGCACTTCTCATACATGCGCTCTAACAAAACGCCGACACTGTCGATGCAGGACTTTAGTTGTTCGAGAGCAGAGATTATCACGTCGTAGTCTCGTGTCTTGACGGCTTCCAGGGCTTCCATCATTTTGGGGATGATGGTGCCGGCGCGAGCCTCCATGGCGACGCTGATGAGGAGGAACCATTTTTCTGATTCGGTGCCAGTGAAGGTGTGTAGGGTGTCGAGATGGTCGAGATCAGTAAAGTCGTCGCTTGAAGAAGAGAAGTTCCATAGGTTTGCAGCGGCGTATGAGAGAACGGGAGGGAGTTCGAGGTGTTGTGAGACTGCGAGGAAAGGAACAGTGATTTGCGGAGGGAGAACCTGACACCATCAACATCATATCCCATTCAGTATAAGTAGCTTTTATTACCTGCGCAGGCTTCTCTCCACCCCAGACATAAGCATGCGTCAAGAACGCCAAGATGGAATACGCCCGCCTCCACTCCGCTTCAGAGCGTAATCTCTCCGTCGACAGAATAGGAAGCGTATCAACAGCACGTCTTATATCAAAGTACTTGATCAGAGCGGGGAGGTGCTGAATAACAAGTTCCCACGGTTCATAGTAAGAATCGGTTAATTGTTTGAGGGGACTGTGCTCAGGGAGGAAAGCATTGCTCGTCACGGCGAACTCTTTTAGTTCGGCTGTGAGCTTGATGCGCGGAAGCTGGTACGTAACAGCGTGTGGCGACATATTGAGCTTAATATTAAGAAGGAAATGCAAAGAAGGTTAATGGAATTAGTAGAGAAAAACAATTCTCGGAAAAGCATCAGTCTAAAATACAATTGCTCATACCATGGGTTATTTCTTGTTTTTTTCTTACTTCCGTCTTCCGTGTACTTGACCTCCGTCTCCGGTCTCCGCGAAAGTCTCATCCGATCCGTGTTGTGCCCGCGTGACCAATCGCTGCACCTCGCTATATCTAAAATGGATAATGACGTCCACCATGCGGATGTCGGGATGCGGATGTGCGGATGGACCAACCAAGTTCCGTGCTTCCGCTAAAATTCTGGTGGAGGCTTCACGGAACATAAAGTGATTTCGCAATCCCACTCACAAACGGATCATACGAGTTCAAGCACATCAGTTCATTACATCAATTTACCCTGTTTGATTATCATAATTTGCAATGGAGCTTTCTGGATTCGTCGAGCGTCTGAGGAGCGGTGCTGCTGCCAAGTTCCCCAGCGATGCCAACTCCCTTGACTTTGCCCGCCATTTGGACTCGCAGGATAAGCTAAGCCATCTTCGGGATGAGTTTGTCCTGCCGACCAAGAAGTCCCTCAAGAAGAAAGCCCTCGACGGTTCACTTCGTGAGTACACTCATACTCTCAATGAATATCTTGACTAATTGGTTCAGCTGGTGCAGCTAATGGCACCAATGGCCACAGCAACGGCAATGGCTCTGCAGCCGAGGATCAACAATGTCTCTACTTCGTCGGCAACTCTCTCGGCGCTCAACCAAAAGCTGTGCGAGAGTATCTCAACGCTCAGCTTGAGACATGGGCTTCTATCGGTGTGAACGGACATTTCAGCGCTCTTGACAACTCACCGCTTCCAGCATGGCAGGATCTAGCTGAGGACTGCGCTATCAAGTCGGCGGACCTTGTTGGGGCTTCTCCGCATGAGATTGTTATTATGAACACACTCACGGCAAACTTGCACCTCCTCATGGCGAGCTTTTATAAGCCGAATGAGAAGAGACACAAGGTTATTCTGGAGTGGAAGCCGTTCCCTAGTGATCACTATGCTATTGAGAGCCAGGTCGTCTGGCACGGTCTTGATCCCGAGAAGAGCATGGTTAAGATTCATCCTAACGAGGATCACATCATCACAACTGATTTGATCCTCTCAACTATCGATGAGCACGCTGAAGATACCGCTCTTCTCCTCCTCCCTGGTATCCAATACTACTCGGGCCAACTATTCGACATCCCCCGCATCACAGCCTACGCGCAAGCAAAAGGCATCGTAGTCGGTTGGGATCTCGCCCACGCCGCTGGAAACGTCGAGCTCAAGCTGCACGACTGGAACGTCGACTTTGCATGCTGGTGCACGTACAAGTACATCAACGCAGGCCCTGGCTCCATCGCAGGCGCTTACGTCCACGAGCGCCACGGCAAGGTCGAGCTCAACGACGCCACCGGCAAAGCTACCTACCGTCCGCGCCTGATGGGCTGGTACGGCGGCGACAAGAGCGTGCGCTTCAACATGGACAACAACTTCATTCCCACTGCAGGCGCAGGCGGCTTCCAGCTCTCCAACCCCTCCGCCATCGACCTCGCCAGTCTCTCTGGTGCTTTATCCGTGTTCAACAAGACAACCATGCATGATTTGCGCTCGAAAGCTCTGGTGTTGACAGCCTACGCGGAGTATCTGCTCGATCAGATCTTGGCTGAGAGTTCAGACGCGGAGCTGTTCAGGATCATCACACCGAGGGATCCGCTGCAGAGGGGAACGCAACTTAGTGTGTTGTTGAAGGATGGATTGTTGGATAATGTTAGTGCGGCGCTGGAGGAGAATGCGGTGATTTGTGATAAGAGGAAGCCTGGTGTTATCCGCGTGGCGCCTGTGCCGCTGTACACGAGGTTTGAGGATGTTTGGAAGTTTATGCAGATTTTGAGAACGGCTTTGCCTTAGATGAAAAGATAGATAATGATTTTAATGAAGCCTGATTTTTTTTTTAATGTTTTGAGAGTCTAGTTATGTCTATCCAGGGGTTTGATTGCACCAGTAGATCAAAGCGATTGGCTGTTCGTGATGCCTTTACACCTCATACACCTGTATTCTCCCTAAGTCCATTGAATGTTGTCCCTCAACTCAGGACTTTTGCATATCATCATACTCGCATGATGACGGCTTTTTCCAGGCATTGCGCCATATGATCTATCATATTACATCCCGCATATCATCGTATCACTCGGCTAGACAGGGCATTTCCTAACCGAGGACCAACCATCATCTTATCTTTGCACCACGACGCGCAATCCTCGTCGGATCTGATATCAGGAACATACCCGCCAAATCTGACACCTCCGAACTTCCGCACCAACCGATTCGTCGTTGAAGTTTCACAGATGATGCGTCAAGTCAATACCACCGCCCGCATCCAATAGCGCAAACAAGTTCAAAGCCGACCCCGAGTCAGCTTCGTTCCCCATCGGTCCGCCCCAATAGCTCGGATCAGGCGTCTGCATCATACTCTCGCTCAAACCCAGAAACGCCGAGTCCAAGTCGCCAAATAACGGTGATCCGACATTCTGCAACCCGTTATGCTGTAGGAACGTACGGTCTAGTGATTCCCTGCCCCGTGAGGACGGTGTAGTTATCGACTGGCCTGTGAAGGTGGGCGATGAGTCCATCGTGTCGGAGGGTATGAGACCAAAGAGCTGGCTTGAGTTCTCGGTGCGGCGTTGACGTTCGGCGAGCTCCCGCTTTTCGAGATACTCGAGGGCCGTTGTTAAAAGGGATTGGGCGATGAGTGAGTATTGGCCTGCGTGGGTGTCGTGCTTGGAGCAGTGGTCTAGGGCGTGGATGGCCATGCGGGTGTATTTCTCTAGGACGCGGCCGAATCCACCGAGGAGGCCGACTCCGAGAACGAGAGAGCTAGCAAATAGCCACGATCTCTCGTAGTTAGAACCAATGGTCGTAAGTTGTAGGCCAATGGAGACTTACACAAGAATGGGGACATGTCCAACAAGAATCCCCTTCTGAATGAGATCCAGGATCGGATCAACCATCAAACTCGCCGCGTCAATACAAGCATCAGCAAGTTTCGACTTCCCACTCGTCAAAGCAGATCTCCCATTCGAGTTGACCGAACCATCTGATAGCCGCCGACAAAGCTCATACATGAGGAAGGGCCTCGACACCAGCATGACGGCGTAATAATACGTCGCCAATATCTGACAAGCACCACTCGCCTGAGCTCTATCCTGAGCCTCGGGATTCGCAACTATATCCTTGAGCTGCTTTAACCACCGTGAAGACCAATCTCGTAGTTGAAGTGATATCCCCTCCGTGAGCTGCAGCGAGACCTTACGTCGTGAGTAAATCTCCGTCACAACACCCTCAAGCACCAAGAATATCTGCACCGACGCATTAAGCAAATCCACCGGTTCTTCAAGGTTCTCATCAGGACTTTGATACGGAACCGTACAATCAACATCCGATGTAGCAGGCGGTCTCCCCATCGATGAACTTAGAAAAAGATCAACAACACGTATACTCTTCCATAGCCGATCGCGCTGCCTGTGAATGTCCGGACCGAAACGCGCGTTTACTTCTGTTCTGTGAATACCAATCGAGTAACCTGCGCGTACCGCTGTTCCAAAGAAGAGAAACGCGCCGTTGATCTGGCATGAACACAGCATGTAGAGTGTGATGAGCGTAAACATCTGGACTGTTGAGACGCTGAGATTGCCGGTGAGATTGGAGTATGCTTTATCACGCGCATACTCAAAGTAGTCCTGTGATCGCTCCTCGTCATTAATCTTCATGCCAATGGCGAGCACGAGGAAGTTGACAATGGTTGTAGCGTCGTCTTGCTTCTGGTCCATGTTCGCCCAGAGGATAAGATCATCTTGAAGGCGGCGATTGTCGAAGAGATCCACGAGTCCTGTCGCTATGGATAAGTAATTCGATACTGCGAGGGGGACATCTTCAGGATGAACGATTGGTGTGCGGTTATCACCCGGTATCCGTCTCGACTGATGCGCCGTTGCATTTTCGAGGACTGAATATCGACTCGACTGCGGCGCAAATGCATTCTGTCCAACTCGAGTAGTGACGAGTTGTCTCACGCTCTGGAAGAAAGAAAGAGGCGCACAATCGCCCACAAAGATTAACTTCCCCTGCGCATCACACACCAACCTCGCCTCCCTCGGAACCTCAGTCTCATCCTCCGCATCAATCTGTGCTCCATTATCTCTATCAATCTGCGCCACAGGCTCAGCAGCAGGCGTAGAAGGCGTAGTATGTCTCGTCGACTGCGCCCGCTCCGAAGTCTGCGGCGAGCGCACAGAATGAGCCTTGCGCCGCCGCTGGGGAGAATAGTGGCAGTCGTGGGGCTTCTGGCGACGCGTGCAGTAGCTGCAGGGCAATTTGCCGTCGCACTTGACTTTGCGGGACTTGCACCCGTCGCAGGCGTTGGCGATGCGGCTGCGGATGTAGCGCTCTGGTTCTGAGGGTTGCATGCTCTGTTGATCGGTGAATGGTCTTTTTTCGGTGAAGCGTGCGTGCGTGCGGAAGCCGGATGTGCGAGAGGTGAGAGAGGGCGGAAAGACGCGGATGTTCGGAGGGAAATTGTTAGTGCAGGTTGAAGCTCGGGCCGGCTTGAGATTCCGGGTCTTGGCTTGAGGTTGAGAATGGGGAATTATATAAAACTCGCCTCTTATCGCTGAATGAAGATTGTGAGTTGAGTTATTGTAAAGTTTGCTAGAGACGTATTGTGTCTAGAGTTTGACGGGGTGGTATTCGGTATAAGTGATAAACCAATCGCAGGTGCATCTTGTGCATGTTCACATCCGACAATGACGGCACAGCGGCTATGTTCAGCGGATCAGCACTACCGCCGTCCACTGGAACGGGCTCTCACTCACAGCACAGCACGATCAATTGACCAGCCTCAACAGCTTCACTTCCCTCATTAGTAAACCAGCAAAATGCCACTAACTTCTCATTTCATTCTTCTAAAATTGGTGAGTTCTCTCTTCTGAGTCACCTGCTAAGGGTTATTATGAAATCCCCGGCCGCCATCGTGCGCCGATGTCTGTCTCAATCTCATCTGTCCCGTCCAAAACCGCATCCAGCATGCTTCACTCAATCTATGCAGCGCTTGTCTTCTGCTTCTTCGCGCTACCCTCGCCATCATCGCCAGCCTTACGTTTCATGCCAGTCTCGTCAGCCTACTCTGCCTCCTGATCTCCAGCCGCCTCAGCATCAACGTTAGGGTCCTGTTCCTCGAGACTCTCCACTTCATCAGACCAAGCGCTTACCTCGCCCCGAGCTCTGGCCTCGATACCAAGACGCAACTGCTCGTTCCACTCGTGATAGTGATGAATATATATACACCCATGTTTCAATTGTTGGTGTATGAAGTCCGTCGCGTGCTCGAATGCCAAGAGACAGTTTTCCCTCAACCTGTCTGGCGTGTAGCTCAGTTTTTCGTCAAGCCTATCACCAATCACATTTAGAAAGCGATAGCACCCTGCGACAAAAGTCTCTTCGTTATCAGCCCAGAAATTTCTGTCCTCGGGGAAGTTGAGTATCAGCTTGGCGGCGATGGAGAAGACATGACCGAGGCGACCGGTGATACCATCGTGATGTGACATATGGTAAAGTTCATCATCTAGGTATCTGTTGTCATGCATGATTACCCAAGCATAACGGTTGAATCCCTGATGCCATGCAGTTTTGATCATCTCAAAGATGCATACCTCACGGACTGCACCTGTCATCCATTCGGGCAGGTTGATGTCGTTCGATAGCTGTATTGCCCACTTGGTACAGCAAATCCTCTCGACTTCATCTTGATAGCTCCAGCAAAGTTTGAGCATGTGAATAATTGCTGGTTCTCTGCCGTTCAGTGTGTTCTTGACCATGTGGTTTGTAGTCCGAAGAAGGCGCTGTGGTTCAAGAGGCCAATCCAAGACCAGAGCTTTGGAGCAGCACTTTTGCATGTCCACATCCATTACCTTGGTGTAGATGTTGGCGACAAAGATCTCCAGGCCGGACCGAGGGTTGTTCCATTCTCGAATGATACGATCAGTCTCAACTGTCCCATCCGAAGGGCGGACAGTACAGACATCGAATCCAGCAGTGACGAACAGGCCAACAAGAATGCTGTGAGATGTGAGTAAATTCCCAACCAGGCTACACAATTCCAAGCATGCATGCTAGAACAGGGCCGATCTATGTGCAACTTACCACTGAATCCATGGGTCTTCGACATACACAAGAAGACGCTCCTTATTGTCTTTGCAGTACTTGATCGCCAAATCTAGCGCCCGGGTCATGATCGGACTGTAGGAGCAAACCAGGTGAACATAGTCAAGCCGAGTACTGGGCGGTACCATAGAAGGCCCAGTATTGGTTTGGTCGTGGAGCAGCTTAAGGCCACAGCTCCCATCCCCGCGAACCATGTCATATGTACCAACAACATCAGCCATAGCCTCGCTCTGGTGGCTTGCGACGGGTAAAGGTCTGGCTCTCGTGTCTTTGAGAGCCTCAACCACCATTTTTGCCGCATCGAGAGTTGCTGAGTAGCAAGGTTGATCAGAGTTGAGGAACTTCAAGTTACGCAAGTCGAAGCACCGCAAGTTACCCTTCCGGTGCTCGTCAAAGTCATCGTCAGCTCGACCACGGATCTTCTCTGATGCCTTTGAGCTTTTGTCTGCATCCCTCAGTTCGACGTCGAGGTCGCTTCCGTCGCGAAATTTACATTCCTCCAAGACGATTGTGGGTGAATTCTGGATGTCTTGGGGCTTGGCTGATGCTAGGCGGGTCAGTGAAAAGGCTCACAAGTGGAAGGACACAATTCCAAGCAGGGCCGCTAGGAAGTACGTACCATTAACCTCAGGTTGGATGAAAAGCGTCATGCCTGGTCTTCTAAGCTGAAAAGTGATTTGGGTCTCAGTCTGGCGAGAGCGAGTGAGAAGCGCACCAAAATCTGGCTGGTTATGCTCTCCCATAAAGTAGCCAACCTTTTTTCGTAAGTTCCTCAAATCAAGAGGAGACATTTCGGACTGATGCGAATCCCTGATGCGTCGGGAAACGGCTCTTCCTGGGCGTGTAGTCGTGAGAGACTCTAACAGAAGGGTGTTGATGTCGATAGTATCAAGCGCTTTAGCGGGTGCTAAATCGTCGTTATTTTGTACGTGACTGGAACCCTCGGGGTCTGAGATGCTTGTAGGGTTGACAATCCAAGCCGAACTTCCATCTCGTCGCTTGACCAGATAGCAAAACAGGAGAATTGCTCGACGCATGTCCTTCACGGAGAGCCTAGTACGAATATCGCCGTCCAGGTCAACACCGAAACCAAGGGTGCTGCAGAAAGGAAAACGATGGGCATATTTATGATCCCTGGAGTATTCACGTTTTGAATCCCACTTCTGAGGGGCAAAAAGCATGATTTGGATGGCATGTGACAGGACAAACGCCTCTGGGCATATTTTATTGCCTTCGATCTCCGAGGTGGGTTTGGAGATATGCTTGTTCAGAGCTGGAATAAAGGTTGGGCTGGTACAGAGGCATGCCATCTGGTTGACAAATCTCCGGATTCCTGGGTTCTTCTCGTAGGCCACGAGGATTACCGCTGGGCTCGGCATATTGAGGTTGCCATTACGACACTCCATAGCGGCCTTGAGATCAATATAGTAGCCTTTCATACGGCTTTTGAACCTGAACTCTTGCATCATAGGTTGATCCCCGGCTTTCTAAGCCCCTGAGGACAACTTCTTGATGTCATCGGCCACCATAGAAGGCTGGAAGGAGTGAAAGGCAACCAGAGCCGCAGTTTGAACAATGTCCGGAACTAAATTCGCGCACATGAGTGAGCTTTCTACCGAGATTTGTGGGATTTGTGAACTTACTGATAATGTCAACGTATGAGTTCAAGTCTTCTTCGCTTCCAAATAAGCAGTATCGTGACAAGCAAGCAGGAGAGTCCATGATAGAAGGCCACTCATGATCGACGGCGGCATCAGGGATATCTGTAACCTCCACGTTGGTTTGTGCGTTGTTCGCCTGCTGGGTATTTTCACACGGATCAATCCAGGCGGGGATTCCGGGAAAAGCCAGAACGGGATGCTGTCTGCTGACATCGAAGATGCGCATCAAACTCTTGAAGCTGTGGTGATGTCTGGATAGCCTGTCCGCTTCGGCAATATCGATAGCGAGGCTGCCATTGGTCACTGCAGCTTCTGCCATTGTATCAGGGAATAAGGGGCTCGATACTTGAATTGCCACGATTCCAAGCCGGTCTGATCGAATTCGTGAGTCTTACCAAGACATGAATCTTGTAATGCTGATTTTGATCCTGCTATTCGTAACCAGAGAGGTCAACGAGGGCTGAACCACCTAGGAAGGATCTTGAATACGAGCACGACTGCTCGGAAAGGTGTATACTGAATTGTCGCTGGCGTGGAAAGGCCGTGTGACTCGTAACCGTGTAAGGCGCTGTTTGACGATTCCAAGCAGACCTGCCTGAAAAGAGGGCCGATGATCACAATTCCGAACAGATATGTCTGAAAAGAGTGATATAGAAACTCAAGAGGGGTGATGAAGGAGGAAGAAGAAAGGAAAGAGAAGTCAAAAGGTAGGAAGAGGTTATATACTCAGGGCTCAAGTCACGTGAGCTCGTGGCTTTGGCATGTCGAAAGAGTGAAGGCATCACCATCTGTCGTTGAAGGGGTGAGGTCTCCGAACCGTGGCGTTGAGAAGAACACGGAGCCTAGATGTATCCAACAGTGTAGCTTCACGTCTAGACCATACAAACTCTAATTATTGTAAGAGTTCGTGTCAAAGACTTACACTGAATAAGTCATTTTCTCAAGTCATGAGCCAGATGTGTTGCTTGCAGTTGGTATGCTGCCTGAATGTTTATTGGGGTATTATCTTGAGCTGATAGACCTGACAGCTGACGCCCGTATCGCGCGCCTTACTCAAACCTACTTTAATTGTCAAATCCTGAGTAAGGTCTTGGAGAGGGAGGTCTTATCGATCTTACCACTTTTGATTGAATAGGAATAGGATTGAAACGGTCCGGAGCCATTATCTAGCGAGTATGTGTTGCGGCTACAACGGGGATCACGAACTGTTGCCTCTTTTATAATAACCATGGTGCGTCTATATCACTATCTCGGCGAGTAAGACGATTGAAGATAATATTCATTGAGATGCCTTGGCATGATTTGTGACTCTGCGGCCGGCACCTTTACCAATCAAGGATTGATCTTGGTCGCCAAAGGCAGTTCCGACGTTAAACTTATCATCTGTAAAGCCCGGAAGCCTTTGTTCAAAGGACGAGTCGTTTCCGTTTAGAGCGCTTTTGACTCGATTGTGGTCTTGCGTCGGTGAATCTGCTCCTGTTGATCTGGAGATTCTCTAAGCGAGTTTATCGGATCTGACAGAATGGCCACATCTTGTATCCCTAACAATATATTCTCGGGACTGTGTTATTCTTGTGGCTCATGATAGTTGACTCAAATCAACATTGGGGAGATTGAGCCGATTTCTCAATCAGAGTTCTGTCACCGTCATTCCTAATGTTGTCTCTAAGATCGTCTTTGGCTAAACTCTCGCAGAATAAATTCAGAAGAAGAAACGAGGAGCTAGATCATTTCGTAAGGCCGCATCACAAGTCAGCTGGCAATCGCCGAATTAGGAAGCAGCTGGAAATGGTAACAAATATGATATGACACTTCACGTGCCATCCGACCTGTTCTCTGGACTCTTCCAGACTCAAACTTGGGGCAGTGGTGTTGAGATACCCCGCAGTTCTCCGCGTTCGTCTCCTGATATGAGCACTCGTCTGACAGCCGTTCGCATTTCCCGTTATAGCCGTCACTCTGGGGTAAGACCCCGACCAGAAATGTCAATCATGATGTAAATTGGACATTTCTCTCTAGCATCATCGAAATTGGCGAGACTCGAGTATTTGGAAGTATAGCCACTTCACACTATCACACAAGCCTAACGAACCAAACGAACTCAGTTTACAGTCCGTACAACGTTCGTTAGATGCTAGGTCACATTCCTCCTCAGCTTCACCCTCCTTTCATGCACCCGGTATCCTCCGGATGATGTTGGGTGACAATCGCAGAACTTTAGTAAGCTAAATTGCAAGCCTGCATTGATCGTGTGATCTGATGCTCTTCTTGTATTAGCCAAAAGTCTACGGGATCGATGGAAAGCGAAGCGCGTAAGTGGCTCCATAATTCGACGTAACAGCTTGTAATTGCGCATAAGTATCGAGTGATGCCCGGCAATCTCTCGGGAACTGGATTTCTTTTATTCTCTGCACGTCACCACATAACTCGCTGCTACATATGACCCCGTCAAAAGAATCTCCAATTTTGTGACTGCAATCAAAAAACTTCTCATCTAACACTTCTACATACTCATCACCAATCCAATCATATAACCGCCAGCATCAATCATGGCATGGGACCTGGAGATTGGAACGCCTTGCTGGGTCGCAACTGGTGATGTCGAGATGCACAGACAAAGTGTCACGCCCCGTCGCGCTACTCCCAAGTACTTTGAAGTCCCAGACAAGATCGACATGCCTGGAGCAATATACGACGACCTTCTTGAAGATGTTCGAGAAGGTCTGGAGGAGATCTTTGAGCACCCAGGCTCCCGTGCACCCTTCATACCGGGGTATCAAGATCGTGCTGATGCCATCGCGCGTGCGAAGCTGTTGCGAGAACACGGCCAGAAATGCCCGAATGTCATGATGGTGCATCTCAGGCCTCCGTCTGGAGTCATCTCCCATCGAGAGCTGAATGTCTATGCCCGCAAGGTTGCTTACAATGGCGAGGGATTGAGAGTGGCGAAGAAGAAGGTTTATGTGATCTGTGAGCCTTTTACGAAGAGAAACATTAATCGAGTCGAGCCAGTCCAGTTTGAGTGATGAGAGTAATCAGTTGGATACTTGGTGTTGCATGGATGGACAGGCACTTCTTTTGGTCGGGTTTCGTTGGTAACAGGACAATCTTTCACAGATTTTGCTAACAGGAATTTGCCGCTTTGTTGAGTTTATATCACATCAGGTCATTGTAATACACATGAGATTAAGGGCGGATCATTTTATTCACGACTATGAATATATCATATGATGTTGTTGATACCGTAAGAAACCCTTCTGATTCCTGCCCATAGCAGACCCCAATGTCACTCAAAAGATTGTGTCTGAGTGTAAAAGAATTCCCATTCTCTGACTTATTCCTTCCGGTGGCCCATAACTCCCTGATGTCCAAAGTAGTCGCCCATGGAGGTGATCTACTGGCGCAAAAGCTCTTCAGCCTCCGATAAGAGAACTTCCTTGGCCTGTACAGCACCGGTGATACAAGTCGCCTTGTAAGACTCCTCAAGCTGATTGAGGTCGAGGTTTCCGTAGGACTCTAGCCAGTCGTTAATACTGGGGAGAATCTGAGCAGCATCAAAGTTCTTCCCAACTCCGTTAAAATCCGGGTTATGTTTGTCTGGGTGGACGTAGTGTAGCTCGGGTTCGTGTCCAGCCAGCCGATCCCAGATCAGCCAGACAGGATGCCCAGGCGTAATGGTATCAACGACCAGGACATATGCAGTCGCATCAGAATCTGAAATACCACTCTCTGTTGTGTATCCTTTGAGCAAGCGTCCTATGGGCAACACTACGCGAGGAAGTGATGATTTGGGGACTTTTTCATCCGCGGGAGCAGGTCGAGCTTCGGATCCGCGGAAGAATTCAAGAGCCAGAAGGCCTGGATGGAGGCTGTCGAGATCCGAAATTGGCGGTTCCTCTAAAGTCATAGCGACGGGCCATGCCGAAACAGTAAAGACATCTTTACCAGTGCACAGAATGAATTTCTCGATGACATAATCGATCAAGTCAGACTGAAGCTCGTAAACAGAGGCACAGTCTGTAAAGTCCAGTTTTGTGAGCGCCTCAAGCCATTCCTCTGGTGTCTGACGCTGAGGCATAAGATCAGCAATATCATCGCCGTCGGTGTGGTTAATCATAGATTTCAACCTCTTTATGTACTTGACCGGGCTATCGTCATAGTCTGTCTTGTCGTTCTCCATAGTTTCGGTGGTCACTTGCGATCGGGGTTGGTAGAAGAGCCTCAACAGCTTGGACAGCAACGGTAGCCGTGCCTACCTGTGAGAGAGTATGTGAGTTAGTATTGTTCTCTGATGTACCACCACAGCCTTTCTGGATGTTCGTACCGAGATTTTGGTGAGCACTCGAGCGAGTGCTACGTTGTTTGTCGATTTGGTTAACCAGTTTGGAATTAACGTCAAGTCGCTGGGTTGATCGTCGGAGCGTTTGAGGTAAGGGAAAGGTTGAGTTGTCTTTGGAAGAGATCAACGACTGATGTGGTAGAAGGGAAGGAATCCTGTGATTTTGAAAAAAGGATGAAGAAGGAAGAAAGAAAGAAAGAATGTCAAAACAGAGAGGGAGAGAAGCATTTATTGGTTTGGCGCTAGTGGACTGTTGCGAGTCGCTGCCACTGGCTCTAATGTTGTGCTGCCAATGTCAAAGTATTCTCTAGTGCCTAGCGACGAAAGCGGGTAAAGGGCAAGTAGTAATGCCAAATCATTCCCCTCCAATGGTTTCTTCTATGCACTGCGCACAGGTGTTCACCTGTGATCTGGCAGATCCTGTACATGATATCGAAGCAAAATGAACCCAACGGACCGGGTTCGTGGGGCCAAGACGTCGGATTTTCCAAGACCTGACCTTTCCATCAAGCGATGAATAGAACATTATGTTCTGTTCACAAGCGTACACAAAGAAGTCTACGTACCGCAAAACTGAACAGGTGAGCTTTCGGTTCCATTGAACAGTTACGGCCAAAGGCTCTCTCAGCTCAGCGATTCAGGGAGACCTATCAAGAGGAGGAATAGCCATCTATAATTCAACTTTCCAAGCAGAGCATTGCGAAGCTGAATATTGGCCAAGGAGATATTGCACCGAAGCTGATACTGAAGTGGAGTCAAGACCCCGACCTTGATGATGCAAAATCCTCAAATCAAAGGGTCATGTGACGCAGACATTCTCGAAGTTATTGGAGGATACTGATGCCTCTTTATCCTCGATTGTATGTCCTTCCATAAGACACTGTGTGGCGTCCCAGAGTTTGTGAAAAGCTGAGACCAGGTCGAATACCTGCTCAGCCTCTTTGACCTCAACCTTGGACTCGTAGATAGTCTAAGCATCTGGTACAGCACGCCTTTGGCGGCCTACAACCGCTATTGAATTGCCCTGTAATTCGATGGTGACTTTTCCATACGAGCCAAGCAACCCAGTCTGTAGAGAAACAAATGCGGACTTTTGAGGATCCCAGATCGAGGGACTTCTTGAGCCATGGAGGAAGCGAGACTCCCTCTAGTTCACTTCGAGCTATTCCCAAGTGTAGAACGGCGCCTCAAGGTTGGGTATACATTGCTGAACATGATAATAGACAAGGCATAGAACCAAGCACGCCGATGCTCACGGAAGCAAAAATACTTGATGGTACACGGTACATGAATGAATTGAGAATGTCTTCGAGACGCTGGATTTGTGGGAGGTAGCTCCTGGGAAGCCTGGAATATACTACATCGGGTTTCGAACTTCAGAGAACCATTCTTGATGCACATCAAAGGCTCACAATGGTCGACGTGATGTCCCAGCTCTTGGAGATACCTAAATACCTCAAAAAGCATTTGATCAGGTTACCGTCACCAAGACGATGCCCAGCAACTCTCGAATGCCATTGCGTCTAACTAGTGGTCAGATACCAGAACTATCAGGCGCATGACCGACACAAGGTTGATTTGCATGTCACATAGAGAGAGGAGGGAGTCAACATAAGAATACACAGAAGAGACTTGAAGCAAGCCTTACCCTTGGAGAGCCTGACGAATGTTCTCCTTTTCGATATTCGTAAAGAACTGGATACTTGGGATATAAAGACTAAGACATGACGGGAGGGAAGAAGCAAGAATCTGAAGGCAGCTACTTGGGACACTTCAAGCACAGCGCCATACCTCCCCCTATCGCGACAGATTGACATAATGAGTACTTTAATCTAATTTTGAGACTTAAGATTTGTGAATGCCATTGGCCACTTAAAGAATTTGAAGTTGACGACGTACTTCTTCTCTTTTGACACCTTTTGGTCGTCTCGCGGTGAGTACAGTTTATTACGATCCGCCCGGGCATTAGAAAGAAAACCCAGTTGCACCGCTCCAGTGAGTTCAGGCCTGAGATTTCCCCGTCGAAAAGCGGAGGTCGAGGCCTGAGGGTCATGATTGTGCAAGGATGACGGCCACGGCATAAAGCCTCTGCAGAAGCTGAACTGTGTGGCGTTCCGGTGAGGGCACCTCCCTGCATGCGCCACCAATATTTCCTGAACATCACTTACTGTGATTTGCGATGCTGCTGCACTTGATACCACCTTTTCCTGTAGTCAACGCCCTAGTGAGCACTTTATGCTTCTTTGTACGGTTATGTAAAAGCATGAGCTACCGCAAGCATTTCTTTTTCTTCTTATTAACAGCTGGCTCAGGCCATGGCGTTTTGTCGTCGGTATTTCCCGCTCCTCAGAACCCAACGCCATTTGCACATGTTGGTCGCGGCCGTTTCTTGTCCATTAGTTGGCATCAGTAACTTGGTGTACAGTCTGCATGTTCCGCGATGTACCGTGTGACAGAGGATGCTGAACAGCAGGTTCACCCACAGAACACCAGTCAAATGAACATCGTAGTTGCGAACCAACCGGCCACGAAGAAATATTTGTGTTCGCCACCGACCTCTTAATCAGCCAGGCACGCCATAAAAATCCGAACAGCCACATCCCGTCTACAGTAGGTATCGATTGTGCCCAGAACCAGGACGATCTGTCCAGCTTGCGGCAATTCGAGTGCCACTTTCGATAGCCTTGGTTAGAACACACCCTTCATCAAGATACCCCCTGTTAGCTGGCATGCGCTATCACCATCTAGAACACCCAATGGCGCCGACTTCCCCTCAGATTTGCAGAGCCTGATCTCTACCCGAAGAGAGACAGGCATGAGAAGGAGGCTCAAAAAGGGGAGACTCCCACTGTTGTGCGGAGTTGAGTGTCCATGTTACGAAGCCTCCCCATTTCATCTGCGACTCTACTGAAACAGACCATGGAGACCTTCATACGGAAGCAAATTGGGTTCATATGCACTCAAACTATACTTGCTCTGCTTCTCACTGTCAACTGGACCACCGCCAAGAACCCCAAAGATGACTTTTGCCGAAGATTTGCTCACCAAACAACGGTCATTGACGACAAACTCTACATCGATGGCGGCTGGGTCAACTTTGATGACTTCCAGCAAACTCACGAGAACTACTCCAGTATGTCAGCCCAGGAGCTTCCAGACAAGTCTTTTTGGCCACTATTTATTTCCCAGATACCTGGCTTTCATACCATGACCTCAACAACCTCGTCGAACGAGGCGGCGATCTTTGGCCTGACCTGAATATCAGCCTAAGCAAGAACGACAGGTGAGATGAACCCTACTCTCTGGATCGTCTTTCTTGCTAACGCCAATGCAACAGTATTCCGAGCGTAAACGGCGGCATACTCTGGGGCGACAGCGTCAACAAGCGATTCTACCTCTACGGCGGCGAATGGAACAACGGTTTCTCACAAGAGCCGTATAGTCTGATCAGCTACGACATAATCTACGACAAATGGGACGACTTTGGAACCCCCGATATAACCCCTCCGCCGAAGGTAGCCTCGTACGGCGCTGGTGTCGGTGTCTCGGAGACTGGCATGGGCTACTACCTCGGAGGATGGATAAGCAACGCCTCGATGAGCGGATGGACCGGCGACAGAACCATGAGCTCCAACTTCTACACGTACTCGTACGACTCAGGAAAGTTCACACAGGCGGCTAGTCTTAGCAAACAGCCCAGAGCTGAAGGAGGCATGGTCTGGATACCTGCCGGCGACTCTCTCGGCCTACTTGTGTATCTGGGAGGCATTGTCGACCCTTATGGTAACAACACGGAAGCTCCTCAAGCGTTTGATGAAGTCTTTGTCTTTGATGCCAAGGGAAACTCATGGTCAACCCAGAAGACGACTGGAGAGATACCGCAGAACAGGCGTCAATTCTGCGTCGATGTGGCGTGGGCACCAGACAAGTCTTCCTTCAACATGTAAGTCAACCCCATTTTTTGTCTCCATCACCAGGATCATGTGCTCACATCGTCAAAGATACCTCTGGGGAGGACTGAGCGTGCAACCCCCCGTTGTCAACGCAACCTCATTCAACGACATCTACATCCTCACCCTCCCGTCGTTCATCTGGGTGAAGGCATACCCCGACCATCACGGAAACGCTACCCTCCCACCAGAGTACGACCACTACAGCGCATCATGCAATATGGTAAAACACATGTCACAGCTCTTCGTCATCGGAGGCACCTACACCGACACAGACGCCTGCGATCTAGCATATGATGCCTGGTCAATGCACAATTTCTGGACTGGAACAAACAACAATGCTGGGAATAACGAGACTTACTGGGCTATTTACAACCCCAACATCACTGAGAACGTCGTACCTGTCGATGTGTACAATGTCACTGGTGGAAACAAGAAAGGTGGTGCAAAACTCGTGGCCCCCAAAGATGGTTTCGATGAGGGAAACAAGCCGCTGCAGGACTTGCTTGGACGCAGGCCAGAGATAGCAGAGCGCTCGCCAACACGATCGATCCCCTCCACGACGGGTACATCAACTGCGTCGCCAAAGCCAACCGAGACAAACAGCCCTGATTCGAAACTAGCTACAGGTGCTATCGTTGGCATTGCCATCGGCGGTGCTGCAGGGCTAGCTATCCTTCTACTCATATGGTTCTGTATCGGCAAGAAAGTCAACCGCCGTCGTGAAGAGAGACGTCAATCCTCAATGACACAGAATCAGTATCAGGTCAACGGGGGCAACCTGATACATCCTCCCAGCACAGTCAGTCCGCTCACATCGACAGGATATTGGGGCCATGCATCAGAGCCCGTGAGCCCGCACCATATGAGTCCTCACCAGTCCATCTCCATTTCACAAGTACCTCCTACAGAGCTTCCTGCAGAACAGCATGGCAATGGATATGGTGCCAACGAGCTCCCTCAGTATGAAGTTGGTAGGAAGACACCTGTCTCGCCTGGTGTGTCTTCCCCGAGTTGGTCTCCTGGTCCTCCTTCGAGCTATACACCAGAGAGACATCACCAGTGATGTTGCCAGAGAGAGCTTTGAATGATGCTTGGTAGCTAGCTCAGAGCTTTCTTATCATGGTATTTTCAATAAATATCGTAATAGTAATGTTGCGTTATTGATAGCAATAGCCATTTCATTATATTAAACTAGAAGTGTATTTTGTAGCCCTTTGACTAACTCATAAACATGATACCGCCACGACCTTCTGATTGCACCGAACCCTGAGACAACCGCATTATTTCACATAGGTATGGGGCTCTTTTCAGTGTATTCATAATTACCTTATTAATCTGAGAGGTCTTGTTACAACACACCGATACTTGCGATGCCCAAGTTTCAAGAAAACTCTAGGGGCTAGAGAACGAAGGAAAAGACCGCCGCAGCACGAGAGTTGGATTTGATCTTCCGATTGTGAGACGCACCACTCTGCTCAAGATTGGGCTGGTGCTATCCAGCTTTCTGGCTCCAGGGAATGGAGATCAGAGGGCTAAACCTTGCAGTTGACAAGTGGTCCGCCAACTCCATCTGTCCCTCTAGCATGAGGGTTGGCCTTGACGATGCCACAAGGATACAGTGAGTATGATACTTACTCAGGATGCTAGTGGCAGGGTCGTCCAGAGTTCAACTATTGTTGCCGTGAACAGAAAAGCTTGGAGATGTCTTTTCAGCCCTGGATATCGTTCAGATATGGAGTGATTCACGTTCAGCGACACAGACAACTGTGAGATAAACTGGGAAAGTCGTTTGAACATAGATGCCTATTCCATGACGAAACAAACACCATATGCTCAACTGCAAAGAGTGACGGTGTTTCAGTGGCTTCTCAAGTCAGATCCAGTGGCGTTCCACTTGCTGAACTTGCTTGCTCGCCAATAGTTCTGTGACCAGGAGGGGGCTCAGCGGCCGTGTTCCCTGAGAGGTACAGTGTAATTCATGTTAATTTTAATTTCTATTGGTGCTGTTGTGGCGATGGATGCTGGTAAAGTGTCTAACACTGCTGGGTGGAGAGGTCTCGTTCATAGAAATGCATGAACTACCACACGAATCGAAAGACCGCCAGGTGGAATGAGCCCTGAGACGCCGGGGAAGTGAACACTGGCCACTGAATCTGACCCCACCGTGAACAAGAACTTGGTCCATGCAGCTGAGATATCCACTGCCTCAACTCTCTGTTGCTTTTCTCTTACTCCCCATCACCTCTCTCTTCTCTCTCCCATACTCTTCATCTTGCAACTATCACCCTTTTCCTGCCATCTCCATCTACACCACCCTCAATGCTCGTACTACACCCTTTCAACAACGCATCTAGCAGCTATTGTGCACCTTGGCTCAATGTTTGACTCAACTGCTGAGCCATCTCGGGTCTTCCATGCCCCAGAGCAAAGACAAATCAGTATTTCTGAAGCACGCGAGTATTGCAAAGTGTTATCAAGAGCCGGCACAAGACTTCATGAATACTGAAAGTCGCGGAAAGATCAAAGCTAACGACTAGTCCAGGAAACTTCAGTCTTAATATATCCGCCATGAAGAGCAACAACCATACCTTCCCCACGCCAGTATCGACAGAATGGCGTCAGAAGAAGCCGGGTTTGACAGCCTCGGTCCCAAGGGTCAGGAGGTCGCTGAGGCCCACCGCACCGCCGACTATTCTATCGTGTATCCTGAAACCCGTGCCAACATTGCCTCCTTCGATTATAAATACGAGGATTATCGTCCGAAGCAGCTTCGTGTCATAAATATTTTGGATGTCCCAGGCATCTCGCGATTCAAGATTTCCGCCGAGCTTGCAAGCAAGTACCTGTCGTTTGCCAGCAAGGCTGACTTCATCTCTTATGACGAAAACATCCTCCCAGGTATCGTGGGACCTGCCATCGACGTGTTGGCGTTGGATAACTGGGTAGAAAAGATCAGAGAGTACGACGGCACTTCTTTCGCCTGGGGGGCGAATGGTGACAACGAAGAACTAAACAAAAGTCTTTCAAAACTCGAATCGCTGGGCTTGCTTCTCAGCGCATTCTGTGACACCAAACGCGGTCAATCCACACTAGACCTTATCTACGTCTACATGTACGACAATTCGGTTCGCCGTTTGGTCAATACTTTCGCTACCCTTATCACCAAACCGAAGCTGCTACCATCCATTCGGAAGGGCTTCATGGGAGTTCTGGCCGGGCTTCGCATAGAAATATTTATCCTTGCTCACGCCGTTCAGATCCTTCTCTTTGCCCCCTTGCAGGAGCGTGGGGATATGCCATACACATCCACAGACTCATACCCGCGTCGCTTTCCGCTTGGATATCCGAAGCCGGGCCCCGATGATGTGAAGGTCTGTGGCAAGTATAGTCTCGATGACCTCTACCGAGCTCCCCTTCTTATGTTCTTCCACCTCCAGCAGCAGCCAGGCAAAGGAGCAGATGCCCATATCTCTCAGGGTTCAGAGGTTTGGTTAGGATATACCACGGTTCGCTCCTACTATCCCTGGCATGGCGCTCTCAACCCACCATCATTGGAACGGTTTGCATTTAGAAGCTCCCTCGAGAAATACAACTTCGCATTGTCGAACTTGCAACTTTACACAAGGTGACACCAACTATCCAAGAGGAGTATGATGGATGGGTACGAGCGTTCCGCAAGATCCGGTGTACCTCCGAAGATTCACTTCTAGCTCTCAAATTGACGTCCCGGGGTATGTATTATTTGGTAAAGACTGCGAATTCAGTTGAAGCTATCAGCCAGTCTTTCCATCTTCCTTTATGGGCAGTGATCTTTCGAATGAACTTGGAGGTTGACACATTGCGGATATTGCATAGATACCATATAACTTGGAGACGAAATTCAAGCACGCCAGGGTCTATATTCGTTTCTAGAACTGAGCTCCTGCCACTTTAAGCTGCGTTGGTGCTGAGTTCGGGCTGAGGCGGGCTGGGGTTAGGCTGAGGTGTCTGGGCAGGCCAATTCTTGGTTATATACCCCAGTAAGTTCTCTTTAAAGAATCAAATTAATTATGTCTTAATCTTTCTTTTAGTTAATAGCTTTAAAGGAGCAGTTTTACTTTAAATTTACTTATTAGTTTTAAGCCTCAATTATAGAGTCTTACTTTTTAACCACTGTTACTAAAGTGTAAGTAACAGTCTTCTGCAGAATGAAATAAATCCTACATAGATATCTTACAACTATTTAGACGCCTTTAAATATATTGCCTTAGTAGATAAGGTTAATTCTTCCAAGTTTGTCTACTGGGCAATCAGTTATTAGCCAAGTCCTCCAGTTGTCCCAACTTGTCTGCCCCATTGGACTATAAGGAATGTTACATATAAAGTCTACATTATCATAGTGCTTCTATGTTAATTCCTAATATCTGGTGACTAGTATTACAAATGCTGTACTTACCTATCAAATAAGAGCCGTTGACTGAAATGAATTGGCAGGGAGTTCAGTCATGACCCAACTGTATACAAAGTTCCTTTATCTTTCAACCCCTTCCGGTTCTTGCGCGAGAGCGCAGATGATAGCAAAGCTATTAGAACGCTAGAGCCAGACCCGAGACAAGATGTGTTCGGACTCGGACGACGCATATGCCCAGGCCGGTTCCTAGCCGAAACTAGTCTATCTCTTAAAATCATGCAGACTATAGGACTTACAAGATAGGCAAAGTCGTGCGGGGCGACAAAGCAGTTGACGTCCCAACAGACTTTTTACCCGGTCTTTTGAGTACCTCGAGTTTGAGGCCACGATTGCTCCGCACCATGAGAATGTTCTAGCCATATGTATCGAAACTTCTTCAATGGGCTGTTACATGAATATGAAATCAAGATTATATCCTCCTACTTATAAAGGTCAAGAGATGCTCTGTTTCTACCTGTTAAAGTATACCAAAGTTCGCCTTAGATGAGCACAAAGCTCTCGGGCGAGTCAACATCGCAACCACTTCCGCGGCGAGGAAAGGCATATGTGAACATATCCCTGTCCTTTAGTTTCCTCACCACTCCCATCGCGATAATAGCTGGACCTAGAAAGCTAAAGCGTCCTGCTTCTGTACCTGGCCGCAAGACGAAAAGCATCTCGGCACCTGACAGATGAACCATGATATCTCCCTCTCGCACCAGATGCGACACAAATACTAGGCAGCGATGTCGAGTTAGATTGTACTCTTCGATGACATCGTTGGTCCTAGGTTCCAAGGTTGCCCAATTGTAGGAGCAGCGCTTCTCAAGAATTTTGTATATCTCTTCGATGCCTTTGTTGCCCTGATTATCGGGCATCCACCAGTCATGGCTCGAATAACAGCTTTCCAGTCCTACCCCTGAAGAGTAAGATCCCAAAATCTCAGAGTTGAACTCCCGGTGCATTCCACCTTGCCAAGGACTCTCTGTCGAGGCGATAACTCCAATTCGGGCTCCCTCGAGACGCAAAAGCCCATAGTCATCATATGCCTGCACTGGAGGCGCCGTATAGGGCATGTCAAAGTGGAATACGCCGAATCGAAGCATCAAGCGGGTAACGTTTTGGCGCAGATCGATAGCCCAGGATGGCAAGTCCTGTCCGATGGCGTCTCTGTCGTAAAAGATCTGGAGACTGGCAAGAGTTTGGCTGATGTTGATTGTGTGCTTCTGGAAGCTTTCGAACACTGTCGAAACTGATTTTGAGTAATCAATCTCCGGGAACCCTTCCGTAACGTCATAGGCCTCCTTGGTAATCTCTCTAATGATTCCCAGGACAGCAAAGACCTTGTCCTGTGGCAAAGTCGCTTCATATAGACTGCTTCGCATAATCATCCTGAACCAGGCTTGATGGAATCCGCCTCCCTCAGTGTACATGTCGCTCTCGCAATGATGTTTGAAGAAGACGTATGCTCTCCTAGCGCTCAAGGCTCGTTCCCGAGGATCACGATGGGGTCTGAACGTATCCCGAATCTCATCCATGTCTGGGAGGAGGCGACCCATAACGAACTGAAAGTCTTCGAAAGAACATTCCCGGCTTCCACAGGCCACGTGGACTTTATAAGCCGCATGTACCTCTTGTCGGGTCCAAGTCCGCTGGAACCATGGCTTGGTCTCGATGAGCTCGGTAGCTGCTCTCCGTGCTCTTGAGTCCTCCACCGCTCCACGAATGCCACCCATACCCTCCCTGCCGTAGGTCTCGAGCAGGTTAAAGAGATATTCGTCATCATCAGTCGCTTGACCCAGCCAGACAACGACCCTGTACGCCTTGAGATAGATGCTGAACATCATCCCCACCTGGCCTGCTTTCTCAATTAGGTCGTTTTGATTGATGCAGATAGCATCTATCCACAACAGTCGGGGTCGTTCCGGGAGCCGAAGTTGTCTCAGCGCCGCGAAGAGATTCGCAGAGATCCAGAACGGTAGCCCATTTACCAAGATTCTCTTGGTTGGCTCGGGATCCCCCCAAGTGTACGACAATGCCTCGTACCCGGCCTTCTTAGAGTTTCCTGCGACTGTTGCGCCTGATTTCTTTTTGAGGTCAATCGTGAATAGGTCGCATTCAATCTCGACATCGGAGTCAGCCGATGGATGAACTCGAAGAGCTCTTGTCTGCTGATGGATCAGAGGTTGATATACCTGGCATTGTACACCAATTTCTGCTTGACGCTGGGCTGGATCCATGTTGGGCATTATCACATCGGAAGCGAATTGTTGCACATCCAAAGCTTGAGGTCAAACTTGAACGTCTAAGAATGATGTTCAGGGGAGAAGAGAGGAGGTTATGAGCTTTCAGATCTCTGGCTCGACATTGGCAGTCAGCCCCCCCGCAATCGGCACAATTAAGTCCGAGAACCTTTAATCTAAATGAAACACGTTAGGCTAAGAAAAAGAACCCTGAGATTGAATGTTAGGGTGGTGCTAAAGAGGCAAATCGATTTAAGCCTATATTTATAAAAGTAAAATAAATATATTTTATTACTTATACTTACTATAAGTAAGACCTAATTTACTATTTTTATACAGAAGCTATTCTTATAATTATTTATAATCTATAAGCTAATAAACCATTTGCTAGCTATAGTGTGAAGATTGTCGAAGATATGGTGAATGACTTCAAGTCACCTAATTAATCTAGTGAAATTCGTTTTAGGTATCATCATTGTAGCATTATCGCACAGATAAAGTCTAGTCTCAAGAAGATAAAGCGAGACTTAAATGGATTGAGGCTAAAAAAATTATCACAAGCAACCGCATTTAGACAGCTATGCAAATAGACCCTGTGTACTTCTGATGTGTGTAAAAGTCTTAACTAGTAGTTTGTTGTCTAATGGCCTGCCACTGGTGGCTGCTTTCAACGCTAGTCGAAACAAAGATGTTGGCATTGTGGGCCCTCGATCGGACGAAGTAGCCTGCAATGTGCTTTTACTGCAGCATATGATTAAGTAGAGTAACAACCTAACACTTTCCGAGAGCGGCTATCATGGGTAGAAGATTAGCAACGAACACGCGTTACCAGCAGCGTGTAAGATAAGAGAATATACGAACCTTTAGTGCATCGGCTGTCGGTGTAGGCGCCAGACACGTAGCAATACCCTTCAGCATGCGGGAGGCGGTCCCAAGTGCTACAAGACCACGACCATCAGACACGTAATGCCGTTGTTGACAGGTTCATAGTAACTCACCAGTTGCCTTCATGACAAGTTCCCTTCTTGTAGCAATCAAACTTGTACTCCTGGCCCTTGTACACCGAGTACTTGATCGGATAGTTGGTGCCAGGTCCACTGCGGCAGAAGGCGCGGTTCGAGACGTTGACGATCTTGCACTTCCTAGTGGAGCGTGAAAAGATGTCACGACCCACCAAATCAGCTTCGCTCTGATCGACGCTCAAGGGCTCAGTTCCTGTGGCATGTTCGTCTCTTGCGATGCCAATAGGGCCAGAGTCTGTGACTGGCGAAGCGAGGACGCCGGAGAGGGGAAGGAGCAAGGCAATAACGGCAGAGAACTTCATTTTGAAAAGTGTGAAGGAAGCAGAGTGTCGCTTGGGGTGGTGCTTAAGCGAGGATGGTGTATCACAGTGATGGAGATGGAGGTTTTCTGGGGCGTTGCTCTCCTTTTTCTTCCTGACTTAGCCAGCTTCTACTGTCCTTCCCAGTGAGACTTTTTACAAATACTCCAATGTAAGCTCGGAACCATTATTGCCCCGTGGTTGTAGCAACTGAAATAATTTAGCCGCGCAGATAAGGTCACCAACAAACATATTGCTGCCAGGGTTTGCAACTCAAGCCCGGGGTTGGAGCAATGCCATTGATCATCATCCACGTTAGCGGCTTGTGTGGGGGAATATAGTTTAACCCCTGAAATATATATAGTGGAGTCCCACGTTCAGCCGCAGCGCAGGGCAGGATGATGTTGCTAAGACCGCTGGACCAAATGACGCCCAAAAACGAGGGCCCCCGTTGCAGAGGTAACGGGACTAGGGCTTATATTGTTATATTGGTCGCAACGGATGATGCCTGGGCATAGCGGATAATATTAGACAGTCCCGCTCCAGTCGAGCTTCACGAACTGCAATGGACTCCCATCTCATCTTGTTTGCTGCAGCCTTACCAAGCTGTCGCGTTGGTAACAATAACGACAACGGGGAATCGGAACCTGATATGCATAATCATCCCTGCTTAGACTGACCCATGAGCGGGCCAAAGAGTTCTTCGATTGGCGGTTGGAAATGGGCTCCACCTTCGGTCATCACGTTGTATCTAGAAAGGGCCAGGGAATTAAACCAATGGCTAAAATAGGAAAGATATTCAAGAAAATAAAGCATAAGAGCTCGTGTTTAAATTAATAGGCTTTACTTTGTGTCACAATTAGGTTTACTATTATTATTAGAAGAAGTTCAGCCAAAGGTTGGGGTTACAGGGGCATGAGTGGCTTGGAAGGGTAAAAACAACGACGGTAGAAATCGCATTACAAGCCAACTAAGGAAGGAGGAGCAAGAGCGGGGCGCAGCCAAGTGAGTAAGGGGGCGGGATCGACGCACTGAATCAGGCAGACATGCTGAGGCTATGCATACTCGTATACATCGTATACACATCAGGTCAGGCTGTCTGACGAAAGGCCGTCTTCTGAATAGGCCTTCCCTACTGGATAGGCTGGAAGAAACTAAGGTACGGAGAATGGCTTCCAAATCTCGCTGGTGCACTTTGTGGATGCAGTTTCTTTGACGAAATCACCGCTGATCCCAATTTTATGGCGGAGCTGACCAAGGAGCTCCCAGTACATATGCAAGAGTCAGAATGCCCGAAACGGAGAGAGAGTCATGTGAAGATCCGTGACTACTGGACTGTCGTCTTACTTCACACCAATGCTTGAGCACTATTGGTTGACATTGGCCCACTTAAACTCCGTTGCGCCGTTAGCTGGGCACAATGTTCTTCTGGCCAGTAGGAGCTTGTGACATTTCTCAACGTGGATGTACTGTAATTGTCTAAACCCCTTGCGGGGTCACATGCTAACATCTGAGACGAAACCGGGCAAAGAGTGCTCTGAATACTTTCGTCTAAAATCAGGACTTAGGAGTGGAGGAGTGTGCAGGAGGAGTTCGGGGGGGGGGGGACTATTACCATCGTGCCTTTTTCGATGGAAACAGTCGCCGAGTCCTGGCTCCAAGCCTATGCTTAGCTTCATCGAACATTATGCGCCTTATGTTTAGCAATGAAGGATCGACTACGCCCCATTTCAATGCCCCCACTGCATGGTTAAGTGCAAGGGGCCGTAATTCCTCCCCCAGAGCTCTACCCGACAAAAGGACTTCTCGAGTGTACAAGATCACCATCGAATGAGCATATGAAAAATTACAGTACTTGATATGACTGAGCTGAGAAATTCATCCGATGATGACTGTAGATCTTCGTCGATCTTAGACCACTGCTAAGTATATAATAGCTGCGTCACGCCTGGCAATATTTGCAATACAACACAGTCTTTCACAAACACATCCAATCATTTCAAATCACAACCAGACAATCAATCCAACATGAAGCTCGCTTCGATCCTTACATTCACCACAATTGCCATCGCAGGCACAGACGCATGGAGCTTTACAGTCTGGACCGGAAAAGACCAGCACGGAAAGAAACGCCACTACCACAGCAGTGTCGGAGATAACGACTGCTATAATTTCGACAAGGCCATCACTTCGAAGGGCGTTGGTTCTTTTGAGTTCTGCAGCTTCATTTGGACCCGTTGCTCCGTCTCAATCCATAGCGACATTGGCTGTCGGGGCAAGAAACTTGGGTCCGCGACCGCCGCTGACAAAGGCGACTTATGGCCCACAAAGTGGTCAAAGAATACCAGTAAAGAAGCGAAGAAAATGAAGAGTTTCAGGATTCAGGGCTGCAAGGATATTCCTGTTACGGGAGGCAACTTGGATATCGCCAGCTGTAAATAAGAGGCTGTGGGAAACTGGGTAGTTGCTCCTTTTGTGATTAGCTGTTTCTGTATAGGTTATGTGTATAGGAAGCTTTTATATAAAAGAGAGGAAACTAAAAGAGCCTTAAGGAATTAAGTTAAATAAAAACTGTTACTATTAAGAATAACTTATAGGGTTATTAAGTCGGTCAATTAAAGGCAAAGGCTTAAAGAGTGGTTGGCTATTAATTATTCTAGATTTAACCCCCCTAAAGACAGCTATATAAGTTGAAATTTAATAATATAATAAAACTACCTACTATCTTAAGATTACCCTACCTTATCCATCCTTTTATATAACTAAAGAGGCATTTTCTTTTTTATAAAGAAGCATAATTTATATAATGCTATTAACTTTAAAGAAACAGGAGCGGCACTACTCAGCCAAAAGGGGTGAGCAGGGCCGATCTGGGCTGATCAAGGGCTGAGAGGGAGCTGAGGGGAGTGATAAAGCCTCGACAAAAGTCGGCAGTCCGTGACAGGTCACGTGTCAGTTGAGTTTCGTCTCAAGATACCAAGACATTCCAGGCTTCTATGATAGACGTGGCCATCGCGCCCCACTCCCTGTGCGAAAGCTCCTCTCATAGAGGACTATCATAGTCTCTATCATCCCAAGGATGCCCTTGAGTCTTTCTGTAACAGCAGCCGTCACTGCGCTCCTGGTTTGTTGCTTGACAGGCTTCCAAAGTTAGACGAGTATTCTTTGATAATTCCAGCAGTGAGGCAGGAGTGGAAGATGGATGGACTTCCTCAAGTCAGACCTCAAGTTGACAATGGAACTATAGTTCATATTGGCACCAAGTGGCTATTCAACTTCTTCCGCTATTACAAAGCAGAGCGACTCGACACAGAAATACCAGCGGGATCTCCGATAGGCGTCCCCCGAGGCTTTTGTGACAACAACCATATTGACGGTGGTGACCCATCCGACCGACTTGGGAGTATCCCCTATATCGGGAAATATGGATATGAGCGAGGTCCCGGAATAGTTGGAGGACTTTGGGCTGGGTTCAAATACTTTCACGAAACCAAGGAAGTCTACTTCGCCCCTCTCTCATGGGCTGACATCGAGCCCTTGATTATGGGTCCCTATGGAGAGAACGGCAATAAAGCTCTGTTTGATGACCACACCCCGCAGCTTGTATCTAAGGTGTGGATTGTCCGACAGGGTATGACCGCTCCAAAAGGGTGGATCAAAGTACAGGAAGCTGATGATTCAGATCCCGCCTGGAGACACCAACTGTTGAAGACATAGAACGCTGTGCGCTATACGTTGAAAACCATTAAGGAGGAGCCAAGTCCGGACCCTTCTTACAGCCTCCATCAGAGATAGATCAATGTCTCAGGAGCTTAGAAACGTGCTGCCGAATCAAACTTCCCCTTTCCTGTGGTTTCGCCTTCAATGGAATCGCCGTCAACAGAGCTGACTGATTGAGCATCTGGCTGTCACGCGTTTCTGTGGCTATAGAGTTTGACAGTTACAATATCCAGAACATATATAATTGGGGTCTAGGCAATGCATAGTATTATTATAGGTAGAACCAGGAAAAGGAAAAAGAAATTGCTGTAGAGCTTTGCCACTTGGAAACTCAATCATGGTGACAACATGTTTTGAAGAGACCCATTTCAAATCATATGGGGAATTGGAGATTTCCCAGTAAATAATGGGCATCAATTCGGACCCGCCATACATGAGCCGTACTCTACCGGCAGGGACTTTTCAATCCTTCCTAGAGTGGAATCAAAACATGCTGGGATAGAAGGACAGAGGTGAGACGCAGGTAAGGCGTGATATCACATTAGAGAGTCAGATAATGAACATGCTTATACAAGAGTCGGTTCATTACACCAACTGCAGACCAACAGCAGTGCTTCTAATTATCTATGGTGTGAGGAAGATGAAGGAAGATCATTCTGGCAAACTAGTACTCTCTTTAGGTTCGTTCCTAAACTTATTGTCCTTGTCCGATGTCATGTACATACCATATGATTAGAACACCGCCGCCCCTTTCTTCTTCGCCTGTAAACCATTGTTGATTTGCTACACTTCCATGTGGTTCAGTCCGTGCCAGCTTATAATGAGGTTAGGAGGCCGTTTCATACACATCAAATCTCTCCGTCGGTATCTACGTCCTTAGACCATGTTGATGGTGGCTGACTAGGCATAGTCCGTCGGTCCCAGCGGAACTGAAGTCGATGAGATTGCCTTCCAGTGCCGCTAGATGTTCATTGACAAACACACTTGGGGCCCTCTGACTGGGCAGAGGTCAATGCAGTGCTCGGCCACGGTCACCTTGGGAGGAAGACTGCGGTAAGTGAACCGTTTTCATACCCGCGAGAAGCATTAACGGAGGCTAGCAGGTGTACCACAGGATTTATACAGGCGCACAGAGCCAGTGGAGGTCGAAAACTCTTGTCCACTCACATTAGTACGATCCTGTAACGATGTCACAATTTGAGGGACCAAAGCTAACCATTAAGCGTTCAGTACCCTTACTTCAGAAGCTACACGACGCGCACGTTCATAAGGTCCTCCCGCAGAACATCGAGAGGATGGGTGCAGAGTTTGTCGGGTATGGCAGCATCGCGCGCCGGAGTCGGGAGCTTGCGGAGTGGCACCGCAACTCCGATTACTCTATCGTGCACCCCCCAAACAGCAAGATACCATGGAACGTGCCAGGGCATGTACCAGCAGGACTTCGGGTGTTGAAGACTCAAAAATACGAGGTCCAGGGTGAGATATCTGTGACATGTGCAGCCAAGTATTTGTCTTTCGCGAGCGAAGCAGACTTTCTTTCGTACGTGGACATTGTTGTACCAGATATTGTTGGTCCAGCCATTGATATCATGCACTACCATGGTAGACGAGAAAAGGACAAGATCAATGCGTATTCCGATACCTCATTTGCTTTGCTCCTGAGCGCGCAGGATCAAGATCTTATTGACCATACTCAGAATCAGAAGGTACACAGTGTCAGGCTGCGCTCAGAACTATCTCCTTATACAAACGAGCCAATGCGTCTCCTCGAATTCTTTCGGGAGAATACTGCCGTACGCGAATGGCTTGCGACTCTGGCTACACTTCTCACCGAGCCGAAGCTGATCCTGACTAATATACCGGTCCCCCCTGGATGTATCGTCGAGCGTGAGGAGTATTTGCGGCGCCCGTTATTTATACTTCCTCATGCTGTTCAAATCATCGTCTTTGAACCTGTCGATTGGCCTGAAGATGGATCCTACCACTCTACGGATACGTATGGCCGCCGCTTCCCTCTTGGGTTTCCTCGACCAAGCCCGAATGATGAAAAGGCGTTTGGGGAATACATTCTTGACGATTTGTATCGAGCCTTGATTCTTCAGCACTTCCTCTTTCGGCAGAGGTCTGACGGGATGAACGAGAAACGATATAGGGATCCTCTCAGTATAAGTCCTACCGAAGCTGAGGCCCCGTGGTTGGGATATTCCGTGGGCAGGTTTGAACCCCCTTGAGTTGAAGATAGCAAGGTTTCAGCAGTCGCCCGATCCTTCATTGTTAGACTACAACGAGAAATTCAGCACCGAATCGTTGAGCTTGCAAGCTCACCTAAAGTTACACCAACCCTGCTTAATCGACCCAAAGAGTTACGGAGGTATTCAAAGGTGCAGTCGACATGTGAGGATTCCATTCTTGCACTGAAGTTGTCATCAAGATTGATGTATAGGTTTGCCATCGCGGAGCAGAATATTGAAGGAGTTGTTGATCAGCGTGCTGTGTTTCGGATGAGCCTGGACATTGATACACTGCGAGTCTTCGACATGGGCCTCCCAGACTTTCGTACCGCCACTGGTATATCTGTGCTTCCCGTACGAAAACTACTCTCGATTTCAAAGATGTCCTTCTACAGGCGTGCCACGGACCGCGACACTATGTGGCGTTGCGAAAGTCCTCTCGGTGAAGCCCTAGATCTTGAGAAGCTCCCGAAACTCGAAGAGTTCTCTGTGATCTTCCCCAACGTGGCTGGATATTGGATGATAGAGGGTCTTCAACGCGTCAGAACTCAGACTGACGTCCCAGACTCTGCTCATACTGGCATCAAATGGCAATTCAACACTGGCCTCTATCCAGTACCCAGCTGGAAAGGACGATCCCATGACAGCCACTTCAACGGCTCAGAAAAACCACATATGCATCCAGATGCTCCTATTCTCAAAGAAGCCATACCATACGTGGGTCATTGGGGATACGAGCACAGTCCCGGGGCTATTGGCGGCTATTGGGCCAGTTTTCAGTACTTTGAAAAGACCAAGGACGTGTATTTCGGCCCTCTTTCATGGAAGGAAGTTCAGCCCCTTGTCAAGGGTCCCTTTGGAAAGAATGAACGCGAAGTTCTTTAACAAAGACCATACGCCGAGGTTTGTGGCAAAGCTCCGAATTGTTCGACAGGGAACCACTCCCCCTACTGGATGGATCAAAGTGGAACAAGAACGCCCAGGTGATCCCAAATGGAAACATCAATTGCTGGACACATGGAAAAGCGTGTGGTACACTTTGAACGGACGCAGGTGTCTTGTTTATTTGGATGAACTATCTGAGCCTTGCCCCTACTATCTCCGTCAGAGGTAAGCGAACCGTGTTCAAAGAGAGAATGGAGTCTTATGAAAGATGAGACAGATGCTTTTCTTTGTTTTGGGCGTAGCTTGTATGAGCTGTTTGTTATCGATTTCGTCGAGGAGAACCTGGTCTGCATAAAGATCCAGGGCTTTTACTTTCGGGACAGATACTTGCCTTAGCTATGTATAAGTATTTTAATAGTCTGAAAATATCATAAAAAGAAAAAGAAACAAGTATTATTATGTTCTCAATTCCTTGAGAAAGCCGTTGAATTATCACGAAACTTCAGCTTCAGGTTAACACAGCGCCATACGTTGAAACACTCTCGTAGTGCTCAGGTAGGGGGGGGCATGACGTGGCCGAAAGGTGTCAAATTCAAAATCACTGAGTAGGAACACGGAAAAGAAAGATAAAATCATGGAGTATTGATTCGTGTTATACGATACATCTATGCCAGAAGATCATCCAGCAGCACCTTTCAATCCGCTAGCGAGATTCTCTTAATCTTCGGTCAGTATTTCTGAAGTCAGAATTGGGGCAGAAATTCACAATAGGCACTGTTTGGAGGCGCTTGCTCATCCGCTTAGCAAAGACCAGCCTTTGTAGGCTCACAAGCGCCGTTGCCCTTGTCACAACCATTGTAGCCCTGACATTGGACCTTGGGATAGCAGTTATTGGAGTAGGTGGCCTATAATATGTTAATCACGCAGTAGCTTGTAGATTTTGATCCGTACCTTATCGCCGAGGTTGGTGTTGATGCCCATCAACTCCCCACCGTTAACGGCAGTGGTGCCCTCCATATGCACGGAGCGTCGGCAGTTACCCTTGCAGTTACCGCAAGACCTGTATACCTTGCCGTAATCATTGGCATAGAAGTTGATAATGTTCACGTGTCCACAGCCGTTATGCTGAATGATCTTATCAGCAGCTTTGTAGGCTCCGCCGCCGATAATGTTGGCCGTACCGCCGCCCTTGATGGAGATGGCATCCTCGCAGACGTCCTCGAACCACACGAATTCAAGGGTACAGGATCCAAGGCAGTACACGCCTTCACGTTGATTGGCGCCGATGATGACATTTCGCAGTTTGGCCCCATCTTCAAGGACAAAAACAGTGTCCTTTTCACCTAGAGAATAAAATTAGTGACGGCCAGGGGATTGTTTATGCTATTGTGACTTACCTCCTTCAGCCTGACCCGTACACTTCACCCCACGATCATATTTTACCCACCCAGCATCAAATGTCTGGCCTTTCTTGATATACTGAGGAGATCCGAGAGTTTTAGTTCCTGTATGCTTGGGAAGGCCCCCAGTATAGCCCTTACAGGCCAGGACCGATGGCAAGGCTGTAAGAAGAGCGATTGCGCTGGGGAAATGCATGATGAATTTATTGAAGTCAGCTCCCTGTTGTAAACCATTGAATGGATATCAATAAGGCATGTCGCGAGCCTTTATACTTTTCACCAGTCTGTCTAAAATGTTTTCTCACTATTCCATGATGCCAGGTTTAAGTGCATGCATGATTCCCTGCAATGCCCAGCGTTGCATGCGGGGGTGCTGCCCCGGTGGTATCCAGGTGATCACAGTCATTAATTCCTCCAGTCATATCAAATATCGACGGAAAAGTGGACTATTACCAAGACGAGAGTGTGTCAGTATCAAGCGGCCATTGGTGGAAGTCAGTCTTTGCTAAAAGTCACCACGATCAAGCTTGTCTTTATGCTTGAAAAGGCTCCGAGGCTCCGGGAATTCTAATGTCTGCATTAGGCAGGTCTCTGTAGTTGAGTACTCCCACAAGGGCTTTGGGTGCGAACATGGTTGATGCATGAGGACACTCAAAGGTTCCTATTCAACCACTAAATATTGTCTGAGTATTATAGGCGCGCTTACGGCGAATGTTTTCTCTTGGAAAGAATGCTTATACACGAGGAAGCCTCTTGTTCAGCAAGCGGCCGAATTAGCAGCCGCTCACACGACCCCTGAGTCCAATGAGCTTCTTTGCAACCTTATTCCAATTCTGAAGCCAAATCCGAACAGAACATCTACTAAAACTCCTCTAGCCAATCAGAGTTGCGATTATTAGGCTCTGGTGTCGGTTTGATATCAGAAGGGACATGGATGCACAAGGAATCACAGTGACTTGAACATAACTTCAATACAAAAGGCAGCTAACTCAGTCAATGAACAAATGCTACTTAGCGTGGAATAGTGGTGCGCGGCCTTCTGAGATTACTTGCCTCGATGGGCTCCCACGCACTTTATCCTGCTTTACCTCTAACTGACATCCTGAATCTTCCATTCGGCGTTTGGAACTCCACGAATAGTGAGCCAGGGCTTTCTTGAACTCTTCAGAGAAGAAGGTTGTAAAGTTGTGTCACCGGGTGATTAAACGTGGTTCTTCCCGGATCAAGTCTACCTATGTCCAGCCGAAGCATGATCTGTCTCATCTCGTCAATGAGTCAGAGGAATTTGTGTTGAGATATGTGTGCCTGAGGCCCACACATCCCTTGTGATGTAGCCTGCCCGCTTGGGCCCCGAGCTAGCTTCTTCCTTCATACGGACAACAGACCTCGCATTCACAACAGTCTGTGGCGTTCAGCGTCCTGCAAACGAATTTCATTTTTCAAATACCCTTACAGCAACGGATTAGGGGGGGGCAGTTGCTTTCTTTGACGTTCTGAACATCGTGTTGTTCGTACTTCACTTCTAAGCTCCCACGTCTCTGTGCTGATTTAAGCTCCCAGCCACAAGTCTCACTGCGAAAACACATCCGGCTCACAGCTTCAATGGCTGCCGATGAGATATCGGATCAACGCTATGCGGAGATTATACAGATCGTTGGTCGGCGTTCGGATCGTAAGAAGCCCCCTCCTGATACTTGAGCGCAGCTCCCATTTACTAACATGACCGGCAGGATCTCCAGGCAACTATAACGAGAGGCTAGAAAGAGAAACTAGGAGGGACAACAGCATGATTCCCTTTTTGGAGAGAGCATGGGCTATAGATCGAATCACCGCTCTAGTCACCAAAAGAATGGCTTCAGAAGCTTACTGCAGCAAATTTCGTAGATCCTGTCGGTATCACGAACCTGAAGGAGATGAACTAATCTAAATATACTCTCTTTATTCATTGGAAGTCTTAGTCTCTAAATTAAGCAGATGCTATCACTCCAAATGATCTCTATTTAGAACTGTTGTTATTGTTTAATAAGATGGATGCTCTTAGAGAGTAATGTATCTTTGAGTAAGGCCTTTTTTGATGGGACTGTCCACGGACTGACACTAACTCCGGTGAAGCTGGTGTACCTTACAAGCTTTTTTTCCGACCACAATTTCACCATGACCACGCCGATAGAGTCTACAAAGCCCTCTTCCGCAACAATTAAATCTCTGGTTGAATAGAATTTAGATGATTGAAGTCCATTACCCATTTATGACAAAAGACTTTCCCCTTAGATGTTCCGGTGATCAAACCTGGCAGTTTGGCGTCTGAGGTTTCGCTTGACCCCATCCGCTTGATTCACTGGTCTTGAGAAAGATGAAAGAACGTGTCTTCTAACCAACATCTATGTCAGGTTTGTCATCAAGGACGTTATATGTGCGCATATCTTCAACACCCATCATCTCGGCCAGGTGCGGCAATGTGCAATAAGTGGCGGCAGAATTGAGTAAGTGTCATGTCTACATGGAATGGGTTGCATTCTCCCTTCGCCCCTGCACTTCTCAATCTAAAAATACGATGTTAGCTGAACACTCGGGCATGGACAGGTTGGGTGTCTAATAAACAAACGAGCTCAATGCATTGAGTGTAATGCCAGTCGCATGATATAGCAGCAAAAAGTGCTAACCAATGGTGCCGAATCACTGTGGTCTGCCAGCAATGAAACTGGCGGTGCGGCACAGCGAGGTCCTCCCCGAGAAGAAAAGGACGCCTGTAAAGGATTAGTTAGCGTAACCGCAGCGCCTGAGCCTTCTCGTTTTACGGGGGGGCTTACAGCCGGGACTCACAAAGCGCTCCTACAGGGATCAGGGACTTCACCAATACCTACTTACATCAATCACAGGAGAGGTAAATTTGGCAACGAGCTGTCTACCACAATTGGACCTTCTGTGCTTTGAACAAGGTAAAAGAAATCGTAATATTGCTAATTAACAAGGAAAAAGAGACCTTACAATTCAGATTTCTTAAGAGTCCAGACTACCCAAGTTCTCTACCATGTTCTATGGACACTGCTTCTCAGCGTCTGACACACGGAGCATGCCCCTTCCCACCCAATTGTCGGCAGAAAAGGTGAGCGTAGGTCTCTGCACAGGTGAATCCTTGGTACAATGCAGTCTCTGTTCTCTCTCTCTCTCTAACATCATCGGGGACTGCGTATTCGAAAAGTGCTTGACACCTAGCCTTGGGTTTGAAAGAGGGACATTTAAGGGGTGTTGCGACGCCATATAGGTGAGAGAAGTAGCCCTTTGGGTGTGCAACAAGGCTAGAGAGTGATTCGTTCTCATCCAGCCGTCGTTTCCAGAGGTCTTCGCTCCATTCGACAATAAGCGGAGCGCCCTTATTTCTGCCACGGCCCACATCCCCAATAGTGACCATGCGACGCATTTGGCGTAGCTTTTTGACAAAGTTACTAAGCTTTGGGTAACCAGTCCAGTGATCTGCCGAAGCTGTTATGGTGCATGCCGGGCTATTGCCTGTTGAGACGCCTATGCAAACGAAGACGGCTTTGGCTAGGGTGTTTTGGACACCTGTAGAGTTGGCTATGTTTAGACTCCGATATTCTTGACAAAGGTCCCCTGGCATTTGTTTTCCATTAGTCATTCCTCCTTCTCATCATATCTCTGCTTCAAGGATCATACCGAGGCTTTTCCATGTCTGACGGGCTGTTACGATTCTCATGAGAAGCTCAATGGGGCTGAGGAGTGTAATTTGGACTGGTGTGCTGAAAAAACGATCCGTTGATGAATAGATACTCGTTATATCCTCCAACACCCGTACAGCCCCGGCCGTTTGAAGATTGCTTAGCGCGCGCTGGGCCTCAGAAACAGTCCGGTACAGCTGGTCCATCTCAGCTATTTGGCTATTAACTCTCTCATGATCCGCTCGAGTCTTGGCTTTGTCTTTCGTAGCCATCGCCATACCGATCAACGGGCCGAAGTAGAAGAATGAAGCGACGGTGATGAGTTCGGTAGCATCAAGAGCTGTTTCGAGGTCAATAGCGGTGTAAAGTTCGAGTTGGACTCGCAAATCCTGCATTATCAGGGTAAGAACTCTTGCCCCTGCCCTACATGCTTCCATCGCTTCAGGTGTCAAGTACTCTTTGGGCACATCGTGCCATGAGTATAGATAGACATCAAACTTGCACCTTTGGAGTCTACGGTAGATCGACATCTCTTCCCAGGCTTTCAAGGAAGAAAATAAAAGAGGTTTTCCGCTTAAGGGAAACTCAGAATACCTGATATGAGAATCGGGATGGTAGGTAGATCAAATTTGAGAACTTGCACTAATTAAATATCCAGATGGGTCTGCACTCGACACGCCTTGGATGTAGATTTAGTTATCCACCACTTCAACCCCTTCAACCTCCTTAGACGCTCGTGGCCTCACATTCAACATTTGGGGCTATGTGACTGGCGGTATGAGACTCTTGTGTCACCAAGTAGACATTTCTTTAAGTACCTCCCAAGCTAGACAGACGCCCCCTGTGAACTTCTCCGATTTCCGGGATCTTTCATGCGGGTATGAGGAACTCCGTGGAAAGCGAGGTGAATATCTCGTGGAACCGCATGCCCCCTTTCTGTGCCCCAAGCGGGGCCAGGTCGGAAACAAGCTGATGCGGTACCCAAGTACTTTTCACATCTCACCCTCCCCCCGCCTACTACATTTCTGCATCACCCAGTGGCGGCCTGCACACTTTCTCTGTCAGCAATTTTGTTCCGCCCACTCTCCCTCGCCAGGAGACTCATCTGACATCTCCCATCTAGCCAAACTGAGCCTCTGGTGTACTCGACCTTCCAACGTCTAGATCGTCTCTTTCATCTTGAACGACTCATCAACAACTGAAACCCGAGTGTTGCTTTCATCCAGGCTTTATAAATTCTTTCACTGAAATCTGTTTCAGATGGATGCCAGAAAGTCTTCCGATGAATTCGCTGAAGAGATTGAAGTACGTGTCGAACTCCCTGCAATCCTTGCCGAGCACCCTGAGTTCTTCACTCCACGCAATGAACCTTTTCATGGTGATCCCGTGGGAGATGGTAAGCTTTCCTCCGTGTTTTTCAACAGGCCCTGATCGCTAATATTGCCACTTTAGCCCGTCGTGTCGCTTTCCTAGACCTGGTTACGAAAAGAACCAAAGAAGGCAGCAGCACGGTGGACATAGTATCCCCACGTGAGACACCAAAGGAATGGCTTCAGAGGCTCACCACGGTCGACTTTTCAGATTCTTCTGCTATCAGCAACCATGCCTTGGACTTGGTCATCAACAACGTCGTGGACTTCGATCTGGTTACCAACGGCGAACCTGCCTTCACTGTATCACCATTTCCTGGAGTTCTGACTGTGGACAATACACCACCAAAGGAAGAGGCGGCCATTTTCTCTTCGCATGTTCCCAGCGATCATCCAGGCCTTTTTTGTCTTGAGTTTACCAGTAAGACCGGTATCCTTGCTGTTGGCGACTATGGCAAGACCCTCAAACCCTCAACAGCTGGTCTGCCCCTTCCATCTGTCGTACTGCCGATCGGGCGGCTACAGAGCCGATATACGGACAAGGCCGGCATCTCATACTCAGTCGATACTGACTATGTCCTCGTCGTTGATGCCATCGCGGATGCGCACCCTCTCTGGCTAATGTTCGATCGCAATATTGGAAGTCTGGAGGAAGACCGGGCCTACATCAGACCAGAGACAACTAAGCTTGTGTTCAGCAGGACAGAAAAGAATTTTGATGCAGCCCAAGTGTTGCCAAGTCTCCAAGATTGGATCCAATCCTATGGTACCCTCGATTTCACGCAGATTCGGGATTCTTTCCAACAGACCGGGATCACAGGAGCAATCAGGGCCAGAAACGTGACTTTCAGTGATCTTCCTGCATCCTGGACCAGAGTCACTCCTATTCACGAGCATAAGTAGATCATCTCTACAGTCATTTTATCTTTACTACAGATCACCAGAGAACCATGGGGACAAGGAGAGTGGGTGCCGCCCGGAGAATGTTATGGCTGACGAAGCCTTTCGCCGCACTTCCATAGTTAGGGATAAATTAAGCTGAATGTGTTCTCTTTGGCAAACACCTAGCCTCTATGTGCATGTTCTCATCTACTCCCCATCAAATATCGTTCAATTGCCCAAAAGACTGCACTCGTTGAACAGGTGAACATGTCCGAACATCCATGCACCATCCATCACTTTCGCATTTCTCGCAGCTGAAAACCACGCCAGCATGAGGGAAACCTTCGGAAACAAGTTTTGGGGCATGATACAGGTAACTGACAGTGTAACGAACGATATTGACACCCCCTATACCGATACCAGAGTATGTGCCACTGGCGCCGAAACAAGCAAAGCGCAGTTTGATCGACCGCCACTGTTGACTCACCGACCTTCCATTCTGTGCGACACTGGTAGACCATCCCCATACCCAATACATCGAGGGCGTGGTCCAAAGTCTCCCCGATCCACAAACTCACAACTTGCATACACTCGCCTTCCCATCATCAACATCCCAGACAATACTATCGCAGCCACCGAAGCCCTCCAACCAGATCCCAAGATGGACGCCACTGAGCTTTCAGACGATCGCGTTGCGGAGATTCAGAAAGCAGTTAGCAGTCCTTGGACTAGTAAGTACCCTCCCAAGTACACTCCCCGAATTGCATTCAGCTGACCCTATTATCTTAGTGTCTCCAGACGAGTACTTGGCGAAGTTGAAGCATGAAACTGGCAGTGAAGAAATGCTGGATCAGTTTCTAGAGAAAGCATGTAAGTTAGACAGAGAATCGCCTCGTCGTTCAGCCGAGGATTGGCTTAAGCAGCTTGCTGCTATGGACTTTAGAGATGTCGGTCCTATTTCGAAGCATCACTTTGGCTTGACTATCGATAGGGTGGACAGATTTGATCTCGGCACCGATGGCGAGGATACGTTTGCAGTCGCAACAAATTCTGAGGCTCTGTGGACGCAGGAGGCGGAGCTCCCACCACTATCACCCTCTGCAGACATTGAGTCTGGCGACTATCATGCCCATCCTGCGTTGATCTCTCTGCAGAAGATTGAATCCTCCCCTTCTCGCCTTGGTCCGGAGCCTTCCAACACCGGTACGCTCACAGCTTCTGGTGAACAGCTTCCTTCTCTAGTCATGCCGATCGGGCAGCTACAGATGAAGTCTAAGGAAGAGACGGATGAAGACTATATCGACACTGAATATGTCCTCGTCATTGATGCCACCAAGACTAACCATCCTATCTGGCTGGTCTATGACCGAAACGCGTGCGATGACTTAGGTGACCGACGCCTCATCGATCCTGATCAGCAACCCGTGGTCTTCGAGAAACTTGGAAAGAACTTTGATGCTATGCAGGTTATGCCAAGTCTCCAACGGTGGATTCTCCACTACGGAAAGCTCGACTTCGCTCTGATGCTGAAGTCGATGCAGGCAACGGGCATCACAGGACCAATCCAGGCTCAGGAGCTTTCCCTCTCGGAGGCTAAGAAGATTCTTGGGTAGTAGATGTCTTCTACATTTGGGCTTTTTTGTACATGAGAGAGGGATCGCAGCAGGGAAATGATGGATCGGCCTTTAAGCACGACGTCTTGGTGGAATTGTATCGCGATCCACCCTCCTTGAGAGACAGAATCATCTCCCCTCAGTTTTTGCGGCACAGGTTCAGTGTCCATGTACTTAGCTCTAGCTAGTCCTTGTAATCACAGTTGGCACAGCTGCCCATTGTACTTCTGCGCGAGTCTACCAAGTGAAAATTTCCTCAGACCCAGACACTGTCGTGTTACCTGCACTTTCACAGCTTGCAGGTACGCTATCACCAACCAATTCGGGTGGCAAGTCCAGCAGTAAGCTTTGATCACTTCTGCGTACGATTTACTAGGCCAATGGCAAGGAATTCAATCGTAGAACTGTTACCGTTGATCATACTGAGAATTTCAGATCATACAAGTAGCGTTAATTCAATGGCTCAGTCGCTGAGGCCAAATTGTTCTCCCTTTTCAGAGACCAGAGCTGTGAGCGTGTCAGTTCTGAGAATGAACAGAAGATTTGGCTGCTCGGCCTATCAAACCAGAAAAGTTCCTACTGAAACGACCTTGAAATGTCCTTGACGAGTACTGACACTTTGCCATGGTTTCTTTCATGACGCATCTCGATGATAGGGTTGAGTGGCTACATGGCCGTTGTGAAGTTCCCAGTGGAGCAGATGGGACGCACACTGCTACCAAGTCTGGATAATATCTCTGAAACTGTTGCTTCCTTGATCAGATTGATCTTTTGCTTTATCATTCAGACCAGCTTTGGTTAAAATTGTCTGTTCTTGCGATATGTACGATAGCACTAAAGGCTCTAAACAGCTCTCCAAGATCTTTCATAATCAGCTCAACGACTTTCCAGAACCAGAATACTAGCAACAACCCCTGAATATTGTTTCAATAGTTAGTTGTCTAAAATCAGATATCCGTATTCTAAAAACTTCGAGTCAAGGTGAAGTGTCGAGGTAGCAGCAAGGTCTCAATGGGGAGGCAACTCACTCTGAAGGAGTATTGGAGTCCCGAAACATGTGGTCAGTCAATACACACTCCTCCAGCACTATAAAAAGGGTTCAAACACGAGAGTAGGACTATGGGTTCTAGTTATTTCTTGACGATGCCGTGCAATAGGTAGATATTTCAGGGCATATCCAATATCTACACGAACATCTTTATGTCGAATGGCTTGAGATAGAAAACCGCGGTAATTCTCTTTCCGATCTTTCAGGCCTTATAAAATCTACTAGACTACAGTTCTTATAATACTTTGACTCATTTTTCTCTTTTCTTTGAAAGGTTTACATGAAGTGATGCCAGGGTGGGGATGGCGTGAAGTCGAGTCGTTTCGTAGTTACTCGACAGCGATTGGTCTGCTCGCTGTTGCTTCCCAATGCAGTTAGTGCTGATCTTCCGCCCTGACCTTTGAGGACCGCTAGCGCCATGCGACTCGATCCTTCGAACAAGTCACATCTTTAGCTGCTCATTCGTCTGTTCGGCATTCATCCTCTTTCAAACCTCGCATGATCCCAGATACATCAGAATTCTCACAATGATCGCTCCTAAGCCCGCGTCCCGAGGCCGAACAAAGGTGAAGACGGGTTGCGCAACATGCCGGTCAGTCCAGACTCCACATTTCATTCTTGCAAGGATCATACTTACAGAATATAGAATCAGAAAGATCAAATGCGATGAGGCCAAGCCCTTTTGCGAGAAGTGTGTCAAGACTGGGCGCAAATGCGATGGTTACGAGTCTGTCTTTAGGCCCTTCCCCAGCACGCCGCAACCAGCCGGCAAGCCAGATGTTTCAGCTTCAGGGCATAATCACGCCGAAGGGAACCCTCCACTGAGCACTGGCGACCTCAATCGATACTTCTCCACCAAAACGATATTCGACGTTGAGCTGAGCTGCAATGAGGAAGCGGAGCAGGTCCTCCAGGCTAGCTTGACTAACGATTCTATACGTCATGCTCTGCTGTGTCTCAGGGCTCTTCGCGGAAATCTCGAGTCGAAGAAAGAAGCAGATACATCTGAGACTGACGAACAGCAGAGATTGAGTTACAACTACGGTCTTCAACAGTATAGTGAAGCTTTGACGAGCCTCGCATCCAACCTCGCATATCCCAGCCCCGACAGCTTGAAGTCCGCACTCCTTTGTTGCCAAGTCTTGATCAGTGTTGAGCAAGTCCGAGGTAACTTCTCAGCCATGGGACTGCATATAATCCGTGGACTAAACATCCTACGCGAGTACCGCGCCAGACCGTACCTGACCACTGATGGCCTGATGCCTCCACGCCACAGTGGTCTGCCTGCCTTGGACATCTTCATTATAAAGCTGTTCGCTGCGCCTTGTAGGTTTACAGAACAACAACCCTCAAAAGCGTCAAGCATAATGACGCCGCCGATTGAAACGAGGAGTGATCGAAAACTGGCGCCAAATATGCGAGCGGAACTCACAAAAGTCGCGACTTCAACCATTTCACTTCTCCGGGGGGTTACAGAAACTCATTCAAAGGAACAGGCTCAATCCTTTCTTTTAGAAAGACGAAACTTGCTTGATGGCTTGGACTCATGGCTCGGTGCCCTAGAATCTCTTCACAAGGAGACGCAACCAGGAGAGCCCGAGTCAATCTCTGATAACTTCCTACGCATCTTATATCTCATCTTGAAAATCATTCTTCTTGGAACTTCAGAAACTTCACCAGATCTTGATGCCAGGCTGAGGGAAGAAAGCAAGCAACTTCAGGATTTAGCAAATCTCGTCAACGAACGATTGAAGGACTACGATATGCGTCGGGGAATTGACAGTAGCTTAGCAAAGCGATCTCAGTAGATAAATGAGTCACCAAACTTCGCGATCTTCGACTGCTAAGTCCGTCACGAATTTGTAAGCCCGAGACGCTAGTTGGATCAATGCGTGAGATGCGGCGCACCCCAGAAAAGCATGCTGACCGAACCGACCAATGAGAGGCTGACTCCGCTGTTCAGCCCAACTGCAGGTCCAAGTACATAAACAAGTCATTGAACCGTGAATTCTGTTCTCAGCACACACAACTTCCTCTGATTGTTCAATACTCATCAAAGCCATCATTCTTCTTTGACTTGTCGCCAATACATAAGGCTCCTCTGACAACTCCTTCGACAACTCCTCCTATCCCATCATGCACTTCCTCCTCTTAGGCGCAACAGGCCGAACCGGCAAATACGTCGTCTCCGAACTTCTTTCTCAACATCACACCGCCGTAGCACTTGTACGCGACTCCAGCAAAGTTGCTTCTCGGCCTGGCCTCACTGTCGTGGCCGGCTCGCCGCTCTCGAAAGACGATATCCGCCGTGCTCTTACAGCTGCTCCAGGCTTGGCAATATCCGCAACAATCATGACTCTCAACACGGTCCGCAAATCAGACAGTCCCTTCGCAGCTCAGGTTTCGCCGCCTCGCTTTCTGGCAGACTCGTGCGCCAATGCATGTGAGGTGTTGAAAGAAGCTGGTATCAAGCGCATCGTCGTCATGTCTACGGCAGGGGTAGGTAACTCGTGGGGGAAGCTTCCTTGGGTGAGCAGAGCTTTTATGGGATGGACGAACATTAAATATGCTCTGGAGGATCATAATTTGTTGGATAAAGAGATTCGGGCAACTGATATGGATTGGACTCTCGTGAGAGCTGTGAGATTGGAGTTTGGGAAGGAGACGGACAAGGAGGTTGAGACATTGGGAAGTGCTGGTGAAGGAATGGGGATGTCTGATAGTGTCAGGCCAAATAGCGTGGCGAGATTCTTGGTCAAGGTTGCGGTTGAGGGGTCATTCGTTAAGGAGGCTGTTGTTGTCCGGAACTAAAGAGTATGGTGAAGGCTTTGTTTGTCAGCAACTAGAACAGCACATTTTAATACAGGGCTTGCAATGATGATTAGAAGACCAGCGACATTTTGATGAGTTCTTGAGGTTGACATGAACAAATATCCCATATACGTTATCTGTATGTATCATGATCACGACCACTATATACAAAGAAGTTATACACAATTTCCTATGTCATCCAACTTCAGACACTTGGCCAAACTGAACTTAGTACACCTTGGTAACAGGAGTCTTGATATAAGACTTCAGGCTAGTCTTTCCATTCATCTCCTCATCAATAGCCTGAACAAAAGCCTTGGCAATGAGGTCTGCAGCCTCAGGGCTAGTATGCGTATGATCCTTAGGATACAAAGAGTTAACCTTTGTATTACCAAGCTTCTGATACATCTTCGTAACAGCAGCAAAGTGGTCAACATAAGTAACGCTAGGGCTGTTCAAAGCCTTAGCAGCGGTAGGAACATATCCTACGAAACGAGGAGCGGCAGGCTGAAACGTTCCGGTCTCCCATTGGTTGTTGGGAGTCTGCGAGCTGAGAATCACGGTAGCGCCCTTGGCGACGAGGGCTTTGGCGGCTTGCGAGACGTAGAACACAAATGTGTACACCTTCTCGCCCGTCTTGTCGGAGATGCAGACTTCTGTGCCTGCACCAGGACAGTCGGAGCGGTTGTTGTCGTTCTTCTCGGGGGAGCCGCCGTCGTTGTGGCCGAACTCAATGACGACGATGTCGCCCTTCTTGACGAGGTTCACGATCTCGGTGAAGCGGCCCTCGTTGGTGTAGGAGCGGGCTGAGCGGCCGCCGATGGCCTTGTTGACGGCTGTGACCTTGAGATATTTGCCGATGTAGTTACCCCAGCCGTCGGTCACACCGTCGTTGGCTCCATTCTTTGCCATGGTGGAGTCACCTTTTCATCTGGTCAGCGTCTATCCCCAGATCACCACTGATTTAGTTACTCACCAGCAAAGTACACTGTCTGGCCAGACACGACCTGAAAGGCTCCAGCGGCGAGCGCCGCAAGTGAAAGAGACAGCTTCATGATGAGTTGAGTTTCAGATAAAAAAACCACTGAGAGTATAATAAAACCCAAGACGTCGCCCAGAGCCGTATATATCTATTCCAAGCGCATGAATTGCATCAATTAAACCCCCAAACTGACAATCCAGGTGATCATTCGTTTTACAAAACAAGGTTCGCGATCTAGACTCCGCGTTTACCTATTCAGGCGGACTCTCCGTCTGCGCCAAGCCTGATGAAACAGGGATATGAAGCCTTTTCCCACCATTCAGAAAACATATCGACCCCAGACAGCCGCCAGGATTGGGCCGGCACTTGTAATGCAGCCGATTGATGGATAAAGTCCCGCTATGGGAAAGTTGCCATATCGTTTGGAATTGATGCGTTGCACTCGGTGATCTCGGCATTGTTTCAGCGATTGTTAGTGTCGAAGCTTAAAATCATTCGTTGAGTTATGGGAGTTGTCTCGGGAGAATGGAGACCGAACGCGGGGATAGTGGCATATCATTTCCCTTTTAATCGTAGGGACATTGGGGGACATTTAAGCTTGGAAGGTGACAGTTCGAAGCTAATTGGGACCTCGGCTCTTGAGTTATAGTATCGTAAAGGAAAGTGTCATTGAAAATGCTGAATACTTCACGGCCATCTTCTTGATAAAGCGGTGAGGTGAGCCGAATAAAAGGGAGTTTCTTCTAAATGGTGATGGCACAGTCTGCTTGTCTCGACACCTATTTACAGACTTTAGTTAAAGCAGACTGCAGGTTGTCGAAATGCGAATCGGCACAGCGGACCAATTTTCGGAAGTCTCGTTGGTGAACAGGGAACAACAAATCTCAAACTTTGTAGATAAATAATGTAAAAATCTCGGGTTTGACGAATAAATGTAAATTTAAGTAGCGAGAAAACTGAAGAGGAATTGTAAGCATCCGTTGCAAAATGGCATGACTTTTTATACCATATTGCCAGTATGAGCTCACCCTAAAGCTGTTCACCTTTTCCCAGAGTCTGCTATCGATAAGGAACTAAGTCATGGCCACCACGTCATACCTCTCTTATCATCATGATACCGGCGATAAGTGATAAGAAGGCAACGATCGACAACGGTTTCAGGTACCGCGAGCAACCCACTGTGCTGCAGATTTGTCCGAGCTCGCTATCAACGGGGCCGTCATGATCAGGAGATAGCTTCCGGGTCAGAAAGCTTGTTTTCGTCTACTCTTGACCCACGTCGCTAATGGTGATGGAGACTCCATGGGGACACCGAGGCCATCCTTCAAACCCACTACACAGGATGGAAGACATCGTTCATTATAAGAAAAAATCGAAAGAGGTAAATTCGAAACTTGGCATGATAAAGTGCCACTCTAGATGAAATGCTAATATGAGAAGGTGCCGTAGGTCTGGTACGCCAAAAGCTGACAAGACCCGAAAACTGATTATCACGAGCTTCCATCACAATCAATCCCAAACACGCTCACCAATCCCATCCAATAAAATCCCTACCATTTCAATTCATCACAGGCATGAAAGAGCCTCACCCCTTAATAAACCTCCATGAAACGAAACGAGCACTTTTCGCAAAAAAGATTAAATACCCCGCCAATAGCAGCCTCGACATTTGAAACACCACCATCCTTTTCCGTTAGGCGCTTCCTCTTGCAGGGATCATTTCCAAAATTCCAGATCCACTGAAGGAACAAATGTTGATAGATAACTTTCACTCGCAGGTTTTGTAACACATAAGGTCGGAGGTGACTGTGCCCCTTGTAGATGTTCCTTGCCTTTGGAGGGAATTTTCCCGGTTGGTGTATGTCTGTTCATGGTTATTGGACATTAAGGCGTATTGCATTGGATCCGCTGATCATCGCGTTGTATAGAGATATATAGGATGTTAATGTTCGCTGTGAAGTGATTCTGTTCAAGCTACGCTCTTTGTCGCTGCCTTTCTTTCTCTCACCACCGCCAGTACGGTGCTTTTCTTCTTTCCTACCGCTCGCGGTACATTCCATTCTTTCACACAGACCCTGGTGGTCTAACCTCACTCTCTTGAAACTTCAAACACTTCCATTCATTATCCACCATGCGCTTCACACTCTCCAGCATGGCAGGCCTTCTAGGCCTCGCCTCCGCCCAAGGCCTTCGATCCTCCGCCTACACCGATCCCAAGACGGGAATTGACTTCCAGCGCTTCGTCGACGATGGCTACAGTCTTGGTATCGCTGTGCCCGAAACTCTGGGAAAGGATCTTATCGCGCAGATGGTGTTCCCTCGTGAGAAGGAGGGCTGGGGTGGTATTTCGTTCAGAGGCGGTATGGTTGGTGGCATGCTCTTTGTTGCGTGGCCGAATGGCGATGATATCGTTACGAGCTTTCGTATGGCGAACTCGTACGCCAACCCGGATGTTTACACCAACAGTACCGTTAAGGCTACGCCTATCCCTGATGGTACCTTTGTCAACAGCACTCATGTGTCATATACTTTCCTCTGTGAGGGTTGTGTTGTTAAAGAGACTACTTCGTTGACTGGCGAGTCTCCTGTTGTTGGATATGCTTGGTCATCTATCGATGTCGATACCCCTTCTGATCCCGAGAGCGCTCTGAACTATCATGGCGCTGGCTTTGGACAGTTCGGTCTTGATATCAAGAAAGCTGCTTCTGCCAAGTTCGCCACCTGGGCTGCTATGGCCAAGGAGACTACCCCCGCTCCTGGAACAGGCACACCCGGCGTCCCTGGAAACTCCACCACTCTGCCCCCCACCACCTCCAACGTGACCTACGATGTCATCGTCGTCGGCGGTGGTCCCGCTGGTATCATCGCCGCTGAGCGCCTCGCCGAGTCTGGCGCCAGTGTTCTTCTCATCGAGCGCGGCCCAGCCAACACCGTCGCTCTCGGAAACGCTGCCCAGGCCCTCCCATGGAACAACACCCTCACTCCTTACGACATCCCCGCTCTCGGCAGCAGCATGACCAGCATGTCGGGCACCAAGTTCTGCAGTGACACAGCTTCTACCGCTGGCTGTCTCCTCGGCGGATCCAGCTCCATCAACGGCCTCAACTTCATCCACCCTCCTGAGCGCGATTTCCAGCGCTGGCCCAAGGGCTGGAGCTGGGCTGACCTCTCCAAGGCCGCTGATCGCCTGTATGAGCGCAACCCTGGTACTACTTCTCCCTCCGACGATGGGAAGTACTACGATGATCGAACCTACACTATCCTCTCTGGATACTTGAGCGCCAAGGGCTGGAAGGAGGTTGACTCTATCGAGGAGCCTAACGAGAAACACCTTGTGTACTCTCGCCCTTCGTGGTCTATCAAGAACAACATGCGTGCTGGACCTGCTCGCACTTATATGCCGTTCGCCAAGAACCTTCCCAACTTTACTCTCAAGCTCGAGACAAAGGTTATCCAGCCCATTAGAACCGGCAGCAAGATCACTGGCGTTCTTACCCAAGGCGCCAACGGAAGCAAGCAGATCATCAATGTCAAGGCGGGCGGTAAGGTCGTCCTCGCAGCTGGTGCCATGTCGACTCCTCGTCTTCTCTGGAACGCTGGCATCGGTAAGTCTGATGCTCTCGCTATCGTGAAACAGGGTGCTTCCAAGACTGGTGTCACTCTTCCCGCTGCTTCTGACTTCATCGACCTCCCCGTTGGACACCATCTCCAGGACCACGCCCAGGTCATGCTTCAGTTCAAGACCAAGAGCAACTTCACCGCCTACAAGTTCAACAACATCGCTACTGAGCCCGTCAAGTCTGACTTGGAGCTTTACTACCAGGGCTCTGGTCCTATCACCCAGGCTGCTCAGCGCATGCACCTCTGGACATCTGCAAAGGGCGCTGATGGTCGCGTTCGATACCTTCAGGGTACCGCTAGTGCCATGGCCGACGGCATCATCACTGTCCGCACATTCTTGACCCACGGTACATCCACTGTTGGCGAGCTTGGTATCACCGCTGGTGGAAACACCGTTCTCAACACCAAGCCCTGGCTGATCGACCAAGAGGATCGCAAGGCCATGGCTGACTTTGTTCAGTATTGGCTTGACCTGACCAGCGGTAGCAATTCTACCCTCTCTTACATCACCCCCGGTGCCACCGTCGATGACATCCTGGCTACCAAGATGATCAGCGGCGATCACTGGATGGGCAGCGCCAAGATGGGCGTCGACGACGGTCGCAAGGCCAACGGTAGCGCTGTCGTCGATCTCAACACCAAGGTCTACGGCACCGACAATCTCTTCGTCGTCGATGCCTCCATGCACCCTGATCTTCCCACCGGCAACACTCAGGCCATCATCATGGTGGCCGCCGAGCACGCAGCCGAGAAGATTGCCGCTCTCAAGGTCGGCGGTAGTAACTCTACTCTCCCTGAGCCCATCAGCTCTGCTCCTACTCCCGTTCCTACTCCTGGAACCAAGTGCAAGCGAGGTCTTCGTCGTCGTCGCGCCGCTCGTGTTCCCATGGACTTTCGACGACGATCGCTCTACTAAGCCGTGTTAGTTGGTAAGAATGGATGAAATTCAGTGAACATATTTCTTGTGTATATAGAAGTTAAGGCAGTTGTGAATATATGAGTGCTTCACATGAACAGTACCGTGTTGTCGCGTGTGAAGTTAAAATAGAAACAATAAATTGCCAACAATGGCGCTCCCTGTCAGCATTTAACCCCCCCGTAATTCTCTCAGTTCGTGAACTTCTATTGGACAGTCTAGCCTCGGCTTCGCGTTCGCATTCGTCATAAGCTCGGGATCGGGCAGATAAACCATCCGATTTTCTCTGGTAATCAACCCAAACTCCCCGTTCACCAGAACCGCCCAATTTTCCCCAAATTCCACTCGGAACGAGTGCGAGATCCCACTTCTTCCAGAATCAACCCTCCACTGTTCCATTACTGCCTTGTGCGCTCCAAGGCCATCTTTCCAATGGACGGGGAGACGGAACAGGCCAAATCCACTCGCGTGGGGTACAAAAAGTCCCGAAATGGCTGCATACGTTGCAAGAAGCGGCGAGTCAAGGTATGCGATTAGAGTCGCGACTCATGACTAGTGACACCTGTCTAACTGAGTCGTAGTGTGACGAAGAGGTCCCTTGTTCTGCATGCGTCAGGCACAGAGTCCGATGTAGCTTGGAGCTTGTCAAGTCGGATGACTACCAAGAACAAAAACCTCTGACCAATCGCTCTCTCCAAACACCTAGCAACAGCCTCCCGGCTGGAAGTCCAGCATCTCTATTATCCGGCTCTTTATTCTCCAGTCCTCTCGACGAACCTGATTGTTGGGTATCTACCGCCGAGCTCATGCTTCACTACACCACCGTCACGTACAAAACCATGGTCTTCAACGAGAGAACCATCCCTACCTTTCAGCAATCAGTGCCCCAAGTCGCTCTAGCATATCCCTGGTTTCTTCGACAAGTATTGGCTTTCTCAGGCTATCACCTCGCTCACCTCTATCCCGAAAAGAGACATTCCTACCTCCTGCAAGCATCAAAACACCAGAATGCTTCTCTACGTGGACTCAGGGAAGCGCTGTCTGAACCAGTCAACTCATCGAATTGCCACGCTTTATACGCTAGCACGACGTTTATAGTCGTCAACAAATTCGCTGCGTTTCCGAACTGCGATGACTTTCGAAGTCACGGGTGCTCCCAACCTGTTCAGAGTCTGATGGAGATCTTTTCCCTCGTCAACGGCATGGAGGCTGTACTTCATTCACCAGGAGCCGCAGATCTCAGAAACGGTCCTCTGAAAGAACTCTTCTGCGAGACGCCGCATCCGCACGTTAATAGCTACCTTCTTCGCGGTCTGCATGCCAGATTACCCGAGCTTGCACGACGGATAGCATCGGACTCAATGGAAGACCAGTCCAGAGCTGTGCTGACTTCCGCCGTCGTATCCATCACTGGTTGCGTCGATGACGCGTTTTCAAATCTGTACAAAGTATCACCGCCAGAACTGAGGGTCATCTTCTCGTGGCCCATGTCCGTGCCGCGAGACTTCTTGGATCTGGCCGTGTCGGGACATCCGTTGGCTCTTATCATTCTTGCGTACTACGATATTCTACTGTACTGGGGCGAAACGGAGTATTGGTTCTTTGAGAACTGGGCAGAGGCGTTGATCACCGCCATTGTGGAAAAGGTGAAGGGTTCACCATGGGATGATCTTCTCAATTGGCCAGTCGAAGTTATTCTACACCACTAATTTATTAAATGAGCACCTACTTGAGCTGTCTGAGTTGCCAATATCTACAACGCCAACCGAATGTAAGGGATCTGAAGCTTGGGATAATATGCAGTTGCGCCTTCAACCATACACTTGGAATACTCCGTGAACGAAAACGTCTTAGTGAACCCCGCCTTATTGAAGGTCTTGGTGACTTGCTTCGAGCAAGGCATCGCCATCTTGGGAATCTTGGTCCATCGCTGGTAGCTAATGGCACTCGGCTCCATGACAACACCAGACTTGCCAGGACCAAATGATGACTTGGCGATTGAGTCATCGTACCGCTCAAGAGCTCTCTTCATAGTATAAAGATGCCCTTGAATCTCCCCCTTCATGATCCACTTCATCATGATTATCTGCTGCAGCAAGCTGTCGTTTTCGGGGTGTTCTTGGACGTTAAGTTCTAATTCTATAGCAGATGAGCTTGAATCGGCAACAGATACCAGGGAGTTGTATGTCGAGGTAACAAGACCTCGGTTTTCGGCCGAGTAGCCCGCGTAAAAGTCAACTATCCACCCTATCTTCCTTTGGAGGAGGAATGTGCGGTCGATGGTGGGTACGAACATGAACAGGTCTTGAACAGTTTTAATCTCGCCCCCTCTGAACAGATCAGCACTTGCAGACTCGTCCGGGAGTGCTTCGGCGAGTTCGTTAGCGTCCTGTGCCTCCTTGATGTATGTTGTAAGTAGATTACTCGATGTTTCCGGGACACTCATATGGTAAATAAGTTGGGTGCTCTTAACTACATCGCCGACTGTGAGATATTGTCAGTTGGTGTGAATGCGGGTTGAATTCTCGTAAGCCTACCTTGCTTGAAAAACGAGGACACCGCAGGTCCATCGCAGCTACCAAGCTCAACACAAGAGGTTTGTGTTGCATAGTCAAACCTGGACCGGAAGCTGATAAAAGGCGAGCCGAGATTTTGAGACGCCAGATTAAAGTCGTTGGAGATAAGTAGCAGGTCTTGGAGAAAGGGAACCCACGGAACGAACAGCCCCTCTCGGAACTGCCGGGCAATGTCGGCCATGTATGGGGTAAAAAGGTTCTGAATGGTCTCTTGAATCTGCATGCCGGTACATGAGGACCCTGGTTTACAGGATTTGCTTATAGCCATAAGCTTAGAATAGCTGTCTTCGTTGATCTGAAAGTCTGTTAGACTGATGGGATAACTGAGAAGCTGATGAAAGCTGAACATACCTCAGGCCCCTCGAGGATAAGCACCTTGGGCTTTGCCATGGACTGGAGGGTCTTTCTGACTTTGTCCCGGTCATCAGCTGTCTTGAAGCCCGAATCATTCATACACTACCAGAAAATACCGATTAATAAATACCCAGATATATAAATTGAGAGAGCTTACTTTTTGGACTTTCACGACTTGGTTGACATCCTTTGAATCTGCGGTCGATAAAACACCCTGGTCAAACGACTTGAAGCCTGATGTTGCACTCAATTCACCAATACGGGGAAAGCACTGGCAGATTGCGTTGGAAGACTTGATGAAGCTATCGCCTTGGGGCTGACCCAAGATCTTTCGGACAGTGTCGCAGAGGTTGAACTTTTTGGTGAGAACTTCCAAGCCTGTGATGACTTGCTTGGTTGTATCAATCCATCCTCCTCAGCGTTAGTGGGCATGTCTACCGGTTAGAGGAACGACTTTACCTGGAACACATCTCCATGCATCGCACATGGCCTTAGGCTTTTTAGGTGTAGGGCAAGGCTTCTTATATTTCTCCTTGGACTTGCACTCGTCATACTAAAGCCGGAAAATCAGCGAGCCCTTGGCTGATCAGATGCTCGAGATGGGTACCTTTTTATCGGGAACTGTCTTCATAGTCACGTTGACACCATAAGGCACAGAAAACTCGAACTTGCAGGCTGACAAGCTCTTCAAGCCTGTACATGTCTGTTGAAGCGTATTCTGTGCAAGTGCGGCCTTTGCCAGAACTAACCAGGGAAGCAACTTGGAAATAAAGTTTGCGAATCTCATAATGACCGCGTGTGTAGTGTCACGAACGTTATCAATGTTGTTGCAGCATCAAAGTAAGTGAATTTGGCAGAATAGACTTTATGTATCAAGAATGCTGGACCTTTGACAGCGTATTTCGTTGACCGATATTTCTGAAGCTATTTCCTCTGCATATCTGAGATGCTTGGTTTGGCGTTGGCTGATAAGCCTTAAAGAACTTGGAAACAAAAGGCGTCATGCTTGCGTCCGTAAATGAGGTCTGGATTCTCACCAGCACATGCTCCTTCGCTTATATCACCACAGAGAACTTGGCTGCCGCGCCACGTTCTTCCAAAAGCGTGCATATCATACCATCGTACAGTGCGCTTGCAGAAATGTGGCTGTATAAGCTTAAACGAGGCTGGCTGGACTTTGCTAGTAGGCGCCTCACATGCGCTGGTATGTAGCAAAACTGGCTCGAACCTGGGCTATTTTATCTCGTAAGAATGTATTAGAGCTTTTGTTATGTATTGTATTTACGTTCTCTATATATCCTCTCTTTCTCAGCTTAACTTAAGTCGCCCTACGGCTTGACTATTGCTTACTCTGAACTCTTCTTCCAATTTGTGATCAAGAGAGGAGTAATTCCAAAGCCACAAATATAAAAGAACACAGGGTTTCACTTGCTAGAAAAAGTAAGATAAAAGCGTTATTAAATAGTCAACTAAATAAAGATAAAAGTGCAGGTTAGACAACTTCTGGATGCTGATTTATAAAGATGACATACAGCGCAACATCGATTAATCACATTGAGGAAGTAGTGAAATTAGTATATTTTAGAACTATTTAACTAAGAAACTTGTATAAAATAAAACTGTATAAATAAGTGGGAAGAGAAGTACTGATTTGACGCCAGTCAGATGCCACAGAAATTAATCCGCATAGGGAACGAGATGAAGCTCGATGGCTTCCATATCGTTGGGCGTGGAAAGATCGCTACTCGATGCCATGACAAGAGCAGGAGTGTTGATTATCCTACCATGGATCACAAAGAACTTGTCCCAGGTACCAGAAACCGTCCAGCAATTGGTAGTGTCTGACATCTCGTCCAAGTGGCATTCACCAGCTGGCGCAGAGCACTTGAGCTTTCGGTCGCGAGTCTGTTCGCATGTGAGGGGTACAACTCCGGCCATGGGATTACTAGGGTCGCAGAGCATATTGGAGTTTGGGAAACCGTCACCCCCGAATGCAACGCACAAGTATTTCCCGGTGTTTATCTCTCGTACATAGTTGGTGTTATCTTCGATAGAGAGTGTCAGAACTGGGGGAGAGGGCGTGTACCAGCCGATGTTGTTATATACAACTGGATCGCCTCGCAACAATTGGCCGTCGATGTCTGAGCCTAGGGCCTTGATATTGAAGGTGGGAATCGGCACAAATGTGTCTTCGGTGGTGGTAGTCTCGTACGTCGTGGTTGCTTCAGCAGATGTCGTGACCTCAGCCGTCGCAGTGGTTTCAGCAGTCGTAGTAGGGATTTCAGTTGTAGCCGTTTCTGTAGCAGTGGAAGCTGAGAGCTCAACGCTAGCGCTCTGTGATTCGGTCGCCTCGGTAGAAGTTTTACCGTCGTCGGTGAATGTGATACTGATAGATAATTCGTCGGAGGTTGTACTCTCTGCCATGACGTCTGTAGTTGTAGTAGAGAGAGCAATAGATCCCGTCGACGTAGACACAGGCTCAGTAGACACTGTACCTGAATATCAATTAGTAAACAACCTGTTGCTCTATAAGAAGATTTCGCTTACTAGAGTCACTCGATGTTCGACTTCGCGGCTTACACACACTTGCGATTGCGATATTGGCGCCGAGGCCCAACGAGAGAAAAGCAGCGAAACGCATTTTCGCGGTCAGAAAGGAGCGACAAGAGTTTGACTGAGTGAGGGACTAACAATGTGGAAGGGAAGATGAGAAAACCAGGGATATTTAAAATCTCGAGTTTTTCACTAAGGGGTTTATTTTGTTTTTTGAGGCTTGACGCTATTGGCATAAAGCAGCTTCAGCGGTGCCAATAGCGCAGGTACTAGCTCCATTTTCCACGTTATTATCCAATTTGGGCTGCTATTGCGGTCTCGAACGCCGTAGCACTGGCCAATTATATCACTTAAAGTCTGACTTAGCGATTCAAACGTGCGCCAAGGAAAGATTCTAAAGGCTAAGCATAATAACCGAAAGACAAGTTTAAAACGTGACGTTTTGGGTGCTGATAACTTGGAGACGACGACCTTGGTGATTGGAGCAGTCTTCTTTCAATAGCAATTCTTTTGGACATATCTCGACAATCTGGAAGAAACCGCATCATAGATGGTAGTAGCCAGTTCTCCTAATCACCGTAACCATCAAGCTCCTGCCAAAGGACTAAAGCTTCAGACACGGAAGAGGACTGGGACATAGACAGCGAGGACCAGATAGTGGATGGTGTGGCTTTCCGCCTGACTGCAGCCGTCTTTCATGGATTACAAAGCACCCTTTGGCAAAGAAAAAGATATGAAAGTGTTTAATGTGTCCTGACTTCAATCTAAATATAATCCATCATCAAGCCCTCACAATGCACCAAGAGTCTTTCAGTTTCCCAGCTCCCCATCACAAGTAATTTGTACAAGCCATGACTCTCTCTTCTCACCGTTTGCCATTCAGGTATGGACCTCTGGATAGTTTTATAATCTTGCCAATTGTTTTTTGACTCTGGGTTTGTGTATCAGCTCGATGGCATATTTCAGCTCAGTCAGGCTTTCGACATAGGCCTCATCAGTGTGCCCTTCCCCAAAAAGATCGAGCTTCTCAATCTCAGCTAGAAATAGCTGGAGAATATATGGAGTAGCGTTTCTAAACGCAGCCTGGACAATCTACAGAAGCATTTAGATTATCACAAGGTCTCATTGACGGGTGCTGAAACTTACAGTATGCTCTGGCCGTGTATGGCTGGAGGTTGCCATGATGCTCAAGGTGGATGGAACAGGCCAACTTGAGAGAGAATGTGACAGAATATTGAGACGTATCTTTGAATCGATGTAAAAAGCTCGAGTATCAAAACTGAAGTCAGAATTTGGAGTGAGAATCAGGGTCTGAATTGGCAACACCATGCATTTTATATTCCTCAGGACATCCTTTAATGAGATGCAGCGACTTACTGGCTGGACGCTGATGCGTCGAGAACACGAGGGTTTGAAAATCACGCATGAATTATGCCGGTGGCGTTTGTCGTCAAATCGGATGTCGCAGTTGTATGGTACATTAGACTAGGTGCGGAGCTGGGCTCGAAGCCAGGCATACAGCCGAGCCCGAAATAAGCACATTGTCGGGCGCACAGGCAGCGCACCTAAACAACAAACCAATCAAATGTGCAACCAGGAATAGAGCCAAACTTGAAGCTGAGTGCCAGGCTAACTTGCAAGCCAATTTTCAACCCCCAGGTGCTAGCTACGTAAGCCCTGCTTGTGAGCTGGGAAAGAGCCACAGGAAAATAATAAAAACATTTGAACCTACACCATACTTTACGCAATAACTCTACTTTAAATAACAGCGAATGCAACGGCCATTTGCCAAACTTTCTTCTTTTACTGCTGCGTTGATCTGAATCATTAAGACTACATACCATGTCGCGCGACGACTGCCCCTCTGCCAACCAGATTCCGTTTGCACCTGGTTATAGCACCGGCTGGACCTCTACTCCTTCTATCCCTATTTCTTCTCTGCAATCGAACGCCCTGAAAAATCCCGCGGGCCCGTCCCAGTTCTTAGGCCCAGCTGCCGTTTTGTCTAGAGAAGACCGAGACAGTATGGCTGTAGTCGGCGGCGTCAACTACGCTCAGCATTTCAACGACTCGAATCTCCTTGTATTTATTTCACCCGAGAACCCAAGTGTCACGAGACAAGTGGTAGACTGCAATCAAGGGTTCGAGACATACATGTCCTCTATCTACCCGACTGTCATGGAGAAGCTCGATAACACTCCCACCATCAACCAAGCTTCACCACTCCGGGGGGTTAATGCCATTGGGGGGGCGTTTCCAAGCTTTGATAGAGAAGACTCTACCACACAGTCAATTGCGAGTCCGCCTTTAAGCAATAATGGCTGGACCAAGGAGCAAGACAAACTTCTCATGAGTCTCAAAGCCGAAGGTCTTGGATACTCCGCTATTCAAGATGAGATGAGAAAGAAATTCGGGTGGACTAGAAACAAGAACGTGCTGGTTAAGCGCTTCGCGGTGTTGAAGAAGCGCTGCAAGCCGCAGATTAAGACTCGCGTAAGTATAGAACACTTACATCGACTGCTACAAGTCATTAATGCAATTCCTTCCAGATTGTTCGAGATATATCCAAAAAGATCACTCCTGAAATCATCAAGGCTGTGGGAAAGGAGCTCGAGAAAGTCACCTCATCTGGTAGCAGTAGTATTGCAACAGAGCTCGAGGACTTGGTCCCGTTGAGGCTCCCGGAGTTTCTTGAACGATTAGTCGCAGATGTTGGTGTCTCGCTTCACCAGATAGTTGAAGAAGATAAAAGATCATCTGCTTGATGAAGGAATTTAAGTAACCCAGGTGAGACAGACAATATGTATTGAGACGGGGGCGATCAGTTATAGTATTATGTCTAAGATGCTAGCTAGAGGTGTTATTTACGGAAGACTTATTAACGGAAGTTTCAGTTGACAGGAACTTAGAGACAGAAATATGAATAACTTGAAATTTACTGACACCTATTACTTTAATAATACTTATAATTTAAGTATAAGAGTAGGAATTTTATTTATTTAATCTTTTTAATCTTACTAAAAAGATCAATAGTTCACCAACCCTAAGCAGCTTGATAAAATGACGTTTGATAACATTAATTAAGAATTTGCGAAACTTAAGCGTCATTCTGCGGTGGCGAAGCACCTGTTCAAACACTGCGCGTGGTGAGTTGAGACGCTGGTGACGGGTTACACTGAAGCGTTCATATGCAGCTAACGTCTGAGCTACTCCAAGACCCATGTCTAGACCATTGATGTTGCCAATAGACAGAAGACAACCTGCAGCTATTCAGCCTCACGTGCGGGGACTCGGTAATTCGGAAGTCCCTGTCTGATCGCAAATGAGCAAAACATTCATTCTTCTTGGATTTTATCAGGTATTAAATCCAGTTCGACTTTCTATGGCATCGTTAGTCTAGAAGAAAGGTATCAGCAGTAAGGACAACGCCATGATCTCAGATGCACAATTTCAATTACTTGTAGGTACAAGCCGCAATGCACAGCCACTTTAGTCGGTATGCCTCGTTGCCTACGCTCCAAGTGGAAAAAGAGGCTTACCATTAAAAGGCTACTGGGCCTGCATGCCGACCCCATCTCATACCTCTCCTCTCCCAACTCCCAATTTGACATTAGAAACATCATATTTCTTCTTAATCGCCTAGTATTTCAACTTTCCTAAGGCATGGCATCTGTGGAAACTACCCTTTCTTCTGCCGGCTGTGTCAAGCCCTGGATCCAAAAGTTCACCAACACGCCACGCGACGGATTTTTCGATCAGTTTGTCGATTCGCACGATGCAAGATTTGTAGAAATAATTGAAGGCCCCGTATGTAAAACAAAATCGTTTTTGGATGTATGGTTTTAACGAGTTGCTTGCAGCATGAGAGTGAGATTAAATATAGCGAGGTTCCCCTCGACTCCAACAACCCCAAATCCGCGCCAGATCTCTCTAAAGTATTTGAGGTAAAATCAAGAGGCTTTTTCCATTGTTGCTGTGCTGATATTATCTAAGCTCCCACAGCAAGATGGGTCAAAAGGCATTCTCAGACTAATGTAAGTGCTCCATTCTCTAGAGGATCCATTAAAACCCTCAATTCTGACTTATTCGTGTTTGTCTTAAACTTCCAGAATCTTACCTTTCAACACTGAAAATGACAATGCACCGCCTCTGTCTTGGAAAGGATTCAGGGAGCACCTCGACTTGCTGCACCTAGAAAATACCTTTATCTGCACTGAACGGATGCAGACGCCCCCCACCTGGTTCGAAGTTCCATTGCAAGGAGGCCTAAAAGGCATGTTCGAAGATTGAATCTGTGCTGTCTCTTTCGAAGTGCCACAGACTAATTCGATTCCCCAGGCTTTGTTGCGAAACCAGAAAGATGGGACTCTAACCTTGCCAACTTCAGCATTTCTGTTGTCCACTCCCCAGCCTCAAGAGTTACGCACGTCGTAGCGCACATGTTGCACAAGGCTGACATCAAACATCTATTACTTCGTCTACAAGCTCTCAAAGCCCTTGCATGGCACCCTCTCCTCGTGCCACTCATCCTGATGGAGCAGAGGATAGAAGGTACCGCAGAGAAACTCACCCTCATGAGGGATTCTCTCTACTCGGTAGAGAAGCGAACTGGAACTCACAAGAACTACCGTAATGATAAATATCATGAAGAACTCAATCACTATGCTTATGGTGATAGGGTCTGGGAGCGGCGCCACGAGCAGGACGTTGACTTTGAAGCTGCTCCAGGAAAGATCACTTCCATCGCTTCGGACTGTGCCATGACCGAGGCCAAATGTCAAGTCAATGAGAGTTTACTTGATTGGATACAGGAGCTAAATGATAGTCTTGCTAAACCCAATACTGATGATGGTTCTTGGGATAGAGCAGTATCCTCAATTAAAATGAAGATCTCGGCCTTTAAAACGTGGTCTGGGAACAATCGATCCCGAAGTATCTATCTCGCCAAGCGAGCAGAGGCGCAAATGCAAGCGGCAAGTAGCCGGAATTCTCAAAACACCTTGCACAGTCAGCTAATCAGACATAGTGTCTCAATCTAATGGCACAGCGTGATAGTGCTTTGAACCTCCAAAAGACTGAAGCAGCACTTCGAGATAGCTCCGACATGAGAGCTATAGCCTGGGTCACCCTCGCATTTCTGCCAGCGACGTTTGTGGCGGTAAGACCTCGACAAACCTTGAAACGCTGACTCTTCTGACCTATCTGATAAGACTTTCTTTAGTACTTCTTTCTTCAGCTTTGAGCAGTCAGGTCGGCGTGTGTCGAACTGGATCTGGCTCTATTGTGTTGTAACTGGCATATTCACCGTTGGTGTGCATCTGGGTTGGGCGCTGTGGATAAGGAAGGAGAGAAGAGTTTGAGGGCTAAAGTAGAGTTGTTATCTACAGGGACTTGGGTCAAATCATGTTGACAATCGGGTTCTTTGTCGCTCGGCAATGAGCTAACCGGGCTGACCCGTTCGTGACGCTGCGATACCATTGACGATCTTACCGTTTCTCGTTGACCTTTGCCAAGTTCAGCTCCATCGACAAGTATGAGCTGGCTAGTTTGGCTCAATAGCTCTGCAGCTCCTCGTTCAGTGACCAATGAGATAGCTTTGTTCTAACTAGTGCCGTAGATCCCGGGGTCTCCTCAGCTTGTGACGACGGCGGCTGGCACTAGGCGTATTGGTTGGCTTCGCTACAGCTTTTGTCTTGATCTAATGCATGTGAAATTCCCAAAAGATGGGTATTTTGAGACACTCGATTCCAAGAATGGTTGAGCTTTGACCTCTGACTCTTGTGATTACTCTTGTCCGTCGTCATATTGGCTGAACTTTGGAGCTGATGTTTATCACTGGGGTAGCAAGCCGCATCATCGGGCTTGACGTTTCTGACTGCTAGTGTAGAACCAGATGGCAGAATCTGGGTTGAGTTTCAGTACTTATTTATGAGAGTTGCACTTTGCGTCATAATTGCAGATAAGCCTACTAGTGAGAGTTGAGACGGCTTCTAAGTATAAGGAGTCTTCCGTATCGTCAGCCCACCTTTCCTACATCTACTGCCAGATTTTCTCGTCCGATGTTGACAGACCCATCCACCATTATGGGTGAAGCAATTCCTCCGGAAGATGTAACATACGGCATCAAGGGCCTTCCTCGGCCACCGAATGCCATGAGATACCCTGGAGAGATTCCTTACGTGAAAGGTCTTCCAGTGCGTAAGGAGATATCATCCCTTGCCAACTCAGGCGACTCAAAAGAGAAAAAACAGTGGACGCTATTTGTGCTCGCCTTGGAACGCTTCAAGTCGATGCCTGTCAATGACAAGCTCTCCTACTTCCAGATTGCCGGAATCGTAAGTACCTGTGTCCCGATAGATTAATGCCTGACTGATCTTTGCTTAGCATGGGTATCCAGAAGTTGCCTGGGACGGAGCGCCGGAACCAAAACACGCGCCGGACAAGAAGACGAAACAGGCTGGTGATCAGCCTTTCGGTGGATATTGTAACCACAACAGCCTGAACTTTCCTGCATGGCACAGACCTTATATGCTTCTCTTCGAGGTATGGTCTGATCCTGGACATACTTGATTCGGTTCTGACATAAACAGCAATGTATTTGGGAGAATATGAGGCTGATGATCAACAACTGGACGAGCGAGCATGGGTTACCAACATCCGAAGCAAACGAATGGTACACAGCAGCAAAGCACTGGCGGATGCCATACTGGGACTGGGCTAGGCAACAAAGGTACCATGAAGACCTAGTCTGCCCCTCAGTCCTGACGCAAGGAGCCGTCCGAATCTACCCACCTACTACGATAAAGAACCAATTTCCGCAAAGCGGTCTCTATCCCAACCCGCTGGTGGGCTTCGAGAACCCAGAAAAGGACCCAAAGACAGGGAAACCGTTGCCATTCGGTAGCATGCCAGAAGGCAACGCCAAATGGAATATCCATGACAACCCAATAGTTCACGATGAGCTGCCACTGAAGAACGACTGCGATTGGGCTCCAGTGAGTCTACCAACGAATTGTCGATTGATCGCTTACTGACTTGCGCCTAGTGGAGCAAGACATCTGCAACTAGCCGATATGGGATATTCAAGGGAGAAGAAGATGAGAAGGATCCCGCGAGATACTTCAGAGGACTTGAAGGGGTAAACCACTGCTGGAGATCTAACGCCAGCCTTGCAAGAGTTCACGAGGATGGACCTGACGGCAAGCCTAGATGGAGCACAATGGAGCAGCATTCGAAAGACTATACATGGAACCCTGGAAGCCTATCAGATGCAGTCAATCGCATGTTTTCTAAGGGCTATAATTCGAACTGGGGACAGTTTGCTTCGACAAAGTGGATAGCAGAAGGCAAAGGGTGTCCAAAGACGGGATATATATCTTTGGAGTATATCCACAACAATATCCACGTAAGACGGCAAACGAATCATGGGGACTTGGCTGACTTGAGCGCCAGAACCTAACCGGCGGAAGTGACTATGCCACTGGTATGGGACACATGAGTGATGTGCCAGTAGCAGCGTTTGATCCCATCTTTTGGCTTCACCACGTGTTTGTAACCTACCTGGCCCAGCCACGCAACCTAACTGACATAAAGCAGGCAGATAGACCGCTTGTTGGCTATATGGCAATGTCTCAACCCAAAGCTATGGTTTGACAACGAACCATCAGGCGAACTTAACACCGCAAGTGTGAAAGCTTCCATTGTCACCGACGACAAAGAGACGGACCCTCTTGAACCGTTTCACAGGAAAGACAACGATCCTGAAAAAGAAGTCTGGACTGCGCAGGCATGTCGGGATTGGACAGAGCTGAACTACCAGTATGATGACCTTGCAGAAGTAACTGAAAGAACGATACGAAATCATGGTCGGTTTATAACGGGGAAGTTCCAACGAGAGCTTCGATCGCATATCGACACGATCTATCCAGGCACGGGACATCTAATTGAATCGATGGCCGGGTATAGCACCATTCCCATCGGAATAGAGCCGCGCCAAAGTCGAACAGGGTCTTGGAAAGACTACATCATCAATGTTGTGTATGACCGATACGCCCTGGACGGTCTGTCCTACACAATCCAATTTTTCATAGGCGGACCACCAGGCGAAGACACGACGACTTTCGAAAAGCACAACTACATCGGTCATGTGTACTCCTTTGGTGGTAGACAGAGCACATCCGAAGGCTCCTGTATGAACTGCAAGAGACAAGCTGCAGCACAGGTCCTCTCATGTGCTCAGGTCCCTCTGACGATCCATCTCCTTCAACACGCCAAAGACAACATTCCCGACCACTCGCTCAAGGACTTTGGTGAGATTGAGGAGTACCTGAGACTTCATCTTCGGTGGAGGCTCGTCAAGTATGGCGGTGAAGTCATCTCAGAACAAGGATTCAAGAAGAACTTTTCCAAGCTCCAAATATCGGTCTTGCGTGGTACTGGCCGAATCAAGCCGGGCAGTGTACAAAGTGCAGGTTCAGTGTCTTCTTTGTACAGCGACTATATTCCATTGCCAGAGATCACCGATGGAAAACCCGGTGGCTTGCAGCACGACAAAGCCTCCGAGAACAGCGAGCCATTCGTTCCGCAGAAAAAGAGCGCTGTGCGACCGCTGCCAACGCGGTTCCCCGAGGCCGAGTAAGATCTCTCCCGTCAATATTGTTGCAGATTTATTGACAGATTTACTAGATTGATGATAGAAAAGCTCCAAAGGCGTGGAACGAGAGCTTGTGGACAAGAAGCCGAGGCATTGAGGTCTCCGCCCATTCAATTAAAAGTTCGGTAGTTGTTGCAAACATGGATTTAAGGTTACGTAGGATCCTGGTTCATGCCGACACTTCCGAGATCACTATCCAGGATGAGCCGGGAGATTTCGTCGGTAGCTGAACGCCTGAAGTAGAAAGACTCGTTATCTTGTTCAACATTTTTCTTGCAAAAAGAAACTGTCCCATAAATTATTCTACTACTCTGTTCAGTGCGGACTCCAATGCCTGCCGCTAGCACCACAGTACCATCGGATGTCGCGTCAGCTTACGGCCCCTCGGGATCCCGAATAACCTTCTTTTCTTTGCTTACCAGGGGTCTTTCATTTCTGTCGCAGATCCTTCTCAACTACGAATACGATGGGGCTTGATCTACGCCCGCTAGAACAAGTGCTTACCCCAGCATATGAGAAGCGCCATGTCTGACAAGGCAATTGGGCGAAATTGATGATGATCCATGGCGTCCGTCTGAAGACATCTACTTCTCACCACTTGGTGACCTTTCGGTAAAAATAACACATTAGCTTTTTTGGCTTCTGGGCAGAATAGACTCTATTGCCATTTTACCTAATATTGACTCTCAATAACTCAGCCATTCAATATATACTTTTATCATGAGTCAACCATTCTTTATGCCCTGGTTATAAAAAGGCTGCAGGGTTCTCGTCAGTGTGACTGGACCCATGCTAAGATTTCCGTGTCTCAGCCATCGTCGGAGAAATTAGCGTTGCGCAGGATCTTAATAAAGAGATCACCTGGCCACTTCTTCCCCTTTACACTTCTCTCTACTTACTTCTCAGTATCACTATATTCAACATGGACAACCAAGAAAAGACCGTCGACTCGTCGTCGCAGAGCGAAAAGGACAAGGAGTCAACGGCATCACCAAAAGCAACTCGACCTCCACCAATTCTATGCCTCGGTGCTCCCCGCAATGGCTCAGCGTCGCTTATGAAAGCGCTGCAAATACTCGGCTATCCCAAGGTGCATCACGGCTGGGAAGCTGCCGAGCTTGAGGAACTTCAATGGCAATGGCCTATTTTCGACAGAGCGGCCGACGCAACATTCACCAACATCCCAACATACCGCGGCAAACCATTCTCCCGCGAAGAATGGGACGAAGTGTTTGGAGATTACGATGCTGTATCTGATGTCGCTTCTTTCTTCGCCGAGTCGCTCATCCCCGCTTATCCCGACGCCAAAGTCATTCTTATCGAGCGCGACATCGAGAAGTGGTTTCCGAGCATGCACGTCGTAGTCAAGAGCTCAACGAGTCCCTTCCAACGAAAACTCGGAGCCAAGGTCGGTGATCTCTCTGGGTTTTTAAGTCCGAGACCGTGCAATAAGCTTCATCAAGGCTGGACGAGGGCGCCTTCTCCCAACGACATTATCGAATACCTTAAACCAGCGTATGTTCGACATAACAAGTACATCAGAGACACTGTACCCAAGGAGCAGCTTTTGGATTTCAAGCTTGCGGATGGTTGGGAGCCGTTGTGTCAGTTTTTGGGCAAGGAAGTTCCTGATGTGCCGTTTCCGCATGTCAATGATTCGAAGGAGTATGCGGAGAGGAGTAAGAGGTTGGGAAATAAGATGATGAAACTTGCGTTGAGGAACCTCATCTTTCCTTGCTTGCGTCCTGAGCCTGTCACCAGACCCTGAGAGTTGCTTGGTGCTTAGAGAAGGGGAGGAAGTGTACACGAAGAAACCCATTTCTTGGCCGCATGGGAGTGGTTTGATTCTGTATATCATCTGATATAAAACGCTGGTTAGATTTCTCAGTTAGGACAAGCGCGCTGTCTCTAATACCTAGCTTGGATAGCGCGTTTTCTATTCAATCTCCCTATTTGGCAATATCAAAAGTCCACTTACTGTGATCAGAACCCCACCAACATCAAGGTCTTGACAATGTCTCACCCTATTGGCTTCATGATAGCGGCATATGCTTCTTGCATCACAACTCTCGGATCATTGAGATGTTTAACCAGAGTTTTGCCTTGGTTTACCAGATGGACCAGTGAGTGTTGAGATGGCCAGCCCGGAAGACGGCCCGTGATCCCGACAGGTGAATGGTTCCTCCTCGACGTCAAGCCTGAGGGGACTACTTATATCAAGGTGCTTTGCGCTCCTTGGAATTTCCAATTATTTATTTTATCTGAATACCAATCGAATAACCAAGGATCATTCAGTATTGTATCATTTTACCAAACAAAATGACTACGACTCGGGATTTTCAATGGCATCAAGCCAAGCCTGGAGTATGGCAACGTCATATCGATGAGATCGAGCAATTTTACTCGACGATGGTCGTCCTCTACGAAGGAAGCGGTCGCATGTTCTTCGGAATGACAGGGCATGTTTCACTCTCCATTCAGCATACCAAGGGCTCGTTGCACGATGCTGATCTTGAAGTTGACGAAGCTTTGAGAAAGGCATGGCTTGCACTCAGATACGCTCACCCTACACTTGCATCTCAAGTGACTCAGGACGTTGAGTCAGGTGAGTGGATCAAGACATATAGAGAGCTGCAGGGAGAAGCAGATAAGGATGCTTGGCTGGAGAGGACTCTTATCCATGTCTCCAATGGTCAGACTGGTAATGAGTGGGCTAATTCAGACCCTCCTGCTCCGAAACTCCCAACCATGTTTATCTTGCATCTCCCAGCTGAGCACGGTGATGATGGATCCGTGAAAATCCGCCGAGACCTCGTCTTCCGCTCCCCTCACGACATAATCGACGGCATCGGAACTCTCATGATGCTCAACAACTTCATATCCCTCGCCTCAGAAGCCCACCAAAAGGGTAACTCCTATGAAACCCCCGCCCTCGACGGCAGTGAGACTTCAAACCTGAGTCCATCCTACCGAGTCGCCGCTCAAATCCCCGAAGCCCCGGATCAAGCTCAACTAGACAGACTCGAGCAGATGGCAGCTCAAAAAGCCGCCGCCGCTTCTGATCCCAGCGTGGAGATTCTTGCGCTTCCCTATCGACAGGGTGATTTACTGCCAGGCCGTCACCAGCGCTTGGCACTCACTCTCACCAGGGAGGAAACGCAACAGCTCCTGGAGGCATGTAAGATGGCTAAGGCTACGCCGACACATGTCTTCCATGCCGCGGCTGCTATGGTCGTGCGAGACCTACAGGATAAACCGACTCAGACCAAGCGAGTTCGATACATCAACTACATCCTACGCAATGAGCGCTCAAGCTGTCAAGAACCGTATAGCACGGCTCGTCATCCGGCAGCTGTCTACCATTCTGTCTCTGGCCAAAGCCTTGTCGTTGACATGGATCTGCACCCAGCTTCCACAGAACCAGACGCACAAACGCGCAAGAAGGAGTTTCTCTCCATTCTCGAAACCGTCAAAGACTTCTATCTCACAGTCAAACAAGACGAAGAATTCTACGTCCTCGCCCCAACTATGTTCTCCCAAGCTACCCCATCTCTACCCTCTGGTCCTCGTCCGCTGCCTGTGCCGGAGCCCAATGCTCATCCGTCTGTATCGATCTCGAGCATGGGTCGTACTAACGCTATCGTGGTGCCGAAGACAGGTGCGTTTGAGGCGAGAGATCCCTGGGTGACGGGCGAAGAGCTCGGAAATGGGCTGGGTTTATTTCTTGGTACGTTCAGGGGAGAGTTGTGTTTGAGTGCGGCGTATAATGAGGCCTGGCACATGAAGACGGATGTGGAAGAGTATCTGGAGCGTTGTAAGACAGTGGTGTTCTCAGGTCTTGGGATCACTGAGCCATAGGCTAATTCAGAGACAACGTTGGTGGGATGGCAGATCTGAGTTGTAGTGAGGTTATCAGAACGTTGGATAATGTCCATCTTTAGTGCAGGTTTCCCTGAGGTCTTAAAAGACTTCTACTTATATCATGTCTTGAGTTGTCCAATATTTCTTCAAGTTCAGTCATCGGAACATTGGGTCGTATATCGACAATGGGTTGTCAACTTAGCAAAGATAGTTTTTCCTCGCGACATGATTTGCAGGCGATGTCTTATCTCATCGTCGATCTGATAAGCCTCGTATATCATGTCCATTCGAGATTGACCGCTGACATCTTCATCTTGGCCTGTTGATGTTATCTGGTAGCTCATCCAAGCCAAGACTTACAACTTGGTGAAATCCTCCGAGATATCGTGTAAACCATCTTCAATCGATGTTTCTGAAAAGATACTGACCTAGTGAAGCTGACAGGTTACGCTTTGGGGCAGGTCTCTCAAAAAGGACCTTGATAGTCGCCCGTGCCGCAATCCATTATCAAACAACAACACCTTCACCCCTCGTATATCAGCTCCTCCCGGAACTTCTGTGGCAATCCCCTCATCACGCGCTCACCCCAGACATCTCATTCCAAAATCAGCATAGCAGATATCGGTTTATCAAGGCCCAAAAACCGTCTTTCCCAAAACCCGCCACAACCCGCCTGAAGGATCACCCTTTGGTAACCAACAAAGATCCCGACCTCTCGCCTCCCGTGCATATGTAATCTATCCCGATTGTGGGGGCGATATTCACGGGGAAGCGACAGAGCGTGTCCCGAAGTGGAAGCTCCCTAGACTGGAACCTTTGACAGGCTGGGGGTAGGTCAGGATGACCCCGGCGAAAACCCGGATTGGGGCACTTTTCCTAACTGTTGGGTCGGAGCTGAATGATATGCTTGTTTGATAGTGGCTAATTGATATGGGGGAGGGTTTTATCTAGGCGCTTTGGAAGGTTTTCCTGGTTGTTTTTGGTGGTTGGAAGGTTGCATTAGCACGTGAAGGAGCCTGGCGCCGGAGAGAAACAGGAAAATAGAGGTTTTAACCTTGAATTGTCGATTAGTGCTACTTGCAAGGGTAGCAGCAGTTGGGTTGGTGGTGGTGAGTGCCAAGTGGCAATCATGCAGGCATTGTGCACTCTGTATCTTTGGTGTTGAATGCCACATTTTGATACAAACGATACATTTGATTACAGTGCGCTCGGCGGTGCGAGAAAATAATTGCTCGCGCCTTCAACATTATCCTCACTGTAATAATGGCTACAGCAACGTCAAGCATTTCTTCAAAATCGCGAGATATGCCCAAATACGATTGAAGTGATGGATCTTACTAAGACCTCACTAATGAATCGCTATCAACCTGTAATCGTGTCGCAATCTGTCATGGAGCACAAAAAATACAGGGATTGCGATCCTCATCCGCCTAGAACGCGAAAATAGAAGCTCGCGTGGCGGGCGATTGATAACATCGCGACCGAGTTGGTGTCGAAGTTATCCATGAACGTCAGAAAGAAGAAAAAATTCTGGGCATCGGTTAGTGCATGTCGCCGCATTCTTGGCCACGGGTATAACGGTCTTGGTATCTGTGGCCAAGCCGATCTTCCAATCTTCCAGAATATCCTCCCAGGCACACACACACTGATCGACAATGGCGACGCCGATGATTTACTGGGATGAGAGATGGTGCATCAAACGTTGCAATTGATTTCAGTGGCAATAGGGTAGGCATTTCTTTTCACTGAGATAGCATCACGATCGTGGAACTCGCTATCGTCTGATGGTTACGCAGTGGGTCGAGCGATGTGTAGAATTGGGTCTAGTCAAGCTGCTCCGTAGACAAAAGTCCATTCTGTATGTTGGCTTGGGAACACCAGGTGATTCCTGCAGTGCGAGTATGGGGGCCCGAGATAGCACGGGGCAAGGGTCGATCATCCCAGAAATGCAAGCAGCGGTCCCTTTGGGCTTGGCAATCCCTGGCCTCGGCACTCGACAGCGGAATATCAGAGCGCTGTAGTGAATGCGGGGGAGGCGATGCGCTGTAAATGAGAGGCCTGTTTCACCTACAGAGTGCAGTGTCAAGTAAATACCTACCTGAACAAAATGCATCACTAAGGCTCCGGTGTCTTGTGAATATCCATGACGCTGTTGAGTACGGACGGGCCCTCGGTGCAACATCAGATCTCCATTTAGGCTTATCTACGTATCTAACTAGAGGTTATTCCATTCCGGAGTCTTGATGCCCTGTCCTGTTGCATCTCCAAACAAAAAGGCCCTTCTCCAACTAACAAAGGTACCCGCAGAGTGCGCCAAGAGCAACAAAGGTTCCCCGAGCCATTGGCCAGCACACGGAGCACACCCACCGTTTGGGTTTAGCGCGGCGCTGATAGGCTGTTTGGAGGGTAATACCGATTTATTATTCATTCGCATTGCGAGAGATATTGATTGATTGATATGGGGAACGACTGCGCTATCGGAGGACATGTCAGGAGGTTTGGAAATATGAGCAATTGAAGCGGGTTTGTGGATTGTGGTCTAGAATTAAATGTATTGCGCCGAGGATGCAATGAGTGAGTAGGTACAGTGAGTATCTGGTGATTCAGTGATGGCATGGCCTAGTGAGGCAATGATATTGCGAGTGGCAGCGCCCCTTGACCATTCACAGTCTAATGCAGAGTAACCCCCCGATAACCATAACAACCATAAAATCTTTAATACCTAATCCCCCTGTAGCACACACACACACACTCACACACAGATCAATCAACATGTGGCGCGTATCGTCCCTCGGTGCCACCCGCTCTCCTCTATCTGGGGGTGGAGCCCTTGACCCTGGTCCTCAACTCATCTCATGCACAAAAGTTCAAGCACACGATAAAATACTGCTCCCATTTTGGCAGCTCCAAACACAACCGCCCCATCCTCATTGGTTCCCTCACGAAGATAAGGGGTCCGCCCAATCTGTGGATGCTCGACTCTTTATTTGGCAATTGTCAAAAGATCGTTTGTCTCGCTTCCTCTTCTGGGGCCGTTGCAAAAAGTCCCCCCCGAAGTGCGGAATTGATTTGAGTGAGAGATGGGGTTGGCAGCCACTTACTCAATCGGGGCGCTGTCCCAAAAGTGCCACCACTGAACAACACCTGCCCAGCTGTTGTACGACGTTGCAGGAGACATGATAAATAGATCGCTGCTCCCCCAGTTCTTCGGGTTCTCGTACCAGCCAGTTCAAGCTCTCCTTTGACTCTTCAACTGATCGCCCATCATGGTCGCCGAAACAGTCGTCCCCGATCGTGTGCCTGAGGATACCCTCCAGCCTCGATACGATGAGACCGCGCAGCATCGCTACGATGAGAAGGAGCCTCACTTCGACACGGACCTCAAGTCCGAGGCCGACAGCGAAGATGATCGTATCGTCGACCTGTTCTCCAGCTTCCCTCCCGCAAAGGGTGTTGAGCATGAGCCTAACCCTCTGACTGCTCGTGCTGTCATTGTTGGTATCATTCTCGGCTCTCTTGTCAACGCCTCCAACGTCTATCTCGGTATGCTCACCCTCAACATCTCAACCTTCATCTCATATACTAACAAACTGCAGGTCTCAAGACTGGTTTCACTTTCCCCGCTACCATGTTCGGCGCCATCTTCGGTTATGGCTTCATCCTCATGTTGACAAAGTCCCTCCCTCACGTCCCCATCCTCGGCGGCAAGTTCGGTCCCCAAGAGAACTCCATCATCCAGGCCGCTGCCACTGGCGCCGGTGGTATGTCCGGTGTCTTCGTCGCCGGTCTCCCCGCCATGTACCGTCTCGACCTCCTCTCTGACGACCCCAAGAAGGACTTTGGTCGCATCCTCACCATCACCTTCGTCTGCGCCTTCTTCGGCCTCTTCGCTGCTGTTCCCCTCCGACGATTCTTCATCATCAACGTCGCCAGAGAGCTTAACCTCGTCTTCCCTACGCCTACTGCTACCGCTATGACTATCCGCTCCATGCACGCTGTTGGATCCGGTGCGGCTGATGCGCTGCGAAAGATCAAGGCTCTGGGCATTGCTTTCATCATTGCTCTGCTCATCATCTGTGTTGGACAGTATGCCGACGGTATTCTTCACAACTGGCACATCTTCACCTGGTTCTATGTCTGGTCTGGATACACCGCCAGCGGTCTTCTTGAGCCTGAGAACTGGGGTTGGTACATCCAGCTCACTCCCGCCTTCTTCGGCTCCGGTATCCTCGTCGGTCTCAACGCTGCTGTCTCTTGGTGGGGTGGAACCGTCGTCGCCTGGGGTCTCATCGGTCCTCTTCTAGTCCACTATGGCGAGTGCATTGGTATCGCTGTCGGCGAGGGTAAGTGGGAAGGCATCACTCGATTCAGCGTCATGACTGGTGTCGACGATCCCGACTACGTTCCCTCACCCCGATACTGGATGCTCTGGCCCGGTGTCATGGTCCTCATGGTCTACTCTCTCATTGAGTTCTTCCTCCACGGAAAGGTCGTCTGGGATGGTATCAAGTTCGCCGTCCACGAGTCCGCCCGCTCCATCAACAACAGACTCCAGGCTCGCGGTCACAGCAACGCTTGGTTCGCTAAGCAGGCTGCCAAGGCTGATGCCGACGGTGGTGTTGAGGACTTTGCTTCCGCTCAGGACCAGGTCCCTACCTGGGTCTGGGTCGCCGGTACTCTCGCTGCCCTCGTTCTCGCCATGATCGTCAGCGAGGTCCAGTTCCACATGAACGCTGGTCTTGCTCTCCTCGCCTGTATCCTCGGTGTCATCTTCGCTTTCATGTCCATCTACGGTGGCGCTGTCACCGACTGTGCTCCCCTTACTGCTTCCGCCAAGGCTTCCCAGCTTGTCTATGGTGGTATCACCAAGAACCACTTCGCCATCAAGGATGCCCAGCGAATCAACCTCGTTGCCGGTAACATTGCTTCCGGTACTGCTGACGTTGCCAACTCTCTTGTCAGCGACTTCCGAGTTGGTTTCCTCCTCAAGACTCCCCCCAAGCTGCAGTTCTACGCCCAGGCCATGGGTACCGTCGTCTCCGTCTTCCTTGCCCCCGGTATCTTTGTCCTCTTCATGTCTGCCTACCCTTGCGTCTACCGACCCAGCGATGACCCCGCTGATATCTGCCCCTTCGCTGCTCCCTCCGTCGCTGCTTGGCAAGCTGTCGCTACTGCTGTCACCATGCCCAGCATCCCTATCCCCAAGTCCTCTGCCTACTTCTCCATTGCCATGGGTATCCTTTGCGCTGTCCAGGCTATCGTCAAGCACTTCTGGCTCGTCGGTTCCCGCGAGAAGTACCGTGATTGGCTCCCCAACTGGATGTCCGTCGGTGTCGCCTGGGTTCTCGGCCCCGACTCCGGATATGCCAATGCCATTCTCTGTAAGTCATTTTGGTATCATTTTACGAACTCTTAACTAACAAATTATGCAGTTGGCTCTATTACTGCGTGGTGGTGGCGCAAGTGGTTCAACAACCACTTCGAGATGTATGCGTTCGCGATCGCCGCTGGTTTGATCGCTGGAGAAGGATTCGGTGGTGTCATCAACGCCGCCCTCGAGCTTGGAAAGGTCAGCGGTTCTTTCAAGGGAACCGAGATTGCTCTGCCCGGTGCTGAGTGGTAATTGCCCAAATAGTTAATGCGTCATGAGTGTTTGTTGAAGCGAATGGCGGAAGATGTTACAACGATCAAATAGCTAGCTTTGCTATATGAATATACCCACTTGATCTTCAAAGTTCTATGACGGTCTCATCAAGGTTCAAGACAGCGACTGTATATTGTCTTTTTCAGTTGACAACAATGCTATTGTGTTGTTAAGCGTAGGGTGTGTCCAGAGGTGATAGGGGAATTGGTTGCGGAATCCAAGGTAAAAGGAACAATGGAAACCATAGGCAAAAGCAACAAAGCAGAGGAGTTGTTTCCTACAGGCCGGGCTGACATTTACCCTGCTCAAATCTCACGACCGCTTGAGGAAGATGGAGCTCATTCTACCGAAACTTTACAGTCTGTGTTACTGCGACGTTGATCATTGTTGAAGAACTCTCCCACTCTGATCAAGGTGTCTGTATATGGTGGGGAGCAAAGAACCTTGTTCTTGTCTAGTGTCATTTGTCTAGCGTTCTTATTGGGCTAGTTTATGTTCCACTTAGACAATCCTTGCCCCTTTAGCCTAACGGTAGCACACCAATTGACAACTCTCCGCATCAAGACTGCAACTTCATGGATAACTTGATACTCAACTGTCTGGACTTTTCTGACATGATTGAGACATAACACAATTACCAGCTATGAGAAAGTCACGTGTCTCTCGCTTAATCAGCAGCCAGCTCCTCGAGTATAAATTCTTTCACTTCTTCTCTTCAACTTCCTCCTCCTTTCCTCCTACATATTCTTCATCGATCAGACCGGCAGGGCTGCGTTTTCTCTTCTCTTTCATTCGGAATTCTGAAGCACGCCTGCTTGGAATCGTTGAAGTCGGCTATTCTAAGCCTTTGACGAATTCGGAGCCCTCAACAGCCTCTTTATCTTGTTTCGCGACTTAACGCTAAGTTCGCGATTCCAATTGTCCTAGCCTTGAAAGTTTTCCAGCACTTCCAAGCACGTCTGCTTGGAATTGTCACTTACTCGAATCCGGTAATCGTGTTCTCGATCCTTAATACCATTGCGCGCCTAAGATCGCGATACCACACTGGCACACTTGCGTCTCTCAAAGTGCGATATACGCTTCACTATTCCAAACACGCCTGCTCGAAATCAACCATTCTTAGGTTTTCAAGCACCCCTGCTTAGCATCGTTGAACTCGAATCCAATTGTGACCCGAGCAGCCCCCTCGCCAACATGCCGTCTCGCGCTCTAGCGAAGAAGACGACCGGCAAAACCCCCCGACAAAGGACCGCATCCGAGACCCGGGAAGCCAAAGACGCCGCCAAGCATCATCATGGCTTTATCAGTCTATTTCGCATTTTCGACGCGGAAAAGAATTATCTAGCTGCTCCGGGTCTCAAATGGCCTGCATGGGCCGAGGAGCATAGCGACTATAAGCATGTGTTCCACCAGGGCCCAAGGCAAACACAACAACAGATAAATAGTGAAGATCGCGAAAAGCACAAGAAGCGGAAGTATCCAGATAGTGTCTTGATTCAGGAAAGCTTCGTTGTCGACAATCCCCCTTTGCAAGTTGCCAGGTATTGCACCTTTCAGGGCACAATGGAATTCTTGTCATATATCGACATCATTGGTAAGAAAATTCGAGCAGGTCTGCTTGGAATTATGCTAACCATACGTGAAGTCCCCGAGATTGTCGGCAAGGCTGCCTTATTAGCTGTGAACTTCCGACCCAACGAAGACACGATCAATGCCAATGCACCAGATTCAATGGTTTAGCAGACCAGGGATAATGCAGAAGGAGATGAAGTCGAGTTTCAGAAGTTCATTGAACAGATATACGCAGATTTCCGAGCTCGCGGCGTCGAGGAAAATGCCTCATCGATCCCAAAGCCGACGCCAAACGACGTCTTGAAAGCCTATGACGACGACGAAGAGATCAAGTCGTTTGTCGACCGGGTAGCGAAACTTTGTCCCAGGCCAACTTTGATCCCAGCCCTCAACAAGCACGTGGACTCAAGGGTATTGTCGAACAAAGAACAGATATCTCCAAAGGCATTTGTTCTTGCCCATGCTGTCCAGATCCTCCTTTTTGCTCCCATAGACTGGGACAGAGAGCGTGTCTACTCTCGCGACAGAGGGAAGTACGTTCATCGATTTCCAACTCCTGCGGAATTCGGTGGCGGTACTGGAACACAGGTCGCGGGCTTGTTTTCCATGGAAGATCTACACCGTGCCATTTTGATCTTCTACGCCCTTGTTTGCCGTCGATCTAAGCGTACGGCTTGGATAACGCGGACCCCATCTAGCAATGCCAACGAGGCGGGGTTCGTAGGCTACTTCGATGAGTCCGCGGCGGCGATTGCAGAGGTTCCGGAGGTTGGCGACACGGTCATGGACGTTTCTCTCGTGGCGGGTGCCAAGTTCCAAGCCAGTGTCAAGGAGAAAAGCCTTGAGCGACGGGTAGCCCAAAAGGCTTGGGCGAAGAAGTACCGAGAGCAGCAGATGGATGGCGGCAGAGACATTGACCTCCTCAGTGATTATCAGATACCCCCGGATCCAGATGCTCTGCCTGCAGTCACTGGAAATCACCATGTCGATGTTTGCGCTGCGTTGTTGGAGTCCACTCAGTCAACCCGGCCGAAACTTGCCATCAAGGCGAGAATTGCTGAGGCCAGGATCAAAGACATGGAGCCTTTGAGCAAGACAAGCTTCAAAGCTGTTATTGGTCTTCTCAACTCTGTCCATGGAAAGCATGACTTTGACGCCATGTTGGCTCAGCTTCAGGAAACGATCACACATGTCGACAGTTTCCTTCCAGGCAACGAGATCAACGATTTCATCAGAAGCCAGGAGGAGTCTGAAGTTGTCACGGAGTTTCGGCGTGCGAACCCTGAAAAAGAAGCAGAGCTGGTAAAGCTCAGTCGCCAGCAGTACGCTCTGGAGCATGTGCTATCGTCCCTTCAGCCAGAACCGTCTAAGGAAGGGCTGCAGTCCCTCTGCGCGACGTTTGGGATTGCGCCTTGGCCTGATCTCAGACTGTATCCTGACCGCGAGGATGTTGAGTCCCTCAAGCCCCACCAAGTGGAAGGTAAGTTTTGCTCGCCTTGATGTTATTGGATTCCAAGCCGGTCTGTTTGGAATTGTAACACACAATATTCAAACAAGTCTGCTTGGAATTGCAACCGCTTGTCAATACCACTGACGTACTAATGTGTCCCAGATGCTGTCAGCACCTTTCAACGTGGAGAGACTTTTTGGCGACATACCTTCCTTTCCAACGACATGGGGACGGGGAAAACTAAAATCTACTATAGCACCATCGTCCTCAATCAAAGACGCCAAGAAGAGCGGTATAACATGGACATGGAGACTCGAGGCGAATCGGACATCAGGTTTTACCCATCCCTTATTCTTACACCAGTCAATGCGATTTGCCAGACCTGGAAAGAGGGCCATGAGAACTTCAAAAACCTCGAGATCTTCGTCTACTACAGCACGCCCAGCGAATTCCCGGAGAGGAAAGCACGTGTGGTTGATAACAACAAATGCATTAGTTTGTTGAATCAATTCGCCGATAGTACCCATGATCCAAAGGTATTTCAAACACCCCTGCTTGGAATTATGAATCTGACATCTTCAACAGAATGGCCACGTCGTCGTTATTTCAACCTACCCAACATGGTCCAGCCGCGCCGTTTTGAAGAGAGAGCGACTATTTGTCTTCAAGGATGGCAAAGCCCCCGCATCGGTCATTAAACAACGAACGAAGGCGAGAGACAGTTCTGAAGCCCAGGATGAGGATGTCGAGGATGGGCGGGAGGAGCAGGCGACCATCAAGAAATACACCGCCAGTGAGCTTAACATGGACGATATCGAGTTTATCACCCAAAACGAAACCGAGGCTGCCGAAAAGGCCGACGGCAATCTCATCGAGTATCTGTCCAAAGATAAAGCCTTCTCGAAAGCAACATTTGAGTTTATTGTTGCTGACGATGCTCACATCGCCAAAAAGCTCAACGGCATCTATAATCACATGCTGCGCCTTCTCGACTGGAAGAAGCTTTTGTGGGTGACTGGGACCCCGGTTCAGAGTTCCTTCAGAGACTTATTGTCTCCCCTGTCTCTCATGTGGGCAGCTTATGGTATTGTACTTGACGTCGACATTCGATCAATTGGCTAGGTGCCAGGGTTGTACGACGAGAGCTATGATCCTTATACAGAAGAGAACAAGTTCAACGGCGGGAAGGATGCCACGCATGGCATCTTCACTGAAGCCTACTTGACAAAGTTCTCCCAGTTTGCCGCCCTCCAAGATGCTTTCAACAAATCTGGCGGCAAGTGTCGCCTCTGGATGACCAACCCGGTCATTTTCCGCGCTGCTGGTAGTGCATTCAATTGGGGAACCGAGGCTGGTCATCGCGTTGTGCGACCGATCTACAAGATGCTCCAGGTTCGCCGTACCATGAGGACACCGCTTAAATTGCCGGACGGAAAGGTGTGCTGTCCTGCTCAGGATCTACTCCATTCGACGATCGTACTCGAAGAAGTAACACACGACGAAACGAAAAAAAATCTTTAATGCTGTTCGAAAAATGGGACAGGACCAGGCAAAGAAGCTGTTCCAGAAGAAGATGAAGGAGTCCAGCATCGAGGATATGCATCGAAGCGGTAACTCTGAGACCATCAGTCATCAAATCAAGGACTCTCCTCCCAAGATGAACTTTGGCGAGCACAGAAAGGGTGTCCTGACTTCATTTGACTGGCGGAACTACAAACTCTTGTCCTCAGATAACCCGATTATTTTTGGAGAGGAAGATGCTGTCAACCAGCGTATCAAATCGCTGAGAGATCCCACGGTCGTTCGTACCAATTCGCAAATGGCACGAGAGAGTAAGACGCGGTCGACACCAGTTGTCGGTGTTGACAAGGTTGAAGAACTTCTTCACAACGACATCAATGGTGGGCTCAGCTTCTTCTTTCATCAGACTAACATCGACCCATCCTTACTTCCACCAAGCGACCGTGTTGGCTATATCCACTGGCTCTGCTACATGAGTCCCGTCATGACCCGAACCTTGGAATTGGTATGGCAGTATGTCAGAGAGGAGAAAGAACGTGTCCTTGTCTATGTGGATTCGCCATGGATTCAGGCGTAAGTGCCAACCCTTCCCGAGTTCGAGCAGGCTTGCTTGGAATTGTGAGAATATGCTAACTGTGTACGATAGTATCGTGGTTCAGCTGTTTACTATAGCTGGTTTGGACGTTGTTACCGTTCGCCCTTCGGACAGCTCCATCACCAAAAACAACATTATCGCCAAGTGGAACGACCCCAAATCAGGCATCGAGGTGTTTGTCGCCAATGCGAGCAACATGGGTACTAGTGTCAATATGCATACCTGCTGCTGCAAAGGCATTTTCATGAACTGGCTTATGACCGCGAAAGCCATGCTTCAAATCATCGGCCGCCTGATCCGAATCAACCAGGTCAAGCCTGTCAAGTTCCACCTAATCAAGTTGAAGAACAGCTACTATGACAACATAGAGCGCATCTGCGTCACCAAGTGGGCGAACCAGTTGTCTGCAGAAGTTATGCTTCCTGACTGGATGACTGATGCGATGCGTGAGATTTGCGTCTTTGAGCTCATCAAGACCTCCTGGCATCAGCCTTTCAACCGCTATGCCTGGGTTGTTGAGCGAGATGTCATCGGGCACAATATTGAGTATCATTCAAACGACATGATAGGCCTTGGACACGTTTTCTCCATCGTTGCCAAGTTGCTGCTGGATAATCCTCAAGACGAGATTCAGGATTGGTGGACAGAGAACGTTGACTGGATCGTCGACGGCTGCCGCGAGCTCGCGTCCACCTTTGGATCTCCGGACGAGATCGAGGCCCATCTATCCAGTCCACCCGAGAAGCTTTCTAACTACTTCTTCGAAAAGCTTGTTGCTGCTGTCGCCAAAGCTCGCGATCGAGGCAGCAAAGAGCGGGGAGCCGCGAACCGTCACAGCCAGACACGTTGTGGTGTCGAGGCTAGAAAGGATAAGCAGCAACTCAGCGATGGGTTCGAGTTGGTCAGCGACTTTGAGGATGAAGAGTCCTCGGATATCGATGACATGGCCCAGGAGCACGAGGAATTAGAGCAGGCGGAGATCGACGCGCCCTTTTCGGATGCAGCGAGGCCCGAGACGCCCGACAGGGGCATGAAGCGAAAGGCGAAGGACGATGGCCGCGATGGAGGTCCTATCAAAAAGCAGGACAATGGTACTAACTAGGCTGGGTATATGGCTGGAAGGACAAGGGACAGATGCAGATGGAGAGGATGAAATTTTGGTATGGGGTCTTTATAGGTGAATGAGCTCTGAAATGATACGGGAACGAGGGGGCTCTTCTATAGTAAAAGTATTATTCACAGGGACCCCATGTATTCTTGGTATGGTCAGCATCTAATTAATTGGTTGCACAACTTTCTCCTTTATTGCTTGTGAAGTACTTGTGTGGTAAGTAAGTCTCTCTCCGACATCATAGCTCCATTATGTTCTCAAAGTTACTATATCTTGACTTACGTCTTTCCAATATGATCAACCTCTGTGTGTAGCTGTTATCTAACAACGCTTGCCTGCCCTTTGTAATAATGATCTGAATATGTCATGTTAAGCTAATCACCGAGGCTTGACTCTTAATTAGCGCTTCTCACAACCACGAGTGGCTGGGTATCCCCCTCTCTATCCTTTGACAGCAATTTTCTACCTCCTACTCCAACAAGCATTAAGCTCACAAGCTTGAGCTATTTGATTCTTACCCTGTTCTGTCACTTGCCGACTTCGAATGGCCGACATGTTCTCCACCACCAGCGCCTCCTTCACCCCGCCTCCTCTACCCGACTTTGACCAGATTATGGCCATTCGCCAACCTCCCAAGGATTGCAGAAGCATGCCTATTTTCGGCTTTGTATTCCTATCTCTCCAACGGACTGGGAGTTTAATTGGTCATCACGTCTGCCGCGTTGTTGGTTGCAAAGTGTTCAAAAAGGTCTTTGCAAATAGCCAGGGTCTACACGAGGATTTGAACAACATGGCTCATAAGGTTAGTGCCTCAAATCTCGTTAACCACATACCATTCGCTGAGATACCTATCCCTCAACAGAAGTTCCAGGCGCATCATCGAAAGACAGCTACAGGGCTGTATGAACCGGGACCGGCCTTTCCAGTCCATCCTGCTTTTTGCGACATCGCGACTCCATTCGAGTTCAAATAATCTTTAACGCTTCACACAGGGGTTCCCGACCCTAGACTATACTGCAGCACCATCGTTCTCAACTAAGGAACAAGGCGGGACGTTACAAACACGATGACCCTAAGCATATCCTAAGCTACGAAAGCATTTAGAGTAGTTTAGAGTAGTTTGGTGGAGCTTTAGATCAATCTAGTCATATATTTTCTTGCTTCTCAAGAGTCATGGGTGTGAGAGATTTGTCCTGTGAACAATGCCACTGTTTGTTCAAGCACTTGCGACTCACTATTCTCCTCTTAACAATGATCTGAATGAAAACTTTATTGTCATAGCTATCCTGTGGGTTGCAATAAATATCGGATTAAGAGTCAAGCCTTCGTTGACGTTTCAGACTTCTCCTGAACTGCTTCCATCTCATGTTCTCCTTTGATCTGTAAAGGCTGTCCAATGATGGCCTCAAAGTTCTGGAATTGTGTTAGACGATGAACAAGACTTTCATTTAGATTGCGTGGTTGACTTACAGGGCCTTCAAAGGTCTTGCCATAGACCATCCAGTACAAGGCAAGAAGTAGGTAGAAAACGCCGACGACAGCGGAAACGTAGTCTGTCCAGGTTAGTAAACTTCCAGGTACTAAGGACAGATATACTTACTCATGGTATTAGCTGACACGGGGAGGGCAGTCGGAAAACAGAAGAACTGCGAAGAGTCAGCTAGGAGTTGAAACAGTCAAGTTATCTTGTACTTACGATGGTGATGACGATGACAAAGACACTTGCGATGACATTGACGACAGCACCAGTCCTCAAGCCCATCCTGGCCGGTGTCTTTCTTGTCTGGTACTCCTTGAGGATACCTCTGCCTCTGACCAACAAGGCAATGACAGGCCCGACATACGATACATTGAGGAAGATAGTGCACGAAGCAATGTAAGCACTGAAAGCCACAGCAGGACCAAGATACAAGAGCCCAAAGAGGACGTTGAAGATGAAACACAAGGTGATTGTGCGGACCGGGACGTCGAGTTTCGGTTCAATATGCGCAAAGTAGTTATGGCAGATGATACCCTTGTCTCTAGCCATGGCGTAGAGAAGACGGCTGGCACTGGTGATGCTGGCTGATGTGCCGTTGATGAAACAGACACTTAGCATAAGGGCTAGGATAGTTGCAGCGGCACGACTCTTTTTGCTCTGGAGGAAGAGTTCGACGATGGGCATGCCTGTGTTGGATGCGAGGATCGTTTCTGGGTCTGTGAGACAGAAGAGGATGACGAGGATGAATAGGAAGCCGCTGCACCAGGTTAGCAACGGCAATAGAGCAGAAGGGATAGAACGACTTACGTGACACCGCCGATGACTATAGCTAGCATCATTGCTCGAGGTGCATCTCTTGATGGGTTAGGCATCTCTTCAGTTAGATGCAAGACGACATCAAACCCAATGAGCGAGAGGGCAGATTGCAGTAAGCCAAGGATCCAAGCCACACCATCTGACCAGCCAGTCTCATTTCTGAACTCTGTAAAGACTTGACGAGCATCTGTCTTTGGTGACATGGAAAGGAGGATGATGCTCATGATTACAACAGAGAGGACAGACCAATACACTATCCACTGCGTAAGTTGGTGGGACGGGATATGCTAACAGGGGACTTACGAGCCATGTCATTCCAGCGACCGAGGATCTTGTTGCCCCAAACGTTGCCGACCGTTCCGAAGGTAAGAATCGCGAGAAAGAAGAGATATGTCTTCCATTGTGTTGCTTCGTATGCATTGTTCGAAGCGACGACGGCTGCGGCGGAGACTAGTTGAGCTAGGTTGTACCAGTTAGTAATCGATTTACTGACGTCCATGCGCGATAACTTACCAGCAAAGAAGGCTTGAGTTGTCACAATAGTCAACCAGCCAGCAATGTTGGTCCATCCAACGAAGAAACTCTTTCAACTGTTAGTCTTTGTTCCTGAGTCAGTGGGTTCAGCGTACCATAGGCCGTTTCCACTTTGGTGTACAAAGAGCGTACATGAAGTGATACTGTCCACCTAAAAGCAATCAGCCATTGTTCCTAGGACATACTCGAGTTTGTTCTTACCTGCAGTTGGCCAAAGTGCTGCCATCTCTCCCAGACTAGCAGCAAGAGCCAAGTTGCAAAGAACACAAACTATGAATCCATAGATGAACGACACAGAGCCCCCAGAAGGAAGAATGTATGCCATGGTACCAGCGAGTGCAATCCATGTACTGACGAGGGGTTAGCCAGTGCCAAGAACAAAAACAGGGTATGACGAACTTGAGAATGGCAAAGGCCATAGCGACCATGGTCAAAGTCGAGAGACGCTGCTGAAGAGCGCCCTCCTGCGTTGAAGAAGTCATATTGGCTGTTATCGAGTTCTGCTTTGACGAAGTTTTCTCGTTGGAGGATTGGAAGGAGAAAACGCTTGACTCATATACTCGTTTCCCAAGGTCACACGGCCGAGCCACTTGTGTTGATAAGACCTATCAGGGAAAGGGGGCCACCGTTGCACAAATCTCCAACAGCACGTCAATCTACACTGCCTTCACTGTCAACTTATCATTCAAACACTTCCAATCTGCCGAGATATCCTGATAAGACATGGTCCATTACCCCAGGTTTTGCGATATCAGTGCATCTCCACTGAATATACCGAATCCGGCAGATTTACGAGAAGAATGACATAGTTCATTGGTTTCCGGGATGGCCAAGGAATTGGCTTGCTAGCGCCAACCTTGATGCTGGGTCCTAGCGGATTGCGGGGGAGATCTAGATTGTCTGGGTCTCTCGCGAAATTACCGGATGCGGTAATTCGCGTCAGAGATAGCTGATATCGCGATGGGGCGAGATCTTCGTATCGTGAGGTTTTGGACTAGATAGAGGATCATCGTTATCTTCTCGCGAAATTTCCGTTTGGGGAAATGGGCACTGGGGGCGAGGATGAGAACACGGACCGAGGATAAAATGAGTAGCCGTCCTCGACGATACTTCTGGTTGATTCTGTCTATCATTCTTGTTTTGTTGCGCAAGTGTCTTTAGCATTCGAGTTGTCTCGACTCGAGGGACGCGTAATCCAGTCTTTGCTATCAAGCTTGACCAAACGGCCTCATAATGTCTTCTCGAGACGGCTTCTCATGGACTGAGTCCCAAGGACTCAAGCCTGGTGTTCCATGCATTGGGGCCATCAACCCTCCCACCAATCTCTCAGACAAGGACACAAAGTTTGATGTGATTGTTGTTGGTGCGGGTTACTGTGGTCTAACTGCAGCTCGTGATGCAGCCGTTGCTGGTGAGTATAAGTCCTTCTTAGCCATGACCCATTACTAACAAACACCAGGCCTCAAAGTGTTGCTCATTGAAGCTCGTGATCGCATTGGTGGCCGGTCATGGAGCTCAAACATCGAGGGCTATCCTTATGAAATGGGTGGTACCTGGGTATACTGGGGACAGCCCAATGTGTGGCGTGAGATCTCTCGATATGGCATGCAAGATGAACTGGAGATCTCATATGACTTCTCAAGGGGCGTCAATAAGTATCTCATGGTAACACCTGAAGGCACTCAAAAGTTCACCCACGAAGAAGAGGTAAGTCCAGTATCTATATGAAATCAAGAATCCAGACTAACGAACCCAGGATCAACTAATGCAAAGTGGTCTTGAGAAACTTGTCAACATCGACGGTCAAGCCGGTCGTGAAGCATTAGTCTTCCCTCACAGCGCAAATCTCGGCCCAACAGCCGCCAAATACGACCACATGTCCATTGCAGACCGTCTCGCCGAGATCGAAAACGATCTCACCCCCAACGAGCGTATATGCCTAGAAGCCTTCGTTCTTCTCTGCAGCGGCGGTACCCTTGAGACCACTAGCTTCTACGAGTTCTTGCACTGGTGGGCGCTTAGCGGCTACACATACCAAGGTTGCATCGAGTATCTCGTCAAGTACAAGTTCAAGGGCGGCCAGTCAAGTTTCTCTATTCGTTTCTTCAAGGAGGCTTTGGCGAGTGGAAACTTGACATACTCGTTTAGCACCCCCGTTGCTTCTGTCAAGAGTGGTCCTGTTGGTGTTGAAGTTACTGCGCGAAGTGGCCAGAAGTTCAGAGCGTTGAAGATGATTAGCGCTATGCCGCTTAACATTCTTAACGATGTGCATTTCGATCCTCCTCTGATGCCTGGGAAGAAGGCGGCGGCGGATATTGGTCATGTCAACCAGTGCACCAAAGTTCATGCTGAGGTTTCTGATCGAGATCTTCGCTCCATGACTAGTATCAGCTACCCTCACAACAAGCTCTCATACGGCTTTGGAGATGGTACGACCCCTGCTGGTAACACTCACATCGTGGCCTTTGGCGGTCAGCACAACCACTTCCATCCTGAGGAGGACATTGAAAAGACCAAGGCTGCCTTCCAAGGCTTTGCTCCGATGGATATCAAGCGCTTGGTCTTTCACAACTGGTCCAAGGATGAGTTTGCAAAGGGAGCTTGGTAAGTCATGCCCCTTGCTTTGATATGGAGGAGTTAACAATTTCAGGTTCTTCTCTCGACCTGGTCTTCTGACCGATCATCTTGGCGACATGCGAGCCACGCAGGGCAACATCATCTTTGCCTGCTCGGATTGGGCCCTTGGATGGCGTAGCTTTATTGACGGAGCCATTGAAGAAGGAACACGAGCTGCCATGGCTGTGCGTTCGACCCTTTCCGAGCGGAGCCATCTGTAGTTAGAACCAAGGATCATCATGATTCGTGTAGACTGTGTGTAAAAGTTGAGGCGCGCATTTCCCTGTTCATCATATCATTAAATGCATTATACATACATAGTCATTTATCTGAGTATTAGAGTATTATCCTCTGAGTTTCTTATACCCAGTGTTGGATGAGCCAGATCAAGAACAAGTAATGTTTGGGAGAAAATCCCGATGCAGCTTAGGGATTTATTTTACAGGAGACCCATGCTAGCTTTAAATTACAAAGCCTGGTAGCTAATGATCATCCAGAACTGAATACCTTAGGTGTCACAGTAGTTGCTCTATTGATACCAAGTTCTCCCTGCTGATTTAATAAGTCTTAACTGTGAATAACACATCTAGATAACAACTTGGACATTATATGATAATGACTAACTAATTACTATAGTATATAGCTGATAAGAGCAAAATCCAGATGATAACTCTTTCACCGGACTTAGGGGCATATTAGTGGGTGCCTGCGATCTTTCAGTCAAGTTGTGATAAGGTTAGCTCCTCATCATCAACACCGCGACCAGTAGTTTGATCCATTTGAGCAACTTCATCGGCTGGGAGGAGCCGCCCGTAGCCATCATAAACCATCCTTAGCCCATTCTCATCTTCCTCCTCCCAGGCTTTCTTTCGCCCATCTCTCCAACTTTGTATCTGATGCTTCCTCTGGCTCGATATCCTCAGGCCGTCCAAGGGATCGCAAATACTAAAACCTATCTCTTCCAAGGTTAGAGCACCAAGCCGACCGAGAGCGACATTCAAGTCTACTATATCAGCAGTGTAATCTGGTAAATGTTAGCTTCGCAGAATTTGATAGCGTAGTAGGGCGGTTGGGCTTACTGTCAGGCAGCCTGCTTCCCACATAATTGCGCGTGAACAAGAACACGTATAGCTTAGGACTAAGATTTTCTTGAGGCGGAAGCATTTTCCTGTCGCCATAGCGCTTCATGGTGTCACTGATTTCATCGCGCAGATAGGTCTCCACGAATCTGTGGTGCCACAGTCTAGAAAGAAGTGGCTTGTAAAATGCTGTTGATGGACCATAGGATGACCTCGGACAAAGCTTCAGAATCTCTGTACTCATATTGACCAGATCTTGGATCTGTGCGAGGTTCTCCTCCCAGTTGTCAAACTTCCGCCGAAACAATTTAGACTTGCCTCCATGAACATAGTGTTCCAGGAGTCCGACAACTTGATGTATGTTCTGGCGCCTTTTCAAGCGACGTCGCATCCTCGCAACCATCAAAGCCAAAGGTATAAGCTCATCATTGTAGAATATCTCTCGGATGTAGGAAATATTGTTTCTGAGGAGCTTATGTCTGTTTACTGAATAGCAAGCTCGCACTGACGGAGAAGCCGCAGCGAGTAATGCTACATCGCTCATTGAGTCGAGTTGCTCGAATATCTGGAACTTGAGCTCCGCTGGAAGCTTCTCAAAGCAATCAGTTTTCTCGAATTGGGGTCCAGTATCTTTTTGGAGGTAGAAGGTCAGAAAGCTTAAAGCCAAGGATGCGGCTGCACCAACAAGAAAGAGGGTGGAATCGCTCGTGTTGCGAGACATTTCTATAAATATTGGTGATGAATGGTGTGTGTTGAATAATGAATGATATTATTGTTTTGCCGTTTTGCTAGCAGTATGAGGTTTGGTCACCAAGACTTGAGTAGTTGTGCTTCATATGAATAGATTACAGGAAGTTTCAAGACAGGGAGAACAGTTTCTTAAATAGCAGCATTTGCATTATGGTTTTCCAAATATAAGTTAAGCTGATTATACTTGCTAAGAGAAAGTCACTATGCAGTAGCCCTCTGTGATAGGGGCAGCCTATTCGGCTATAAAGCATAATTGATAAAGACTTCTTGTCGACAGAACTACGGCTCAGCATTCGAATCAGCGTGCTTCTACTCTTATCTATTAAGTGATTACAGCCGCGCTTGCGAGTCTACCTGTTTCTCAGCATATAATTACACGTTTATACGCTCAGCTTCGTATTTCAGGCTTCTTTAGTTTGTGCAAAGGCTGCCAGTATCTCATCACTTCAGATAATGGAGAACATTTAATGTTTATTCCATATAAACTCTCGAGCTCTATAAGTGCACATTTATATTACTTTATGTGGCCCTAATTTTCTGTAAAGATCCAGTAGCTTAATGAAGGTTTCTTCTTTCTTGTGCTTTGTTTTTGTGCATCTTAGATCACCCAATATCCAAGGTTTTGCCTCGCTAACTCTCTTTTAACCGCGCTCCCAATATTATCTTGTGAATAATATTTATCATAAGTGGTTACGTCATACATACTGAAATAAAACCTGGCATTCTGTGCTTCAAAATCCATCTAGCTCCAAACTCATCTCGCGTTACCATCAACTAGCGAGAGAGCGGTATAAGCTTTCTAGCCTCCTAGCACATCGAGTAGACCCGGACTTCCCAGCCTTCTCTTGCAATTTCTCAACTGTGATTTTGAAAAACATATCGATCAATGCTTTTCGTGCATCTCTTGTGGGTTGTCTTAAGGAGAGGATAAAAGGATAACCCTGTAGACAAGCGTGATCCAGAAATATCTTAGTATCATACTCGAGTCTTGATTTAAAGCGGCATTCTCGGAGGCGCTGCATGACGAAATCCGATGGCCCTCCTTGGCGTATAATTTCGTCCACTTGGTTTATCTCTTTTCGTCCATCCCCTACATATTGGACTTGGGAATCGACGGACCGTATGATGCTTTTGAGTATCTTTTTAATCAACCATATCATGTTGAGTACTTCCCAGCTGCCAGTTTGGGGTTTTGGTAGAATGAGCTTGTAGAGATGAGATTCGAGTTTTTTGATGTGTTCGTTTTCTGCAAAGAGCTTGTCTTCCCCGTGACATCCTAGTTGGCAATAAAGGTCGTAACGGAGGAAGTGATTGATGAAATTGCTCCGATATGAAGATTGGGGAACTTGATATGACCACCTTTCCCGCGAAGAATATTGATACACGATGTGATCAAATTCCCGATTCATGTCAATTAGGGCTGTAATGCAACCCAAGTCCTCTTTCCATTCCTCTTCAGGCACTGATTTTTCGAAGCGAGTGAACGCGTCGAGACAAGGTTTGATGCTCTGCTCGATCTGGGGGGACGTTAACCCACGAGCCCGAGCACGTATCTTTCTCGCTTGCAGGAGAATCACTGCTAAGGATACAAGTGATTCGTCCTGGAAAATCTTAGATATGTTTTGGATATATGGTTGTATAAAAAAGGCGCATTGATTGGCATAGAAATAGCGTCTTGCGGTTGGGGAAGCCGAGGTAAAAGATCGAACGTCTCGAAGTAAGTTATAGCTTGAAAGAGATCCAAAGTCCTGAATTAAAGCATGGTTTGCCAAAGCTTGCATTGCATGAAGCATGGTGTTGCCTTCCTGGGTCTTGAGACATTTCACGACGTTGATATGAATCTCGGGCGGGAGCCGGTTGAAGATGTCAGAAGGCATGTTTGAACGAAGATAGGTTTTTCACGGGATGGGTGAGGGGGTGAGGAGTGAAGAGGGGGCGCTGCGGGCTTTATAGCTGGATATGAAATCTAGGTTTTCCATGATATCATAGACGAAGACAAAGCGCCGACAAGACCTTTCGTACAAGGTTTTGATTTGTGATTGGATCGAGAGACGAGAGAAAGTGAAAATCAGGGGACATGATGCTGCCTGGACTCGGTGCCTAAACACTCAAAACTCTATACAAAGTTCAAGTGTCCACTTGCGACAGGTCGAGTAGGTTTTGTGTAAAGATCCATCTCTAGGAATAAATATCTTGTACAACATGAAATGACTGAATCACCAGCGGAAAATTGGAGTCTGATCACGAGCTCAGCCCTATATGTGGTCGAAGCAGCATATACTCGTCACAAATTGCACAGCAATTTATCTCCCATCAAATCATGATTTCCATTCGCTAACATTGAAATCATACCATAAAATCCCTCAAAAAATCTAGCTTGAGCTCTTGGCCAACCCATCCTGGGCAGCTTTCTCCAACCCCTCGACCGTCTCCTTCGGCAGCGACAGGAACGGCGAGTGAGAGCTCTTGATATGAAAGCTCCCAGCATCAGGACCCAGCGTAGAAGCCAGATTCTCCTGAATAGCCAAAGGAATAGCACGGTCTTCATCGCAGAAAATGAAGAAGCAGGGAACGTCGTGCCACGGCTCATACTCCACATTGTCGGTGTACACGCGACGAGACTGATGCTTCAACGCAGCAATAGCCTTGGTTTGCGTTTCAGGATCAACATCGTGGTAGAAGACGTTTTCGGGGGTGTCAGCGTAGACATGGTCTCCCTGTTCATCGTTAGGCAATCATCGTGATATGAGCGATATACAACTCACCTCGACTCGCATCCAAGGAAGATACTGTCCTCCAAGGGCTGCAAGAATACTGACTCCCTTTGGCATGACAAACGCACTCAGATAAACAAGCTGAATCACACCGCCTGTCTTGCCCTCCTGCACGCGCTGCTTCAAGCCCAAGCCCTTAACAGCCTCAGCACCGACAAGGCCACCGTATGAGTGCACAACAACCATGACCTTCTTGCCCTCCTCAGCCAACTTCTCAACAACAGCTCGCACAGCGGCGACATCATCGCTTAGTCCCTTAGTAGGGGGCTCAGCACCAACGGAGGGGTAATCAACAGCCTCAGTCTCCCAGCCCTTGGCGTGGAGTTCTTTCCGCACGACATCGTAGCAATCAGCTGTGTGCCACGCACCAGGAGCGAAGACGATAGTAGGGTTAGACATGATAAGGTTCAAATAGACTGCTAAGATAGTAAGTAATCAAACTGGAGAGAATATGGAAGGGAAGCACGATAGAATAAGTAATGTCTCACGGACTGGACTAGAAACACCTCACTCGTTGAGGGGTCCAGTTTCAGTTGAATCCACTCAATTGCAGGGTCCGCCATATCTCGTTACGACTCGCGCAGGGTTCACGCTGCAGAGCGCGAGTCAATTCTGATAATGCTGTGGGTTTGGGCTAGATTTGAATGGGGCTTAGTTGGATATGGCATGCGTCAAACGCGGCTAACACTTCGCCGATCAGGGTTCTCCTTGTCGAAAAGGAGCACAGTCCAAAGAAGTCGATAGAGTTCAATCTGGGTCTTGGTTAGCTTGGCCTAGCAAAGTCAATGTCAAATACAGCTTGACATGCCAACTAGGACCATCCTTCTTGTACAGAGCCTCATTTTGATGGGCGTAAGCAGAGTCTGGCCGAATCTTCCACGGGTATTTGTTTCCTCTGCAGGTGCCGACACGGATATGAATAACCCTCAAGGATTCACTGTCAATGTCAAGTCCATCTCGGTTTCTCTAAGAAGTACGTACCACCAGTCGCTATTGGCTTGACCGATGTTCACATCTCGCCAGACCTGGCTTCGTCACTTCCAGGTCCGAAGCGTTGTGATTCATTTCGGATGATTGATTTTCCCCTATTCCCTCAATTTCAGAGTTGACTGATCCAGCAGAGATCTTATATGTGTATATCATCATTGCAAAAGGACAGAACTCCTCGGCCTGACGGTCATATCTTGGCCTGCATATGATTCTATCGATTTTAGGCAATATGCTGCGCTGACTCTCTTTCCAGCCTATCATCATACATGCTCAGGCATGACAAAGATCAGTAAGCGACAATGTAAGCTTTTGATAATATCATCAGACAATCCTGCTGCTTGCAATCCAAATATAAATTACCAGTGTTTGTACAGAGAACGGTTATCTAATATCCAAGACCCATTAGCAGCTCCACTCTCGTCTAGCCTCGTATACCCCTTACAAGCTCCCCGTCAACGGTTCATCGCCATCTTTTTCCAAACAAGCTAGTTTTGCCCCATCGTACCAAAACAATGGCCAGTCAACAAGCACCCAGCCAATCCAAGTCAATCGACGAGTATCGAGCGTTATACAAAACATATCTGGAACACTGCAACGCCCATGACTTTGAAGCGATGAGATCATTCTACGCATCCCCTCTCGTCGTCAACGACAAGCCAATAACCCCAGAAGAAGCAACATCTTCCTTCCAACCCATGATCGACGCATTTCCCGACTGGCACTGGAACCTGCGAAACCTCACCATCGAGGGCGACTATCTTTCCCTTCTATTCAAAGTCACGGGCACTCACAAGGGTGATTTTCGAGGCTACAAAGCCACAGGCCGCAAGATTGAGACGAATCAGTTCACGCTGTACCATGTCGTGGATGGGAAATTCGCCCAGGTCTGGGACCTGGTTGATTTCGAGACCTTGATTTCGCAGATCAAATAGAGGAATTATAATGGCAGATCGCTCTTAACAATGACATTCTCTGTTTCAGTATTCCCGAAAATTTGGTGAATTAAGGAGGTGAACGCCAAACCAGGCTCAGAAAGAACGCCGGAGAATAACTAATTCGTTCGCCTAGCATGGTGCAAGGATTGCGTGTTCCAGTGACGATACCACGCTGCTGGGTATCAAAGGTGCCGAAATCCCGGGTGAATTGTTTCATCTGATTCAAACATCGAAACTCAACTCGACGTCCGTCGAGTTCAGACTCGGTTAATTGTGAAAGCAATAATTCTTCATTGACTTATGTGACTGCTCACAATAAGGTCAAAGAGCTAATAGGAGACCAGTTAAAACCGTTGATTTCCGAAAGAAAGACTTGGAGCCCAACCGAGACTGATCAGCACACGGGGCACTGGTTCCGCCCGCCGTCGAAGCACTAGACAGGGCTTATTAGGTGCATTTTTAAGATGATAAGGCTGTAGGTTGCTCAGACCTCAACTGTTGTCTCGCGCGGTGCCGCATTTCAATGGATCCAAAAACAGCCACGTCCCTTGTCTAGCTCAGACTTCAAAATAGGTATCGATCCATATTAGAGCCGAATTGGTTACAGTACGAGTGCAACGCTGCAATTTTTTCCCAGTAGTCTACCGCTCTGACTCGTTACGTACGTATGTTTTGCTTCTTTTTTTGCTTCTGCGAGCAACAAAGATCTTCATTCTCGCAGGTTTAGATTGGACAACAATGCCAATAAAGGGGGACTCGCCGGTCTTGACTCGACGGAAATTGACAACTGACAACGCTAAATGCATCTGTGAGTGTCTGACTGGTCCGTGGGATGGTCGTCCGCAAAGTTAGGGAGTCTTCCCCGGTGGCGTCGAAGAAAAGCCACTCGTTAATCCAGACCCTTGCCTCGCTGGCGATGTCACCTCACCTCGCAACGCCCAGCTAGCGTGTTTAGTAGTGAGAAACGGACGGGAGGTTTATCGAACACTTGTGAGAAGAAAATATCCGGGGCGGATTCGAGATTCGAAACTAAGTTTAAAGCCCGGCTCCTTCTGGAATGCTTTTCGTACTGTGGTGCATTGCTCTCTCTCGTTACTTCATCCCTACGACATCCCCTCATGTGAACTTGGTCTCCCTTTTTTTTTTGTTTCAGCATCATCGGTTTTTTTCTTCAGTATGGCCTCGTTGTATGGCCGTGACGAGAATACCGATCGGAGCAGCGAGCTCAATGCCACGACGACAATTGTTCTCGTTCTGTCCGCTGTGTTTGTCGCTCTGCGGTTCTGGGCGCGATATGTGAGGATTGGATTTGGAACTGATGACTGGTTGACTCTGGTAGCGCTGGTGGGTTTGGTTGGGTGCCAAGAGTTGTACAATTCTGACAATGTGTTAGGTCTTTGTGTTCATCACAGGTGGTCTCAATTATGGCAGTAAGTAAGACCATTTATTGGCGTTTGTATCGTTGCTAACAATTGATCAGTGATTGCGCATGGCCTCGGAAAGCATGCAAAGCGCGTGTCGGAAGAAGATCTAATAATCTTCTTCAAGATCCTCCTCGCCTTCGAATGCATCTATGTCACGGCAGTGATGCTCATCAAACTCGCCCTTCTATCGATGTACCTGCGCATCTTCCCATCTCGAAACTTCCGATTGGCCTCGGCCATCATCGCTGCTGTCGTGATTGGCTGGTGGATTGCAATTTGCGCCGTGTGCATCTTCCAGTGCCATCCGATCAAGAAGGCTTGGATGCCGTGGCTTGACTATGGGACTTGCATCAACCTCAAGGCGTCGTTTATTGGCAATGCGATACCGAATATTGCAACGGATATCGCGATTTTGTGTTTGCCAGTCGGGCCTATTTTGAAGTTGCAGGTCAACATGGCACAGAAATTGTCGCTGTTGGTTATCTTTTTGCTCGGCAGTTTGTAAGTCCTCGTCCACCAGCCCGTGAGTCCTTGGTATTGACCCGTTTAGTGTCTTGTTCGCCAGTATTTACCGATTCACAACCATTATGCAATTCGACCCAATTGATACAACATGTAAGAACTCAAGCGACACGCACGCCTGCGACTCTCAACTAACTCGAACAGGGACCCTCGCTACAGCTTGCACCTGGTGTGTCGTCGAAGTCGCCTGCGGAACCATCGCCCTCTGCCTCCCAACACTGCGACCACTAATGCTCATGATCTCATCCAAGTTCGAAAGCATCACATCAAGAAAAGATGCAGCTGCTCACACCGGACTGCAAACAGAACTCGTTACGATTGGAGGAACGGGTGGAAAGACGGGGCATTTCCATCGGATAGATGATGCATACGAACCCAACTCAAGCCAAAGGGGGCTTGCGACAAGAGATGGAAGCATACCGCATGGCGATCCCAGTGATCGAGGTTCAGGCGACGACGAAGCATCGTTACACCAAGGGAAGATAGATCTTGGGCCCAGATAATTAATGTACACTCGAATTCGGGCTCTGTATCATAGAAAAAGCATAGCAAGCCTGGCATAATACCATTTGGATATGACATTCAAGCATCATCACCAATTGAGGCGGGACTCGACTAATTCAGCCCCGATTCATTGTCAGGGTTTGGTGGCTGTTGGTGCTGACGCTCTAGTCCGCGTGAAGAACGTTGGCGCACGGGAGGGAATGTCAGATGAGCCGCCTTCAGCCATGGAAGCTCTCCCGTCTCCATTGTCAAAGCGCTGTCCTCCGTTTATAGAGTCAGGTCAGTGTAACGTGCTGTCGTCTGTGGTGCAGAAGGGCAGCCGAGGAGCGGTCCCTTATCGATAAGCCCTCTTACCGAAGCGCACCACGAAATTCCAAGTCAATCGACCCACCATCCTCCTCCAGACAATCCAATGCCTCAATTGACACAACAATAGCCATGGCGCTCCCTCTCTCTCGCTGCCGTGCCTCCTTGCGCCTCAGCTCATGCACTCGACCCTTAACTCCCTTGCGCACCCGACAATTCCTCCCCCGAAGCTTCAGCCACTCCTCCATCGCCTACTCAAAAGCTCAGTCCACCAAAGACGACGTTCTCAAGCTCTGGGATCAGTGTACGACGACTTCAATGCCCGCTAGGTCGGTGCTAACGTGCGCCAGATAGCAATGCGGGTATACCGACTACGCCTGGTATCAACGGGCAGTATGCGGGGTTCATGAATAAGAGGAGGAACATATCGTCAAAGCTCTCGTTCGCCGATCTTGTTCTACCATCCGGCGAAGTCATTCAACTATGCGCCGACTCGACGAAATACCCTGAAGCGTCTGCACTCTTTCGAAGCATTCGCGCCACAAGTCCAGCCATCGTTAGCACCGAAAGCGAAGCGAACCCAAGCCCAGACGCCGAGAAGCAACCCTCCAAGCGAACCTTTTACGTCAAAGACATCCGACCATTGAATGACGTCCAGCAAAACCTCATTGTGACACCCGACGTCATATTCCCCGATACCAAGCGCCATTACCAGCTCCGCCATCACCCCGAGCTCCTAGCCAGACTCCAATTCCGATCATGGCTCAAGGGACAATTGACAGCCGGTCTGCAAGAGAAGGGCTTCACCGACATCGAGACTCCAACACTGTTCAAGTCAACGCCCGAAGGCGCACGGGAATTCCTGGTGCCGACTCGTCGTCCTGGTTTCGCATACGCTCTCACACAAAGTCCCCAGCAGTACAAGCAGGTCCTCATGGCCAGTGGTGTTTCGCGATACATGCAGTGGGCGCGCTGCTATCGTGATGAGGACGCTCGCACGGATCGGCAACCTGAGTTTACGCAGCTTGATATGGAGTGGGCATTTGCGAATGCGGAGGTGGTGAGGAAGGACGTTACGGATATTGTGCTGCGGTCGCTGGAGGCTTTGAGACCGGCGCATAGCTACAAGAACATCCGGGGAAGTCGTGTGCCTGTGATTGCAGACATTCCCCAAGGTTCTCGTCCTGCCGATGAACCGGTTCAGCACAAGGTCACCACACTTACGTTCCAAGAGTGCATTTCGATGTACGGAACCGACAAGCCAGACCTGCGCCTCCCAGGAAGAGTACGTCGCATATTCCCCTCGTCAATCTACCACTAACACTTCCAGATCCACACGATACCGAACGAAATGTGCGAGCAGTTCGCCAGCATGATGACCTACCTCAAAGACCCCCTCATCGAAGCATTCCACATCCCCGTCAAAGACCTCGAAGACGACATCCCAAGACCAAAGCGCTTCACTGAAGAGTTCATTGAAACATTACCCAAACACCTTCGCGAGAACAAAGATGGCATGCCAGTGATACTAGTCTGCGACTCAAGACAACCCCGAGGCGGTTTCTCTTCACTCGGTGTAGAATGCGACGAAATCATCAATATCGCGACGGGCGGAAAAGGTGTTCTAGAGGGTGATATCCTCGTCTTTCAAGCCCGCGAGAAGCCAAAGGGTCAATACTACCGCGCCTCCACAGCAATCGGCGAAATCCGCAACGAGTTGTACAAGAAGCTTCTCGCCAACGGCCTCGTAGAAGATCTCCCCGCACCCGGTACCCCCGAGTCAATGCAATTCGTCTGGGTAATTGACTTTCCCATGTTCAAACCCACCGGCGAGGACAACGATCCAGGCCAAGAAGGCTCCGCCGGCATCGCAGCAGCGCACCACCCCTTCACAGCCCCTAAATCCAAGCACGACCTCGAGCTCCTCTTCACAGACCCATTGCAGGCTAAGAGCGCAGCATACGATCTCGTCCTCAACGGCGTCGAGGTCGGTGGCGGCAGCGAGCGTATCCACATACCCGCCGTGCAGGAGTTCATCATGCGGGATATCCTCAAGATGAAGGATAGTAGGATCGAGGACTTTGCGCATTTGTTTGATGCGTTGAAGGCTGGGTGTCCGCCGCATGCGGGATTTGCGCTGGGCTTTGATCGGTTGGTTGCGCTGTTGACGGATACGACGACTGTGAGGGATGTGATTGCGTTTCCGAAGACGATGAAGGGTGATGATCCGTTTGTCAAGGCGCCGACGAGGGTTACGGCGGAGCAGCTTGCGCCGTATGGGTTGCAGCTAAGGGGTAAGCAGTGATGAGTATGTGGATGATGTTGTAAAAAGTGATGATGGATAGAATCGCGACTCATTGTTTGTTTGGGTAGGGTATAGAATTGTATATTATTGTAGATGAGTATGTATCATAGAACAAATGCATCAGGTCACAGGCGGTTTGCCGGTTGGACAAGACACTCGACATGAGCAGTACCATACAGTCATCACAATATCAAGGCGATTGTAAGTTCGTATGCGTTAAATTGTTTCTAAGCAAGTCTTTGTCGCTCTCATGATTCAGCGTCAATCCATTCCCATTCCCTGACCGAGCCATTCCCGACCACACATTCTAAATGTCGCCGTTCTCTATGCCCCAGTGTTCCGTAAACTCCGATGCAAATTGAAGTCCATGCCGCATAAGGTATCAAGGTGTCGCAAGTAAAACAATTCATGAAGCGCTTAAGCCATGAAGGCAAAGACAGCAGCGCCAACAGCCGCCATGAACGCAACAACACCAGCCTGTCCACCGCCAACAGTAGCAGCAGCATTGTCGTTATTCGCAGCCGCAGAGGCACTAGCACTAGCCTCATCAACAGCAGTGCGAACCTTGGAGCTGATTCCATCAAAAGCGGTGCTGGCGCGCGAGGCAATCTCGGAGCCCTTGTCGCGTGCGTCGGAGGCTTGACCTTCAGCCCAGGTCTTGGCGTCGCCGCCCTTGTCGGAGGCCCATTGCTCGGCTTCGGAGTAGTGGCTCTTGACCCAGTCGTCGACGTCTTGGCCGGCGGCGGAGGCTTTGCTCTCGGCCCAGGACTTGATGTCGTCGGGGATGATGTCGCGGGGGAGCACGGCGCGTTGGGTGATCTCGGGCTCGGGAGCTGCGTTGCCGGCGACGAGGGTTGCAGCTGCGAGGAGGGCGACTTGAGTGTAGAGCATCTTGAGTGTTGTTGTTGTGTGTAGTTTTAGGTGTAGTTATGTGATGAAGATGTATTGATGGACTGGTTGAATGTTTGAGGAAGAGATGTAGATGTTTAGGTGAATGACTGAGAATGATGGAGGAGAGAAACAGGAGCAGAACCTCTCCTTGATATAGCTCTCGGCTCCCCTGCCTCCCTCAGCTTGATTGCCTGTTTCTCTCCTGTCATTTCAGGCCCTGCATGAAGAATCATAGCGCACTGCGTCATGTCCCACCGGCATTACCCAACCACAACCCGCTATTCACTTCATCCCTGCGCCGATCTTAGGCCCTTCCAAGGTCTGCGCCATCTTTTACATGTCATCACCAGCCGCAATTCCATCATCGGCCTCTCAGGTGTAACCCTCAGCTCCACTCCCACTGTTTCACTGACTCTCTTGTGGCGATGCCATTCCGCGCTGTACCTGGGACTTAAGCTTGTTTCAGTATCGTGTGTTGCTATTTTGGAATACATGTATAGAACAGGTTGGCAGCCACGCGGCAACTGTCGTGTGCTTGACCAAGCCTCAATTCCGCTCTACGGTGGGTGGTTTTATTGGCATTTGTGCTTTATTCAGATCCTTCATCTTAAACGCGTTTTACCCCGGCCTTCGCTAAGTTTCTTGTAGATAAACTCAAATTACCTACCGACCGGGGCCCGAGGCCTTCCGCGGGGCCCAGTCGGTAGTTGATCATCACAAACTTGACTGTTTGCATCACTCATGACGAGAATAAAGAGGCAAATATGGCGACACCGATCGCTTGTGGTCGGAAATTTCGGCGGATTTGCGACACGTGTTTAAATGGCACTGCCATGGTGTTATGTCGCTCAAGGATCACACCGCCGTTACTGCCGTAGAGTTGGGGGAGAACGTTGTCACACGCTATGAGAGAAACTGAAAGCCAAGAAGGCTCCAATTGTGAATAATCTCATTACCATAAAGGATGGCGTTGTAAGAGGTCGCGACGAATGAATCAGTCTCAGTCGCCGGCCGTTCATAAAGCGTCAGATAAATTTCCAACAACAGGGAGACTGCATCACCATTTAACTTTAGCTACCCCGGCGCCGCCCAAACCGCTTCAGCAGCTGAACTGCTAAACCAACCCGTTTTACGCGTGAAACGTTTCCGCGTAAATGAAAACCGTGCGCTACAAAACACAAAAACCGCGGGTATCCTCCTCGCTTTGTGAACCATTCGCCATCCTAAGCTGTCAATCGCACGCTACCCTGGACCAATCCATTGGCGTTTAGGCTGAGCTGGGACCGGGGATGTCTGGTCTCGACATGTCGATTTTTGTTGTACGTTCTCGAAAATAATTGACCGCACACTTCACACGATATCTCTCTAGATAAGTAAGAAATTGATAAGCTTGGCGGGTACAAAAGATAAATGCTAGAGTGTCGCCTTACCGACCCGGGATCAATCTGGGTCCCAGTCCCCTGCGTCGACCTCTATGTGGAGGGGTTGGAGGTCTTGTAACAGTGGCCGTTGATTCACAAACGGACTGACAAAACGCTGCAAAAGCTTCGTCTTCAAGTATGACCCTCTGTAGGACTTGTCAGTCCAATGTCCCTCCCGTTTCTAGAGGCACTTGACCACTTACCCGCCCAACGCACAGCATGTACTTGCGTAGTTCCTCCTGGGTCTGTAGATACCCGAGGGCGATGAATCTCTCCACAATGGCCAAAATTCCCGCTGAAGACGGACTTTGGTATGTTTCATCGCTTTTTAGACGTTTCACACAAGCGTTGACCGCAAATTTAGCCTGAGAACCTCCCTGAGTGAAGGCGATACAGGAGTACAGGTCCTTGGCTGTTAACCCACGCCCGGCGAAAACGTGGAGTAGATCCCCGCATTCTGCCAGAAAACAGATAAGGTTAGACACGATCGCTGAACCTTGTAAGTCCTTGAGGGTACTTCGCTGTGAGTTCTCAATGCTAGTCGTAGCCGACGAATCGGGCATCGCATCAAGCTCCAAAACGGCATCGGGCAAGTCATTGGATAACCATTCATCAGGAACAAAGTCGAATCCAATTGCTGAGATATGGGTGGCTGCGTTTTGGTGAGTAGTCCCCGGCCTGGTGACTGTCGGCAACTGGGAATAGAGGGTATCCTCAATTGAGACTGGAGACACATGTGGCCAAATAATACCGGCCAAATCACGGAATGCTTTTCGTTCTTGAGGATCGCTAATAGCATTTCGCCAGACTCTAATGTCCCGAAAATTGTCGAAGTTTCGCAGGCAGCATGAAGCGATGTAGGACAAACTGCAGAGGGAGAAGATGGCATTCAAGGAATCTGGCTTGGCGCCAACCAGGACATTGCGAAAAGTGAAGATAGCTACCTCGTAGAATTGCGTTGAAGAGTTGAAAGAATGAAAGAGAGCAGTAAGGCTAGGTGCTGTGTGAGAAGATGCAATTTGTCGAAGGCCTTGCCAATAGCGGTCGATTTGATGGCGGAGATCATCGTGAAAAGTGGGCATCATCTCAGATTCTGTCTTGTCAAGGTAGACAAAGAGTGCGAACAATCCATCGATTGCCGAAATGGCACCATTGTATTGGATTCTCTCCATGAGAAAATGTGATTAAAGATGAGTTTTAGTACTATGAAATGGGGGGGAAAAAACTTGAGTAAATTTATCATCTGTTTATATATTTCATAGTCTCCGGAGGAGACCGCGGTTCCGTGCCGACCTTAGCACTCCATGTTGGTTGTAGGGCTGGACGGCGGGAGTGCGGGGCTCGGAAGTGAAACTTGGTAGGCGGTAATTGGATCCTGTAAGAATGCAAGTTACCTAGCATTCTGCGGGATGGGATGCATGTTGCGTTCAATTTAGACAGTAATTAATTTAGCCCCCAAATTGTCCCAGGGGAATGGAGTGGTGAGTGATGGGTGCTCCCAGAGCAGGAATCTCTCATGTTGAACTTCGACCACGTGATTTGTTCTATGCGCAGCCACGCTTACTCTTCAACATCCGCTATCTGCTAGCTGGTATTCACAGACACCATCTGCGTATCGCAGGCACTGTGGTTGGTTTGCAAGTTTCCTGGCAATGTGTCGTCTCATAATGGTCTTCGGTGTGAGTTCTTCTCTGCATTGGTCATATGGTACTTTTCTTCTGAAATTGGGTGCCTCTTAAGTGGAAGTCAATCAGAGGTTCCCAGCGCACCGAGGATTGCGGTTTGCTATTGAGGATATGGGTGGCACCTAGGGAGGAGCAACGGCATCCAGGCCAGGAAAGACGGTGGGTGGCCTCCACAAAATGAGTCCCCGAGGTCGCGAATTGTGGAGCATCTGCAGGATCCCGCAGCGTCACAGCGCCTTCAGGGGATCTGGATGCAAGGTTGGAGCGTAGCATCAATGATGTACTTGGGCGGCTTTTCTTTGCAATGCTCCGTATATGGTTGGACAAGCCCAAAGCCATCGTGTCCGACATGGTCCTCCAAACAATCCAGCACTCGGCCGAGACGCAACACCGCCAACACGACGCCACACACAGGCAAAACGAAGATTGACGTCACCGTAGGGATACATAACTGAATGGGATTGTTTAAATTGAGGCGGAGGAAAAACACGACACTAACACAACTGCTTATATGCGCTTAAATAGACTAGAGCTTGCTATTAAATATCGCTATAACAAAACGCCCTCAATGGTAGGCCCTGTCAGACAATTGCTGCCAAGCTAATGTTTGTGGAACGCGTTCCAGTGCCGCTGCATATTGCTCTTTCTCGTGAACCGCTTCCGACATTTGGGACAAGAGAACTTTCTTTTAGGACATGTTGTGTTAGCTCTCGGAATACAAGCGGGTTATTATTGGACGCACCGCTCTGGCCTTGCTGTGCGTGGTCTGGAGGGGCCTCTAGAGCCTGAGGATGGAGCCATCCCAAGGATATTCGCAACGAAATTTACATATTCGCTGTCGGGTATAATTTCCTAGATCTCGCGTCAGTTGCGTCAAGGTCATATTCAGTATCGCGTCTCTGTACCTTGCCAACAATGATCATGTAGACTTGGACATCTTTGGGCGTTTGCAGGTACCCAAGCTGGACGAATGTATCGACAATGGAAAGAATACCCATTGAGGATGGATCTTGAAAGGACCCATCTTGTCGCATGCGTTGCAAGTATGAGCTGACATCATTGCTTTGGGGCCTTGCCCGATTGAGAACAGACGAAGGTGAGTACTGGTTCATTGCCGTTACGCAACTCCCGGAAAGGTTCTGGAACAGGTCTCCGCATCGCTCCAGAAATAGCGTAAAGTTAGCGACAAGGGCCGATCCGTGTGGATCTAACAGAGCTAAAGTCTGGAACCCTGTCTCCCCAAAGGTGCAACAGCCGTTGTACGCTGTTTGGTCTGTATGCTGGGATACAATGAGGCTGAGCAAGCTGGGGACCACATCGCTGTATTGCGGAAGAGAGCCCAAGAGCTCTCTTTCTTGAGGTGGTGGTTCAGAAGGTGTATCTTGGTACATGGCTAAGCGCAGAACATCGTTGGCGTCCGCCGCCGTTACAGGGTCCAGTAAGCTCGAAGGCGGGGTCGAGGTCGTTATTTCCGGGAACAACGCCCGAATTAGACTGGCGAATGCTTGTCGATGATCGTATATGCTGATGGCACTTCCCCATTGATCAATGTTAAGTGTAGTATTACTCATCGCCGAATTTTGGCTGCTTCGTAGTTGACCCAAAATTACGTGCGACAGACAGAGGAGAGCAACAACGTCCCCCAAAGTGCTCGGGGGTCGGCCAATCAAAGAGCTTCGGAGCGACAAAACAGCGGCCTGAAAGAACATTATAGGGCTGATGAAAGAGTCAAGGGTATTGTCGATACCTCGGAGACTCAATCTAGGAACTAGCTCCAACATGCGATTCTGAACAGTTTCGAGACTGACCCAAATCATCTCGAGGCATCTCCACGATTGGATTGTGGGGGTAAAAAGACCAGTGGCTCGGTTTTGGGCAGTGGCTTGTTTTGTTGCACTGAGATAGATAAGCCCGGCGAGGAACCCATCAGCTGCCGAAAGCGTCTGCAGAGAGACAGTGGGGTTCATCGACATCATGCCCATCAAATACTTAGATGACAAACGGAATGTATGAAGGGGGAAAATTTGTATGATGGGTTAGAATGGGGACGTGAAAGATGAAAGTAAGTGATTAAATTGCTTGATTCTGGGTAATATCCTTTCTTTATAAAACGGGTTGAGAAAGATGGCATAGCTGGTACTTGTGTTACGGTACCTACCTCAAGGATTCTTTCAAAACAACCTCCTGGGTCTGTCGCTGCCAATGCCCCGCAGGTTTTCAGGAACATTTTTCCAGGTGGCTCCGCTGCGGCGATCATAACCCTAAGTGGGCGGGTCTAGTGCAGATTGGGCTAGATCTGTGACTACGACGGCTGGACGGTCCTCCGTATTTACAGCATGACACATCATTACCCAAGGTACTAGAGTTAGTAGATTTCTGTAGGTGCATTAGAAGTCAGCTGCGGCTACTAGGCTCTGGCTGCTATGGCTGATAATGCACGTAAAAATCGGGACATGTACCTTATTTTTGGCAATGTACCGGCGTGAGGCTTCCCTGGCTTGCTGGTCAGTCAACTGGTTCCTGGCGAGCAGTCCGCAACGTCTCTACCAACTCAGGGACAGCACTCACTTGGCTCCATGAAGCACATGCGATGGCGGGACTTGGACCTTCTATAGACCCGTAGCGTAACTTTTAAACCTCAAACTTGCAAACCCCAAAGTTGTGGCATTCTCAATTCTTCAAGATCGCCATGGATCTTACCTGAGAAAATAAAACTTAGCAGAACAAGGACCAACGATTGGGGTTCTCTCTAGATTTGCAGCCTCTGACGGGTCATGTAAGTACCCTAGTCAATGTAGAAATGTAGTTCAGCGCAGTGTAAGATTATCGTCCGATGGAGTTGCACCCTGTCGTATTGTCAAGATCGTTGACCGGGTACATCTGAAACAAAGATAGCTCCGGAGCAAGCATAGCATTACGACTGTCAGCCGACTCAAATGTGGTCGCCGTCCTCGCCGACTGGCGGTTCGGCCAATTGTGACAGTTGTCTCTTTCTTGAAAGCTACCTCATCCGACCGTTCCTAGACTCTGGTGCATTAGTGGCCTCAGCGGATCGCAGTGGGCTCGAGCTCGTCATGCTCAAGGCCTCTGACATGGGGGGCCTTGGCCACGATCCTCCTGTGCGTGTCATGTGTCAGTGCCTTTTCAAGCGGCCCACCTCAAGTGCTGTTCTTTTCCCTTTCTTTTTCTTCTTCTTTTTTCGGCTTATCCAGCATAGCACTTGAGATCGCGTGTCTCCCCTGTCAACCTTGAAGATCTCCGCGACTTTGGCTCGAAAGCCTGCGGGACGAGCCAATAGTCTTTGCAGGTGCACGGGTGCGGATCCAACTGTCGCTCCCGTCAGTATGCTGGGCGCCCCACGCTCACACTTGCCCCAAGTAAGTGAGCACTCAAGAAGCTGTCTGGAGCAATTTTAAGGTCCACGAGATTAAGAAAAGGCGGCATACCTCATTGGCCCTTTGGCGAAGAGGTTGTCTTATTTGTCGTACATAAGCTTAGTTCTCTGTGTGCTCAGCCACAGGTTAACAAATCCATTGTCGCAAGCAGATCGGGCAGATTGCGGGCCGTCCGTTACGTCCGACTAGCCGACTTTCTTGGGAGCCCGACTCACCTTACTTCCAGTCCTTCTGGAACATCTCCCTATTAGCTGTGATGCGATATACGGTCAGACGGTGCGAAATGATGGTGGAATTTGGATCTTTAATTTTAGCCTCGCATGGTATCCCCAGGGATCATCTCCAACTCCAAGACTTTGACATTGTCAATTGTTCACGAGAGCCATCTCTCTTTCCCGTGACCACCAATTGAACAAGGCTGATAATTGGGTATATTTCTTGCTATATAGTCACTAAGGTGTCACATAGGCATTTAATATTGTATACTGATTTGACGCCATGCGAGAACCAGAGCCTTGCTCGCCAGGGCTGAGCACCCTGCAGTTTAGTGAAAGTCGTTGGCATCTAGATCCTCGGCGGATTTAAGCTTAGAGATGGTTCTGGAGCTAGTATGACATTCCGACTGCGTCGGCTGGTGCAAACGCCGGGGCGCCGACTTGAAGGTTGGCCAATAGTGTGTTAATTTCTTGGATAATCATGGGAAGACTCGACCTTTCCTGAACTGGGCGTGGCATGTGTCAGTGGGCATTTCAAGTAGCGTGCCTCGAGTAAGCATGCGGGTGGGTGTATGTCAGAACGGCGTTACCTCGCTTTCTTGGTATGCCCCTCTCAGCCCTGCAGATCTCAGCCAGTGTCTGATGAAATGCCAAGGCGAAACACTGCAGGTCCACCGCCTTGAGTCTCCGCGAGTGCCGTTACGGAAGCCAACTGCGGGTCAACTCAAGTGACGACGACTTTCATCTACATGCTTATTGGATGGCAAAGAGTCTTGTTAGCTCAGCTTGCAGTTTTTTGACAGAAGTACACCCATCTGGTGTCAAGTAGGCCTGAGTATACGGAGCTGGGAGCTCCGTGGCTCCCACTTGCTCCGAGTAAGTGAGCACTCAAGGAGCTGTCCGGAGCAATTGCAAGACCCGTACGAAGTGTGACTGAAAGGGTATAAAACAGCTAAACCCATCCAACGGAGAAAGCAAGATGTAGAGGGCAAACAATATCGCTGTACCCCTTGTATAAGTCGTTGATCAAAGCTACTAGTCATGCCGACACCAGACCAACAGACGAAGCAACAACAAGAGACGAAATCTCGAGGTAAGACATTGATTAACATTTGGTTCAAATACTAACTTACTTGCCGTAGATTCGGTTATGCTCCAAATCTGGCTGAACGAGCCTGAAGACGTCGTCTCTGCGACTGATGCATGGTCCAGTCAACGGGCTCTTGCCAAACCGAGACACCATTTCGACCTCGTCCAATCCTCCCGACCGAAGAGCAAAACAGCAAACATAGCACCAGCTGCCTGAAGCAAAAGGATGGTTAAATACCGAAAAAAGGTAGTTTGTGAATCGAGGGCCCAGCCAGCTTGCTTCAAAATCGCGATAAAGACACTTCTGGGCTGGCTTACGAGGTCGGGATGCTTGAGCTGCTTTGCAACTCATCGTAATAATTTCTTTCATTTTGCAGTTCAATATACATATGATATACAAACCCAAACCTCGAAGTTGATTCAAAGATTTAGGTGTCGTATGTGTCAACGAGTGAAGCCATTCCCACGTCTTGTCATCTATCCATAAATTTGTCAGTCCACCCCAAGGTACACACGCGCTGCATTACTTTACAACAATAAGGGAAATGAATAGACCGAATTTGTAACCAGTGCTGGACTCTTATGTTGCGCCCTGTCTTCGCCCGTGGCCTTTCCCCGTTTACCTGTTAAACTTGTCATTGGTCCTCCAGGCTCTCATGTCGTTCTCAGAACGGCGTCGCGCCAGACACTCCCAACCTTGATGTCTCAGTGGCTTTTGGGCGACCGTTTGTAGCCTTCTTGTGGCAGGCTTTTCGATGTCGCTTCATATTGAACGAGCGTTTGCTGGCGTAGGCGCGACACTCTGGGCACAAAGCCCGCCTGCTAACCCGTTGTTAGAACACGACTTGAGGACCGTGCTTCTAATTGACATACCTATTACCCCGATTATGAGCTGGTAGAGCCTCCCCTGGGGATGAAAGTGAGAGCTCAGTGTCAATGGCTACAGAAGTTGTTGGTGAGATAGAGTGATGCTGGTCTGTGTCTTCGATGGGTGATTGACGAGGATCTTGAGGTTGCGACGAGGATCCAGAGTCTGGGGTAGATGGAGAAGGTGCAGGCGTAACAACAGGCGTTGGAATGTCTTTCGGAGTAACAATAGCTGACTGGTAAGAAATTTCCCATATATATATGTCAACATTATGAAGGTGTGTAGGCTGTGACTTGCGGATAGACGCCAAGTTATTTCTCTCTGTTGTGACATGAAGGTCGGCGCTAGCGGATGGGCTCGAACAAGGAGGTATGCTTTGCATCTTGGTGGTGAGTACTGAAGAGAAGCATTGAGGCAAAGACAAAGCTTCCTGGAAGCGTGAACATGATGGCGCCTCAAGTAAATTTATGTATTTGTTTGGGTCTGCGACGGCACTTACACGGCATGAGAATAGCACCGCTTTGACCATTCGGGACCTGCGTATCAAACAGGTTCGATGTCGATGAACATGCATATCCATCTTCTAGAGTACCCTACCGATCAGCGGTATGCTCAATTCTGACTAGGTGTGCAACCTACACACATGGGCCGAACAGATCTTACAGTACCTAAAAAGTACCTGCACCGTATGGCCCCCTAAAATGCCTTATTAGGCCTCTCATGGCGTTGATTGATTGGGAACCCACTGATTTCCATACAGTGTTATTCAACTATCTTTACTGTGAGCCATGTTCAACCTCAACACTATGTTCATACATCAACATCATGTATACCGTAGTAGAGACCTCTCTTCATTTCAACCTCGATATCATGTATCAATTACAGGGTACCTATACCGCCCCATTTTAAGTATATCGTGTTGTGGAGTTGGACCCAATCCCACCCTTTCCCACTCACCCACCCAATCCAAGCGTGCATTCATTCCCTGTAACTACCCCCGACCGCGGCACCGTCAGACTCATGACCGTGGCTCCGGTGCGGACGAGCTAGTTATCTTTTATTCGTCTCTAGCTATCAATCTCAGTTTGCGACTGGTAGGCTGTGGAGACTTTTATTGTGAATACATTCTGTTTCTCGTAGGTGATAGGCTCGCATGCTCCATAGCTTGGCTGAACGAGTTGGCTGCAATTGATCCTTAGTCGCAACAAGTTATCACTAGAGAGGAACAGCTTTGATGGGGAGCAAGATTGCAGATACCGCACATTCGTCTTGGGCCATTTACTGTAGCAAATTGATGGAGAAAATGTTGGCAATTGATGTATACATGGACTTGCTTCCAAGGCTTGGGTGGCCTTGCTAAAATGCGAGAGGCTTGAAGATGCAATAAGCAACGGTCCCAGGTACAGAGATCGCTCCCGTCTTCAAACACCGGACTTGAATCTTCCCTTATCTTGTTTGTTTTGACGCCCGAACCGCTGCGCTTAAACCCAATTTTGTCAATTCAGTATTTATTGTATACATATTTACATGTTTCTCTTCTAATTAATACTCTTCAATATGAAATGTTGCAACCGAAGAAAAAATATACAACGAAATAGTCATAAGTTCTCCCTTCGCTGTACCGAGTTCTTCAGCTGCATCTTGCTTGTCGCCAATTTCCCTGCCGTTGCGCCTGTACGTCCGTCGACCGCTTCCCGCCCAAGGCATCATTCATCATCGTAAAAAGTCGAAGTTTCTCAATCGTAAGGTTCTATTTCCTCTTAATGGCTGTGTCGCATTGTTCGGTGCCGCGTCTCTCGGTGTCGCTTCAAGTTGTATCTACGATTGGTGGCATAAGTGCGACAATCAGGACATGAGAAAGGCCTGCTACCGCATCGCCTGGTGTAAGTCAGAAATACCTCTTTATTTATATATATATATATATATATATAACAGCGAATCAATTCACATACCGAGGGCTTTGAACTTGGGTTGGTGTGGCGTCCTGATTGGGCTCGGATTTAAGCTCAGGGCCTGCAATTGCGGGTTGTGGTGACGCAAAGTTATAGTGGTTTGGGGTGTTAGGGCTGGGGAATGCATGGGCATGCTGGGGCTGGGGCAGAGATCCCGGGTTAAGTATAGGCAAGGAATTGCCATGTAGGCCAAAAGTTATATTGAGAGTAGATGATTTATCATGTTCGCTTCCCATAACTGATAGAAATGTACGTTGCCACAAGTCTTTGTTGACGTCGTGAAGGCGCTGAGGCTCTGCGTTATTGAGAGAAGCGAGGTGGGATCCCGTATTTACAATACTGCAATATTGGCTAACAAAGGAGCTGGAAAGAGAACACCTGCCGTACATTTTGATGTTGATAACTAAGAGGAAATTACTAAGAAAAGTAGAACTTATCGGGAAACACCAGATAATCGTGGCCAAGAGCCTGTATTTATCTATTTGTTTTGGCTTCTAAGTGCTGCTGTTCACCTTCGCAATTGGACAGTTGCGGCCATGGAGAGGCAAGGGAAATGAAAGAAAAGAGAAGATTCTCTGAAACCTTGGAGAGAAGATGGGGGGTGGTTGGAGGCGTGTCTACTGCAATTGCGAACGGTTCAGGAGTGTCGTATGCAGGAGGTGTGGACGAACTTTGGGGAGCAGGTGAGGATTACGGTGGTGGTGCTATGAACCCCATGGGTATCATTTATCAGAATTGATCTCGCCCGATAACCATCGGTGGGAGAAAACACACGACCCTTGATGATTGGCCTACAACAGGATGCTGGCAACCCTCTGATTTAGATGTCAGTTTTAATTCCGCCCTGAAGACGCGTGTCAGGTACGGAGTGGAAAAGACGGAAAAGACGACATTTCATGACGATGGTCTCTCCCGTCTGCGCTGAAAAGTAGCATAGCCGCTCTATAAATGGAAGTCAGTTTCACTTCAGAGGATTGATCTCACTCAGCAAGGCTCCAAGTGAGCCTTCGGCCTGTGCAAGATCATACAGCAGACCCAACTGGCTCAATTAATGAGAACTATTGTCGGCTCCCATATTAACCATATCTTGGACAGTCGGGAGCCAAAGATATATCTCAGCTGTGATTTTGAGGTTAGCTTCATATACAGCACCAGCTCGAGGTCATCAGAGAAGCGCAATACTGCTTCCACGCTCGGTGTTATTTCGGAAGTGAATGCATATGAGATCTCATGATATACAAATTAAGACAACCAGATTCTGCCTTGTCTGGATTGCTACCAATTAATATGCTCAGGCAGACTCAGAGTGCATCGACGTCTCGTCAAATTAAGGTTGTATATGAATTGGTGATCGTGACTAACCAGATCGGCTGAAGCGTTAATGAGAAGAAACATGACACGTGCTGTATGACCAGACATTTGAACTGGCTGCGGATGCTTTTATTGCCAGATGAAATGCCCGAGGTTAAATGCCCGAGAGTCCATGCTCCTCAAATACTCTTGATCTTCGTATTCCAGCGAGTTAAGCGGAAAGCCAAGCAGCTACTACTTTGATCCGCCACAGTCGTCAGTCGTCTTCTGAACAACCTTAAGACTAACAGTTTTAAGCTTATTTCTATCACCTTTCACACCTGCCTTCGAGAAAATTGGCCAATTTTACGTGCTTGAGGTCTTTTATTATTTTTCTTGCCCTCACTACTCGTCTCACAGGGCAACTCTTCATATTACCCGTTCGATCGCTGGTTTACTAGTACCGATACGCCTCAGAAGGGGAAGATCAATCGTGCTTCCACCAAGATATAGTGTAAGGTTGGGCAATAGTTCTATACTGTCATGCTAAGAAGGATGGGACGTGATGTCTCTCGGCAACAGTCCATAGCCAGCAGATTTAACCATCAAGACAACCCCTTTGCTAAGGGCTCCAGTACGGCCATAGATAATAAAACTATTGGCAAAGCACTTTGGTATCTGAACCTGTATCTGTACCCGATGAAGGACGGGGATATGCTTCGTCGTCGCTCGTCTGCTGTATTGCCCTTCGAGCGGTGATGCTCGTTACAACAGAGTCGTTTCTGGCGAGCTTCGAGCGATTGATGACCGAGGGGGGCCTCCTCGCAGAGAGTGCGAGTGAGAAATCGTGCCTCTTGTGTGCATGAAGGAAGGTTGTTGAAATGGCCGTTGCAAGAATGCTCAGCAGCAAGAGTCAATCAGGCCACAGGCCTGATTGATGAATGACGTTCAATGGGGTCATCGCTACATCGTAATAAGAGTGTCGCTGGGAAGTTGCCCATTTACTGTATCTTGGGGTGTTCATTGGACGCTCGGCAAGGGATGATGTAAAAAGCGAACTCTTCCACCTTCGTATCGTTACATCCTGCGAGCATACTGTCGATCGCGTCCGTGGGGAAATGTTGCAGAATAGAAAAGAAATGTTCACAGAGCACTTGTCTGAGTAAACCGCCCAGCCCTTGCACCCCGACTGATTTCGGGGACAAGCAAAATCAGGCGGTGCAGCTGATGCATTGGGGGCTGTAATCCTGGACGAATTCGCTCAAAATTGAGAACTGCCTGGAGTCAGAGTGAAGTTTTTAGCTGTCTCGGCTCAGGCTCCGTGGTAGTGAGTTGTAGAGAGCGTGCTATGCAGTTGTCCGCCTCCGCGATTGGTGAGGCATGCCGCTACGCAGGTGAAAGTGCAAGAGACAACAGAGCGAGTCGAATGTTGCGATGTTTCACCTGATATGAGAAAACAATTCCCGTCTCCCAGTCTCTTGGCTCTTTGATGGGTGAGTGACGTAGCCGTCAGCAATAGCGGAGCTGTATTCTGCTGTTGGTCAGAACGCCTTGCCAGGCGTCGACTTTGACCCATTGTCTTGCTCGGTGCATTTTTCGGTTTCAGCTGAAGGCCGCGCCACCGCTTATGATGTGATGGCCCTGTTCTCTTCTAACTATGCCGCAATTGAGCAGAGTTCTTGAGCATGGCGAATGAGTAATTCGCAAGGGTAGCAAGCAAGCCACGAGTCAGTCACAGCGTGCTCCGCGAGCGAAAAAACGTATATGAGCCTACGTAATCGCTCTTTGCTCTTCGCATGCTCAAAGCAAGTCCTAGGTTTGCTCGCGAGCAAAGGGGAGCTTGATGAGATGCTGCGTTGAAGGCCATATAACTCGAGTCGTAGAAATGGGCAGCTGGTTGAAGCTTATATATGTAGCCCATACATCCGCAAAATGAAGTTTATTACCAATTCATAAAACGAATACAAAAGATCACAAACGAAATATCGTCATCAGAGTTGCACAGAAGTGGACCGCTGCCCTCGCGATCAACGATGCCTCAAGAAACGACTCAGGCTGAGAAGATCAGTTCAAAGCAACCCCAAAACCAGCGCGACGGTAAGCAGCCACGGCAAGTCGGGTGTGCTTTACTTACAGTTGCCAAGAGATTTCTCCAGCCCTACAGAACTGGTTGAGCCTGTCAAAACAAGCGGAACCTTGGTCGCATGTTCAGGTGCAGACACAACCAACAAGGGCTCGAGCGGCTGAACAGCCCAAGCTGTGACGAAGAAAATCGGCTGCAAGGGACACAGAAGGATTGGCTGGGGTAGATTACTCATTGCCAGCTGGCAAATTATTCTTCGAATGGATCGACAGGAGCACGCATTGAGAGGTCTTGGGTTCTGGGCTCTCAACGAAGCTTGGTAGTTGATATTTATGTACTTTAAATAGACCGCATTTCCCAATTCATCCCTCAGAGCCTTATTTGCTCTTCACATACATTTTAAATCTCAATCAACCAGTTCATGCATCGATGTTCGTTCGTCCAAGTTCTTTAGTCGCGGTATGCACGCTCTCATGGGCCCATCTGCTCTCGCCGATTAAGTTGCATCCTTCGCCACTCCATCTATTACTCTCCTCGCACAACGCCGCCATCTCCTCCAATGTCGAGGGACTCTCTGCTTTCTTCTTCACTTATAGGTGACTCCGCTCTCATAAACGAGTGCGCGATGCCTTCTCGCGCTGTGTTTCTTGCAGTCAGGGCCCAAATACAGATTCTTTGAGACCCGGTACCTTATTTCTCGTGTGGTACAATTACATCGATGTACCACTCATCGCTGAAGATCTGCCTGGCGAAGTCAATCAAAAGTCTCCTGGAGGATACGACTGCTTTGGCGGGCCATGGTCAAACCGAATCGTAAATCTGACAACATCATATCTCAGAACAGATACGGAGATATTGCGTCGATGGAGTATTCAAAACGCCAGTAATATAACATTGAAGAAACGTTTGTCCATTGGTAAGTCGCCGTGTGGCTTGGAGTTTCTGGTGAGACTCTCGGCGTAACTGCCTGAGAGTGAGAGATGCCATGAATCGCTTGACACAAAACAGTCGCCGAACCCGTAACAGAAGAGAGGATGAGCTGCATTATGTAGGCACAATAGAGACCATTTCCAGGTCGTCGCCTCGCTATTCAGGGCTCATTTTCCAATGTAATGTTAATAATTGAGCATCCGACTCATATCTATACCCTGACGTTGCCAGCTCTCCCACCGTAACCAGTTCAACTCCATTCCAATTACATCTAAGCCGCGACAAGTATTTACTCATTTGGCAAAACCTTCATCATACTCCATTTTGACCCTATTCTCTCTCTACCTTGGTTTGCCTGTCAAGCCATCTTAAGGTCTTCCCCTCTCTCGCGACACCACTTTTGACTTTCTTTTGGCATGCTCTCTGGTGTCGCTTCATGTTATAGGAGCGATTGCTAGTATAAGAGCGACACTCGGGGCATAATAATCCTCTACCAGCCTAGTATAAGAAACCGAAACGGAGATCGCGTTTTGGTGACACACCTTGACTTGTCGCGGCCCTTCGAGATAACTTGCTCTAGAGGTCTTAATGGCGACGAGACGGGAGTTTCTCCTTCTGATACGGACGCAAAACCATAGCCATACAGCTTGTTGCATTCATTTAGCAACTCAGTAATACCAGTAGCCTGCTGGGTCCATGACGGTGGCGACGTGGTGGGTTGCGATGGGGAGCCTGGAGAATGAAAAGGAATTGTAACAAATGGCTGAGTAACACCAGGAGTTGGTTGGAAGGATAAGTCCCACAGCCGTGCATTGACATTGTGAAGATGCTTGAGCTCCGTCTCAGTCAAAAGCGTCAAACTTCGATCTATTAAAAGCGCATTAAGACCATCGCTGGTGGTTGAACTGCAGTGAAGGTACATGTCTTGAATATGCGTGGTGATAGCAGGTGGTAATAGGCACTTGAGAAAACTCTCAGCGAACAACAAAAGTGATCTAGAAACACAAACCATCGGTATCCAAGAATATATATATATATATATTTATGTTTTGTTCATTTGTCCTCCGTCTCGTTTCCCTCACATGTCGCACTTCCCCAGTGAGCCTTCTAGACATGCTCATTAGATCCATGCGGAGCCCCATCATGCCCAGTCTAGAAGATCAAGGCGTAGAAGGATAAGCAGGTACATGTCATCTTGCAACATCCGCCCGGGCTTCCGGCTGCCATCAGCTTGAGCCATCAGCTTCGCAGCCAGTAGCCGAGCCAGTGGCAGACCGCGAATCTTCACCCCACAAGATCAGGGGTGCCTGATCTTTATTTATGAGTTAACTTAATTACGTGCCTTAAACTAGACCCAAGCTTAGGCGCATCCCCAAGCTTCCGAGATCCAATACTTGATGAGCCGAGCTAGGGCCGCGGTCCATGATCTGCGTTCACCCCTTCATCCTCAGTCGGACATGGATAATACTGTACGTGGCTGTGTTGTCTTGTCAAGGAAATGGCCCCCACATTGTCAACGTATTGTTGAATGTTTCAGTGACGCAAACAGGGTCAACCGTCGTCGTAAGTGCCTCGGACGTGTGAGCTTCATTTTAGAATTTGAGGTTGCAAAGTAACTAGGGCGTCGGGATGCCATTAATCGCGGGTCAATACTCTCAACGTTGGGGAAGATGGTTCGACGTTTCATTCCCACAGACGAATGAAGACTCAAGGTAAAGCTCTTTATTTTCATTCAAGAAACAATTCTATAAAAACTAAATTCTCACGACTAAATGACCTTGCCGTTCGGAAATTTAAGGTTTCAATTTCCAGCACTTCGCAGTCGTCGCAGAATCTCGAGGCGATCTTCCCAGAGATCATCAATTCTATCGCTTACTACTCCTCTCGCTCTTCTAGCCACAAGGTATCATAAACCATTTTCAAGATTTCCTACTTTTCTTCTTATTATCCTCTTCATTCCTTTCGTGCATGTTGTGATGTCTTTCCATGTTGAACGATCGGTCGCTTGTGTATTCGCATCTTGGACAAGATAGACGTTTTCTAAACCGATATCAGTAAATAAACACATGAAAGAAGTGTTGGTGTGGCATACAACTTGGTCGTCGCCCTCGGAGTGGACGAGGAAGCTTGCGGACTCCCTTGAACGCCGTCGACCCAGTCGCGGAACTCCTGGCAAGCGACCCGGTCGCTGAACAATAGCTGCGGTATACATATTAGCTCAGCTAGCAAAGACGTAGTCAAATAAATGGACTTACGCCGGCGACACGCTCCATGTAGCTTTTGATGTCCTCGATGCTTTGCAGCAAGCCCTGATCGAAGAATGCTTCCACAACAGAGACTATCCCACGAGCTGGTAGGTCTCTGGTGTACTTCTCGGACGATAGGGGCTGTATATAACTGGCCTCTATCTGTTTTCTCTTCCTTGAACGCTCCTGACTCCAGGCGAGACATGACCGGAGATCTTTCGATACCAGTCCGCAGCCTGCGAGCCTGAACCAGAATGCTCCGTGTTCTCGTATGTACTCCAACACACTTGTGAATACAGAAGTACCCTGAAGGGATGTGAGAATGTCGTTGGATGTATTTGTGCTAGACGGAGATTGACTGTATGACTCGTGGCTCGAGGTGCTGGCGATCGGGCTGCCAATGTTGCATTGCGGTATCGCACTCCAAGGCGTGATGCCCTCCATTGCACCGACATCAAGGTGAGGGGGTTGCACTGGGCCTGGATCAAACCCATGCCAGAGATTTGGGCCTGGTCCAGGAACTTGAGAATGCGTCTCAGGAAGTGCGAGGGAGAAATTGAGCTCGTGATATGTCCGATCGGTCAGATTGTGGACGTAGGCTGGCGAAATGTCCGCTGCGAGTATGTTCAACAGCACCGGGTCTATGGTCCCAATGCCTGGTGCAATAGCCAGGTCATGGGAGTTTCCCAATTCGTATGAATACGCCGGTGCCGGTTGCTCATACAGCGGCTGTGTCTGAGGCCCAAGGCTGGTAAGTGGTAAGACTGGGTATGTCTGGGTCGACGGCGCCGAGAATGGCGTCTCAGCTCGTTGCAGAGAGGTCGCTAGCTTGCGCGACTGCTCTCCCAAGTTCAAGTCAATAAAATGCAGATGGTTTCGTGCTTCAGGCCAAAGTCGCCTCGCGAGAACCTCAAGGGCCTTTCGTTCGTCTTCATCCTCGAGAGCGTTGAGCCACAGACGGATGCCAGCGAGGATGTCGCCTTCTGCCAGTCGTCCTCTTGAGTAAAGAAGACGGGACACAACATATGATAAGCTGCAGAAGGCGAAGATCTTAACGAGATCATTGGGTGCTGGTCCGGTCAGCGTGTTCCGGAAAGCAAAGACGCCTGCTTGACGAAGGCCTCTGGAGTCGTGGTATTCGGCACGAATGTTGTTGATGGTTGGGAGGTTGACATCGTAAGAAACGTCGACGAAGTGTTCCCAGAGAATTTGCATTCCCTCCCGAACAGTTCGTATGGACGCCCACGCATTTTCCCGAGCCTGATTTCTGGGGTCGGTGGAATCAGGCTGTGAGTCTGGGGTGCTGTTGGTGGGAGCTGTATTGCACAATGAGTCCAGCTCAAGTGCAAGGTCGTCGTGACCGCTACTGGACCGACTGTTTCTCGACTCAGGTTCTGTTTCGTCAAGGTGCGTGAAGCCAGCAAAAAGGCCATCTACTTCTGCGAGTGCTCTTCCGAGGTGTTCAGCTGCTCTTAAGCCCCCGACGCCAGTGCGCGTGCTGCCACCAGCGTATGAGTACAAGGGGCTGTATTGATCGAGATAAGGCATCTCTGCAAGGTATGATCTCAAGAATTGACGAGTGATGGGGCTGCGCTTGAGAAAGTACAAGAGGCAACTGACTTGAAAAAGAAAGGTGAAAATGGTTCGCCCGTGGCTTGAATTTATGAGAGGCCGGTACTCCTCTTTCTAGTCCTCTGAGGCCATGCGGCTCTCTGAGAACGGGAGCACGGCCCGGAGTGACTTCTACGCTCAAAATGGGAGATCGGCGGGCTAGAATGCCTTGGCATACGTTGACTTTAACCATAATGGGCAACGATTGCTTGCTCAATGCATCGCCCAAAAGCAATTATGAGCCACGTCAATTGCTCATGAGCTGCTCGCTCTGCTCGCGAGCACGATGAGATGTCACCACCCGTAATAGTCGCTCGGCTGCGCAACAAAGTATATGAGCAGGAGGAGTTGCTCATGGATCTGCTAGACTTGCTTGTTGTTGGTCCGTGAGCAGCTGGTGAAATAAGAGCAGCCACACGAGCGGCTCATGAGCATGATGAGATGCTACCCTGTATGGGAGTCGGACAGCGCAAAAGAAAAAAGAATATGAGCAGGGAGAGAAGCTCACGGGTTTCAGACTTTGCTCGTTATTTGTTTAGCGTCAGCTGATGGGCTAAGGGGGGCAAAATGAGCAGCTCGCGGGCACAATACGTGGTAATGGGTATGTATGACAGGCCTTTGTGAGCTCAGTTTACAATTGAGCAGGGAACCTGTCGTAGATTGCTCAAGCACCGCTCGTGAGTTGCTCATGTAGTTGGACGACGAGAGTGTTGAGCGACTGAGCAACCTACAATTGATCTCTGAGTAAATCGAGCTTTTTGGACATTATATAAATATCTTCTGAACAACAGTAGACGTCGGATTGTTCCTAAACGAACTTATCGAACAATACATTGTCATTCAAAACGATCCCTCACCTACCTTCAATCATGCCTCAAGAAACTGGTTCTCAGCCTCACACTCACCATAACGGTAAGCAAACACAGCCAATCGAGTGCCCATGAGACGGTTCGCTTACATTATTTGAAGGAAATTCGTCAGTTGCGCTTCAAACCTGGCTGGCGGAGTCAAAACACACTGGGCCTTGGTCACCCTTGCATGCACCAACACAACCAACGGGGACTCGGCCGAGCCACTCAGCTGAGACCCCCCGGTTGTAACGGCTGATGGCTAACTGGAGCGCCACAACACAATTGTGTTATCGCATCGAGCTTGAGAAACAGGGGAGTCGAAGTGGCGTTAGGTGTGAAGATGGCTACATAAATTACCAATTAAAGGAAGATATTATTTAGAACTTGTTCATCTGTGATGCCGATAGAGAATTCCCAGTACTTGGGTTTTGATGAAACATAATTGCTGGCTGTTTATACGACATCTGAAAGCTGGGAAGATCCTACCAAGCCAACCAGAATACCACCACAACGTGAAGTCACTGCTGTTCAGCAAATCAGACTTGGTTTCATTACTGTTTGCCAAGCAATTCCGCCAGCCATGCAGAAGTGGTTGGACCTGCCAAAACGGGCTGAGCCCCGGTCACCAGTGCTTGTGCAGACACTAACCAACAAACCCTCAAGAGGCCGAATTGCCCATAGGCGTTTCACGGGTCATGCCAGTGCGTACTCTACTTTCGTGGACAACTGGCTTTTATATATTGCTGGAAGTCCCATGGTTATCGGTAGACCACAGCGCTGATTGACATTCTTGGAAACTAATGCTAATAGCAGACAGTCAAAACCAGTAGAGCCTTGGCTTGGTCGCTCGTGCATGTGCAGATGCAGCCAACAAGGACTCGAGCGACTGAGCCTGCCAAGCGGTGACCAAGAAGAACCATTGCAAGGGTCACGACGCGATTATCTGGGGGCGGAAAACCGGGGTCCGATGTCAGCCTTGTCAACGGGTGAAACATTCGCCGGAGATGTTCGTTGGATCAGTCGGCAGAGGCGCACATTGGTAGATCTTGGTTAGCCTGGGCTGATGGAAGTACCACGGTGATCACCCGCTGGGATCATACTTCGATGCAGGTCTATGATCAATACATTTAATTAAATCCCAATCGTCTATAATCCAGTTTTCCCTGCCATCCCAAGCAAATATCCTCCGTTTTTATCCCATTAAACCATCAATATACATATCTAAACTCTCTATTGAGTTCTTGGGCCACTGTTTGCCCGTCACTGTAGTCACTTATACTTTTGCTCCTGCGAGTCTTACCCCGAGTTTATCACTCCTGTTGGCTTCGTGATGTTGGCTTTAACTTTTTTTTTTGGTCTTAGAGCCTTGATTCGCTGCCTGTATTTCTCATACTCAGCATTCCCATGTCTGTTTTTTATGTGTCTTGCCAGATTGCTGGCATGCTTGTCTCTGTGAGGGCAGCATGGGCATAGCAATGGTTTCCTAGACGATTGTCAGCCAGTCACTCATCAGCTAGACCAGCATGTCGACGTACTCATTGTCACCCGAAAAGCCCTGAATCCATGTGCAGAACTCTTCACGGTCTTCTTCGGTGTCTAATAGCAACTATGGCCGGTCAAATCAGTTTCGCTATCTTGTTTTCTGTATGGATCTCACTTACATCTCCCAGTTTTGCCATATAAAGCTTTGTATCTTCGACACTTTGAAGAAACCCCCATCTGATGTAAGCTGCAGCAACAGCGACAATACCACACGACTCTGTATTGCGAGTGTGCTCCACAGATCGCAGTTGTTGGATGTATGATGATGTCTGTTTGCACTCCATCCAGGCTGGTGTTTTTTGCTGCCATGAGCGACGTGATTTGTGGTCTTTAGACACTATACCGGAGCCGGCGAGTCGGTGCCAAAAGTTACAGTTGTCGCGGATATAATCTCTGACAACCATGAATGTTGGTGTCTCTTGTAGGGCGCTGGTGCAAGATGTTGTTTCCGGCAGGGCTGTATCACTCGATTCCTGGGCGTAATCGGTGATGACCTTGGTATAGCCAGCTGACTGACCTGTTGGGTCTCTGAATGCTGTCCAGTTCAGCCCTTCCGTCATGTCGAAGGTCTGCGACAGAATGGAGCCCGAGTCTGACCAGGCCCGATAGTCAGGGTATGGCTCGTTGCTTGTTGCATGCAAGAGAAAGGCATCATTCAGTAGGTCCGTTAAGCTTTGAGTACTCCCGCTGACAGCTGTGGAGGTGTTTGTCGTGCCATTACTGACTCTCTCGTTATCTTGCCATGTATCCTGAATTGGGATGAAGTCTTTCCCCATGATACTGGAGAGTTCCTGACCTTGCTGGTTGCCGTCAAATGGCTGCGTGCTGCTAAGGCCAGGAGCAAGTGGTGGTATTGCGCTTTGGTAGGGGATAGAAGGCACAGGAGACGCGCTACCACTGTGGCCGTGAGTGCTCGCAGATCGAGCCAATGGCTGAAAATGGACTGTATTAATTGCTTCTGGCCACATCTGCACGGCCAGAGCATCAAAGGCCTGTCGCTCGTCCTCTTCCTTGATTGCATCACGCCATGACCGGAGACCGGCGGCTATATCGATCTGGTTGGCTCTATTGCGAGCACAGGAAAGACGAGCAATAACATATGACAAGCTACAAAAGGCAAATATCGCGACCAAGTCGTCGTGCCTCTGGTCAAGGGCGGTATGGCGGAATGTAAACACTCCTTCATAGCAAAGGCCTTGAGCATCATGGTAGCTCTTGCGTAGGCTATCAATTGTCGGTGTATTTAGAACCCGGGAAACATCGACGAAATGATCCCAGAGAATCTGCATTCCGTCTCGGACTGTTCGAATAGAGGACCATGCGGCGTTTCGGGCTAGGATGCCTTCGTGGTTCGTGGAAGATGATGCGCTGGACGTGTCGGTCTCCGGGCGAGTTTCGCAAGCATTGCAGATAACGTCTAGCTTAGCAGCAAGACTATTTTGAAACCAGTCCTTTGAAGTTCTCTTGAGGAGCGGGGGATCTGTCGCATCGAGGTAAATGAGACCCGCAAAGAGCCCGTCAACCTCCACAAGAGCTTCGTCTATCATCCTAGTGGGGGCGAAGGACAGGAGGTTTGTGTTGACAAGAAGAAGAGAGGAACGGAGGTGCCAGGACAACAGAATGGTTCGCCAGGTGCCTTAATTTATCTACTTACTCCTTTCTTGTTGCATCCACTTATTCACCCACTGTGCTTCAACACTGGGCTCATCACGGAACCCCATCCAGAACAACATCTCCCCCAGAAAGAATCTAGGTTGATCCATGTAGAGGATGAACAAGAAGTAAGATCTACTAGAGCTCCCGGTTCCCGGCAGGGCTCTTAGCCATGCTCGCCTGAGCGAGCGGGGGGGATTCTATTGGCTGTCGGATTCGGATTTTTGGGCCTCCTTGGCTTCATCCCAGTCCATCAATGCTGAAGCGGTCGGCTCTGTAGTTCGTGTCATGAGGTTAAAAAGCAAAGCTCGCCCGTTGTTGGCACACTAAAAAATTAGTGCATCTTGGGTGTATCAAAAACCCATCACTGATAGATCAATGATCAATCATTGATCAATCATTGATCATATCACGATTGAACGGCGTCAATGACCCGATGAATTATTGATAGTATTTAAAGTCCCTCCACGCCGTAAGTACCTTGACTCAAGATTAGAACATCATATTGCATGCCATTGCTTCACTATATCTCACTGTTCAACCCAAATTATATCCTGTTAAATGTCACCACAAATCACCGAAACAGCGAAGCCGGTCTCTGGGCACGAGAAATCGAACAAGCGGGGTGAGTCTACCCGTTGATAAGGCAGACCCAGTGACTTGGCTGACAGCCTGGTGCAGCATCCCCAATGCTATGTGCCTGGTTGATTGAGCCACGACACGCCGACGTCTGGTCAGCAGAGCGTGCAAACTCACCAACCAACCGGAAGCACAACCAGAACGCGAGCCGTGTCCCGAAATTATGATATCCACTTGGTTTCTGTGTTGGTCGACCGTGAATTTTTGTTGAGTAGGAAACAGACCAAGTCAGAGCTTTGTATGCTTGTTTTTGAGGCCCTCCTGGTCCCTGCACTGAGAAAGGAGTCACTACGCCTTAACAGGGATGGGGTCAGTCAGATAGGCTGGATGAGACTAGATGGCATTGGGGTTCCGAATGTTATTACTGAGCCTCTATTGGACAGTCGAATGTTAATATTACTTGGCTTCTATCTTCTCCGACCGTCAACTAGCCATGCGTCTCAATGGATGAGCCTCCGTGTTGAACACCCACTCATCCAAACTAATAACTTCCTCATCCTCAAAGATCAGATAGAAATACTTCAACGTCTCAGCCATCCAAAAGCTCTCCATATAATCTTTATGCTTGATCTCTTCAGCACCGACATCCTCCACCGCCGCAAACGCGTTATCCGTCTCAGTAGCAGCGCGGATCGCAGTCCACATGTTCCACGCAATGTCGCGAAGGTCTTCTTTGCCAGTGATACGATACAGGTAGAAAATAGACTCGATGGTCTCGGGTCGAAGAAGGTATGATGCCTCTCTTGCGCGGAAACCGAGAGGCTCTTTTTTATACTTTGGCTCGAAGGCGCAGGGCTCGAGGGTCGGACAGCGTTCGACTTGCACGATTTCTGGCATGAGGCCACTGGGATACGCAGCGTAGGCCTTTGCACATCCACGAGCGAGCTTCTCGCCAATAACAACGTGGTCATCTCGTCCCAGAGCTCTGCCGCCAAGGGCATACATGCCTCCAGCGAAGCAGGTCAAATGCTCCACGCCTGTACTCAATCGCGACTCCTTGACTCGAGGGGGGAACGACGCTTCGCCCAGCATGAGAACGTCATCTTGATCGGGAAGCATCGGTCGGAACATCAGGTGCTTAATTCCAGCTTCGGCGGCAGCCAGGTACATCTTCCCATACTTGGGTTCGAGACCTTGTAAAAGAACGTACTCCTTGATGAGGTACTCATACAGTGAGTCGCCGTTGGCGCCCATACCAAATGTCTCGTCGGTAATCTTGAAGCCGTCCTCAGCATTTATCTGAAGAGGCCATAATCCTGGAATGGCAGTCTCGTTTTGTGTTCGTTCAAATGCTTTAGTGATGTAATCGATGGCATCGTAGTACTTAGGGTTGCCGGTCTGTTGCGATAAACGGGTGAACTCCATGCTCATACTACCCAAACTAGCAGCGCTCTGTCGCGGTTCTGGATGACCCAACCCTTCCTTGAGGGTCTTGAATCTGATCGTGTGCGGTGGCATATGCTCAGGGTTGTCGAAAGTACCGTACAAAAGATCTCCCAGTTCAATTGCCTTGGCCAGCAAGGCGTTCTCTCCACTGAGTTCATACGCTGACAGTAAACCACCAAGATGTCGAATCGTAGTCTCAAAAACGTTGAATCCATCGGCGGTCGGAATATCCCAGTCCATGCGAGTCACAAAGTCAACGGCTCTGTAAAATTCCCGCTTCATACCCATGATCCACAACGTGTCGAGATTGTCGCAGATGGTGGCAGCCCACCCACCAAAAGTATCACGACCCTCCAAGCTCAAAGGCTTCAATTCATCGCTTCCCCAAGCATACTTCTCATAAGACCTCCAAGTCTTTTTAAATGCCTGCTTGATGTCTTTCTTCCTCTGATCCGCGGTCTCAAGTTCACGTTTCCTCAATTCGGGATTGGAGAAGTCGTGCTGGATACGTGGCAAATTGACTGGTGATCCTCGCGGGGGTTTGGCCATGCTGCTGATGGTCAATGGATACCGGAGGGTGTGTTTGCTCCAGTCATAGCTGCTGGGGATGAATTGAATGCTGGGGCCTGATATTTCGCTGAAAAGGCAGTAGAATACGAGTAATGCGATGAAGAGTGATAATAATGCCCTGGACGGGGTGAATGGCAGACCTACGCCCATTTTTGATGAAGTATAGCACTCAAAAAATACAGAAACAAGAAAAATTAAGGAATGATACTGTGTCGATTCAAGTCACCATTGGAACAGCAGAGAGCGTCGAGAATACCACCTGAACTCAATGCCGACCGTGAAAAAGATGAACAGGTAAGAACAGTTGGGGTCAGCCAAGATCTTATAACAACTAAAGGGATCGGGAACAAGGATTCGAGACAAGGAATAAAACACTCGCTCCACTTGCTGACACGCAAGCTTTAAGCTTCTAAGAATAAAACATAATCTGCAGACGCGAGATGCGCAGTCACTCTTACCGTCTTTAGTGTCCAAGTATGACATATCAGGTGGAGGAAGGGATATGCACGGCCTGTTTCTCGTATCCCTCACTGAGAAAAGGGCGATTTTCAGGGGTGCATGCCCTGAAAGCCAAAAGCCAAAAGTCAAAGCTGCTGACGGGCTGAAACCCCCTGATTAGCCACCAGCCAAGGTACAATTCATGATACTACGGATAATTGAGACGAAAAAGCTTGGTATGGCATCGCCAAGACCAGACCAAACGTTTTTGAGGTTGGAGCTTTTACCGGATGTGAATCTAGCTTCCGACGATGTTAAGGTTAACTGAACATCAATTGTGGCGGTGCAACCAGGGAAATGTGGCTTTGCTCACCGCCAAAAATCTCAAAAATTCTGCCACTTTTCCAGCTCTGACAAGCGCCGACGATTGATTCTTTTGCATCTCGCCATACACACAACACAACACAACAAAATGTCGTCTATGCGAAATGCCGTGGCGCGACGCCCTCACCGAGAGCGTGCGCAGCCTTTAGAACGTCGAAGACTCGGTCTCCTCGAGAAGCACAAGGTTTGTAGACCTCCCGATACCCCCACCGAACCAGCTTTTGACCATTGCAGGATTACTCGCTTCGAGCCAAGGACTTCAACAAGAAGAAGGCGCAGCTCAAGAACCTCAAAGAAAAGGCGGCCGAGCGAAACGAGGATGAGTTTTACTTTGGTATGATGTCCCGAAAGGGACCGGGCTCCAGGATCCAGGATGGCAAGCGATGGAGCGGAACGGTTGAGGGCGATCGAGGAAACAAGGCGATGGACGTTGAGACCGTGCGGCTTTTGAAGACGCAGGATATCGGATACATTCGAACGATGCGACAGGTTGTTGCGAAGGAAGTAGCAAGATTGGAAGAGCAGGTAGTTCTCACACGAGGTTTTGACAAGCTTGACGAGGATGAGGACGATGAGGACGAGGGCAGCGACTCCGAATTCGACTTTGCGACCGCTCCTTCAAGACCCAAGGCACCCCGAAAGATTGTATTCATGGACGATGAAGAACAGCGCGAGGAAACAATACTGGATCTCGAGGACCAAGATGACGCCGACAAGACATTCGAAGGATTCGACGACGATAAGAAGAAAGAAGAAGATTTCGAGCGCGCAAAGGCCCTTCGCCGCCTTCGTCGACAATTGGAGAATGCACGAAAGAAGCTCAAGGCTCTTACAGACGCAGAGGGCGAATTGGAAATTCAGCGCGCAAAGATGGCAAAGACAGCGACGTCGGGAGGAACTACACGCAAAGGAAAGAAGATCATGGTGCGGACACGGAAGCGATAAATCTCATCAACGGAATCAATATTCATCTGGGCCTTTCTTTGTCATTTCGTGTTCAGTTCGTTACGGCTCGCTAGCTAATAGATACCCTTCAAAACACCATGGGTTTATGATACAGAAAAAGAACTGGCCGCGCTCGAATTAAAATAAATGTCCGTGTCCGTGTCCTCATTAATACTTTGATCCTACACACTTGTAACAACCCTTGAATGCGAACCCGACACATTTGAAGCTTATCGTCAATATCCAGATGAAGCATGCAAACAGGCCCTTTACGATCTTGACGATGACGCGGATCAGGAAGGGAAGTTTATCCTCCTTCTCTCGCGGTTTGCTTTTACCCAAACTCTCGTTTTGACTCTCAACGTCAATCTCGAACGACTCCATGTGGCGCTTCTTTCTCTCATCGCGTTTGCCGATTTTACTCAGGCGCTTTTCTTGCTTGGCTGTGAGGATGAGAGGGGGCGGTGGTTCAAAGACTTCCATTGCGGGCATGTTCTTCTCATCGGCTGATGCGACGAGGAGAAGGGCTGTGACGGCGACGTCGACGATGAAGTAGGACTCTATCTTTGCGGCGATGCCAGTGTCGATCTCGAGCCAGCCGCCGCCTGTGCCGTCGCGCGTGAGTTTGGCGAGATGTTGTGGTGATTCGTTGTGCTCGAGGGTGTATTCTACCCGTGACCAGGACGGCGAGCGCTCGATTGTAACGCAGAATGGCGTTGCGAGGGAGGGATGCACGAGGAAGTGGTGGGAGCTGTCTTCGTCCCAGACGAGACGGGCGCATTCGCGCTCTGCTAGCATGACGGACTGAGGATCTTGAGCACGCTCGATGGCCATTTTTGTAGCGGGTGTTGGCATGAGAAGAGCGACGAGGCCATCGTTTGGAGGACGACGACGGGATTCCTCTTCGAGGGTCGTGGTGAGCGCTTCTTGCCAGTGTTTTGTATCGGTGACTTTTGTACCAGAGGAATTACTGTTGTGCCCGACAACGCCGCTGATGATACTGCTCGCTGAGGAGCTAGCTTCAGGCTTGGGAGCTTTGTATGGTTTGTTGGGATCATGTCGTGTGAGAGTGACGTATGCTGAAGCAGACGTTGGATCTATTCGGAGGTTGTAGAATGGCTGTGAGGTTGATGAGAGGCTGTACACGGGGGCGTCTTTCTCTTGAGCTAGCTTCATGCAGTAGACTCGACCCTCTGACGGCGAAGCTTGCCATCCGTTTGCGACTTTCCAGTAGTTCTTGAGCTGTTCGTTTGAACTAACCGTTGGAATCAGCGGTGGTTCTTGTTGTTGGACATTGCGATGTGGCCATGTTGATTGAGCTGACTGAACGCTCATGGGACTTATGACTGGACTCCGAATGGGGTTTCGAGGGGCTGATCCGGCTGGTGTTTCGTGATATGTCTGACGACTTATGACAGCTCTCGGCATCTGAGTTGGTTGGATCTCTGTGGGAACATAGTTCTGTTGACCGAGTGGTACCTCTGGGTTATAAGCCGGGAAGATAGATCGTAAGGGCTGCGCAGTAGTTTCACCGCCGAGGGGTGGTTTCGCGATTGAACTTCGTGATCGATCACTGCTACTTCGAACAAGGGTATTACCCTGCGCAAAGCCAGTATCAGAACGCCCAGGGATTTGCACTGTCGGTCTAGGTCGCTGAACCTTTACAGGCTTGGGCGGTTCACTCTGCACAGGCTCGAATTCAATGGGTGTGTGAGCTCTATTCTGAGGAGTCTGTCGTCCATTTCTCGGCGACGCCGGTCTTGGTTCTGGAGACATTGCCTGTGGTGTTGCGGCGCTTGGTGTAGGTGCTCGTCTGTCACTGGGCGTTGGAGCTCTCCTCTCGCGAGATTCAGAACGGCGAGGTTTTGGTGTTTGGTTCCGTGAGACAGGCGGCGGTTTCGATGAGTTGGGACTCGGGAATAGAGAGAACCCGCCTGGGGTTGGAGTCGACATTCTTCTGTATCAAACAGTATATACTTCTTCCCAGAAGAGCAGGGGTATCAATAGAGATGAGGTCTAGGCTAGCAAGACGATGAAAATGCCGATTATGCTGCTATCGCTTCATGATCAAAACAAATTGTCAAACAGATCGATAAACAACAGTAAGAATTCCCCAGAATGGAAAGCATGTTGGTTGATGTTATATTCTCCATGCATCGCACATTTTAAGCGCTCGCATCTTGGGACTAACACGGTTAAAAATAGCATCAAGGAGATGGACCAATTGGCGGGGATGTCACACTGCAGCAGGGACCTAAGCGCCCTGGAGGCGCGACTCTCGAGAGGGGAAACTGCAGCGTCATTGGTCGGGGCCAAAAGATTTGGGTTGGACGGGGAGTGTTTTTACTGGTCTCTGCGCGGGTGATTTGTGTGATATTGTGCGGGGAGTATAAGTCGGTAATGAGCTGAGGAGGGATTGAGCCTATGAAGATGATGTTAGGGATCATGGATTCTGGAAGAGATTTCGAGGGGCTGGAGATATAGGCTTTCCCCTCTAAGTTAGAGGCCTTATTTCCGTTTGACCGTCTGTGGCCTTGAAACATCAGGTTCACCGCTTGATGCACGCAACCCTCTGTTACAGTTACATACATGAACTGCCGATTCCACCACTGAAGACTCTGTTTGTGTTTGAGGGGGAAACACATGCTGATGAATGTTTGATAAGCACGCTTGGCGACAATTGTCACAATTCGTCGGCTGGGTTGAGTAGCCTCTATGACGATCATGGGCACGAGGCTGTTTGGGCATCAGTCGACAAGCATCAATGCATGCTCTTAAACATTCTCGGCGTTGGTCATCACCCTGTTGGACTCGGGCGGTTGCATATGCTTATCGAGTTGAACTGAATCTTTCGGAATGCCGTCTCGGCATTGATCCTGATCATAGTAGTACACTGTCTTGTCCTATCCTCACATCACCTTTTATTCTTACAACCCCCCCAGCGTAGATGTCCAATACCCCAAAACGCCACAGATGCAACAATTCATTATCATTGTCCCTCGCCCCTCGGCCTATCCTTCGCCGTAAGTCCGTGTATCCTCTCCCCCCTCTGCTCCATCTCTTTCTGTCTCGACAGCCGCACATGCTCCGGCAGTCCCCACCACTCCCGCATAAACTCCTCCTGGGCCTGTGCGACTCTGGCTTTTCGCTCGCGTTCGCGCTGGCGCTCTATTCGTAGGGCGAACCACTCCTCGCGTGCCTCGTCGTGTGCGGATTGTGTGGCGTGGAGCTTCATGCAGCTGTTCATGGAGCGGTGTTCGGCGCGGCAGGCGAAGGAGACGGTGAATGTGCGGCCGAGGGCGCATGCGGCGAATGCTGGGGGGTTGTTAGTGGTGTTCATGATCTGATGTTCAAGTGCCAGTATGGAGAGATCGTGGTGGAGGTGGGGGACGTGCCTTTGATCTCGTCGGCGCATTCTTTTCGGACTTTTTGGTAAAAGATGTCTCGGACTTGTGCTTCTTGTGATGCCGAGAGAGGTAGAGGGTTGCGAGAGGGGACTCCGAGCTTCTCCTCTGGCACCGGGGGGTTCTGGACGGCCATTGCGGCCATGGGTCGAGCGCGCGAGGCTCGGAGTCGTAGTTATCGTAGATAGAGTGCTCGCAGAATCTCGGGGAGAGGTGAATGTGTCGTCGGGGGGTTCGTGGTGGATCGTTGGTGGCGTTTGAAGCTATATCAGACGAGAAGCTTGCGGGATCTTGAGAGGTGAGCCCATGAGCAAACGGCAGAATGCGTCACCGCCTTCCACTTTTGGGTTCATCGGAAGATGGATTGCACCATACCATGAGACTTCAACAGAAGACATCACCAACTTCATAGTATTTGTGCGGTTTGGATAAATGAGCGCCGTCGCCCTTTCTTAGCGGTACCTGCACGGCGAAGTGTCGCTCTCGCCGATGAACTTGATGATACTATGACCTGCCAACAGGTCTCCAATATGAAGCACAAAGTGCCAGCGTGAATGTCCTCACATCCTCAGGCGACACAATAAATTGTGTTCGATAAGATTCGGCCATCCAATTCCTTTTTAGTGAGATTGTGTTGGAAACTCACCAGGCATCTTTAGGCAGCATCGCCAGCTTATTGGTGCTGTCTCGGTTGCCGCGAACTCAATTGACTTAGTTCAACACTCTTGTTCCACAAAAGTCGAGTCTTTGCGTGGGTTTCACCGTGAATTTTAACAAGGCTTGTATATGTTTTCTAGCTATTGTTTGTAGACAATGTTGCTGTAATGTCAAGGTATGAGTTGAGCAGTGGTATATAAAGACTCTTCTTCTCCTCAGGCATTACCCCCGTCGTCACATCATCACATCAGCTTTTCGTATCTGATCGAGACCTACCTCAAGTCTTTAAATTAACATGGAATCCTCCGTCACAACCTCTGAGCCCATTGAGAACTCTTCTCCCCTCAACGGCCTCCTCTCTGCTGTATCCTCCGCCCTAGACAAGCGCGCTGGCAAAGACATATTTGCCATCGGAGGCAGCATTGGCGACGATGACAACTCCTCTAGTGCAGGTAAATCCGTTACCATCCGTTGGGATACTAAGGACCAGGGACATACTCGTACTCTCAAGCTACCTCTCGGCAACGATCCTGTTGCTCGAGATGGCTTCAACACCCTGTTGGCTGATTGCCAACCGGCAACCTTCGGTGTCGGCAGCCAAGAGGTTCTTGATGAAGAGTACAGAAAGGCTGGAAAGATGAACACCGAAGACTTCTGTACCAACTTCAACCCTTACGAACACGGTATCGTTGATACCATCAATCAAGTTCTAGCACAAGCCAGTGTTACTGATGCCCGCGGTCTTGGTGTCAAAGCCGAGCTTTACAAGCTCAACGTAGGCCTAATGCAATTGAATTAGAGTACCGTTACTGAGATTCTCTAGGTGTATTCGGGACCTTATGGCAAGTTCAAGCCTCATGTTGACACTCCGCGGTCTGATCGCCAGATGGGCTCGCTTGTCGTCAGTCTTCCTGTCGAGCACAAAGGTATGGTCCATAAGCCTGCGACTCTGAATCGCTGATACTTACAAGCTTACAGGGGGGCAGCTCGCGGTCAGACACGGCGGCCGTGAAATTGTGTTTGACTGGGCGCCCAAGAGCGCCAATGCCATTCAGTGGGCAGCCTTCTTCTCCGACTGTGAGCATGAAGTTCTGCAAGTCACTGAAGGGCATCGTGTCACATTGACCTACAATCTCTTCTGGACCAACTATGGCCCAGCTTCGATGTCAGATAATCTTCGGGCTCTAGACCAGGAGTCTCTTCATTTCTTCAATGCGCTTGAGAAGCTACTTGAGAACAAGCATCTCATGAAGGAAGGTGATTTAAATCTTGGTCGCTGTCATTTTCACTTACTGATATAATCTAGGCCTCGTCGGGTTCTCTTGCACTCACGCTTACCCTCATACCTCCAAATCATCCATCAGCAACCTACACCACATGCTCAAAGGCATCGACATGGTAGTCTACCAAGCCCTCAAACGTATCCTCGGCACAGCCCAAGTCGCCGCATTGGTAGACGATGAAGAATTCAGAGAGGACCAGCAAGAGTCGATACCAGAGACGATTGCGTGGAAGAAAGAACACTGGTTGAAGGACAAACCAGACCAACCAGAGCCCCAAATCACAGAGGCAGAGCAGGACATCTTGGACAATAAGCGAGCCATCGGTCTCACTCTGAGACCAGCCGTTTATTTCTGGCATGACTATGACAATAGACTTGACCCAGCTGAAGTCAATCTTCAGTATGGGGACTGGGAAAAGGATAGGAGCAGATTTTATCCTCGGGAAGATGTCACTTGGTTGAATGGCCCGCCTGGGGAGGAGGTTTCGAAAGAACTTGCTGTTGCTTTCATCGCTGTGAGTACGAAAAGGTTCTTTTGTCGTGGCAGCCTTGCTAACATGGGCATGTAGTATGGGAATGAGCCTAGTATTGACGCTTACTATACCTCGGCTGTCATTGTCGCAAAGGTGAATGGGTCAAAGTCAGACGCAAGCACTGGGAGTGGAACCATGAGCGATGCAGAGGAATAGCTTTGGGAACAGCAACCTTTTCTGGTCTTCTACTGAGCAGAGCCTCACGAGTGTTTGAGAAGTAAAGTTTATTATGCTAGTCTTCTTGATCTTTTGTGCCTCATATAATAGTATGTGCTCAGTCAAACTATCAAATATCGGCTTTTGTAACTCGACGTGACCAGTACCCAAGGAGCAAGAAAATATAGGACCTTGATCCTAAATGATGAGGAGATTTAGGTAATTTAGCATAAATTTGGGATCAGTTTAGGACGCCTTTTTTTGAGCTTATTTTAACACTTTACTTACCTTATATCAAGGTCTGAAGATTTCTTAGCCTTATTATACTTTGGCATCGCTTCACGCGACGACTGATCTTGCGACCAACTTATATTGTCAAGAACTCAACACTTTCTCTTCGTATACTGTCTCCATTTCTTCTCAAATGCCCTCTTTATGAAGCTCAGTAATTCCGTCATCTTGTCTGGGAGATATAGTACTTTAGAGTGTTCAATGTTTGGTCAAGAACAGTCGTCTCAGCTCTTTATGTTATGTTGTGCTCCTGTACAGCAATCATACGTGTGTGCATAAAGCTTTAGGGTTCTTTCATTCCTTGTGACTTGAAGAAAGTTGGTATCGTGAAGCTGTCGTGCCCGATGTCAACTTTAGACTCTCAGACAAGGAGCTCCTCCAACCAAACAGCACGACTTTGAGGAACTGGCTTTCGTTTTTACAAAGCTTCTTTTTACATGAAAGTAAATAGATTCACGCGCACTCATAACTAAGTTTTGTCTCTCGCTATAAATATCCTCGCATTCATATAAACTTGACCTTCTGAGCATCACGATTCTCGCAACCACGATTATCAGTTCAAACTTCCGTCTACGAACAATCATCACGCTGTTTCAAACCACGATCGAAAATGCTAGATACTGAGAAATTAGACGACTCGTGGGACCATTCATGGTTCAAACGCCCGGAACTCTTCGTGCCTCAGTGGGTGATGGGATACGCCCTAGAGACGCAACGTCTATCGCGCTGGTCTTGGATTCAGCACGAACAGCTCAGGACATGGCAGTATACAGAAGACTCTAGCTTCCAAATTGTGTCTATCGACGTCGCAGACATTGTGGTGAGGGAGGGTGAAGTCCATAGCTTCCAAATTGGCATCTCGATCCTTGATACCGACCGTCTTGGAGATGCATTGGCGGAGCTCCCTAACCCTGATGTCAACCTAGCCGCCAGCGTTGTGCAGTCTCATCATTGGGTCGTCGGGGATGAAGAATACTCTCCCGAATTTGAGAATTTGTTCCAGTTTGGAAGAATGCGGTACGTTCCAATCGATAAATTCGAGGAGCAAATCACGGATATTGTCAAGAACAATAACTTCTTCCTCATTACCCACGGACCAGATAAAAGTCTCTCGTTCTTGAGAAGCTTCGGAGTGCATTTCGAGGCTATCGGCACTATCGACACTGAGCAGGCTGCACAGGAAGTGCTCCGTGTCCCCTCTGATGAAGTGGTAAGCAAAGGCGAGCTGGTTCAGGAAATTGGAATCCTATGCCGAGATCCTCATTTGGCTGGAAACGCAGCGCATTTCACTCTTCGTATCCTTCTCATGCTTATTCATGGAGACGTTGAGCGACATCTTCATCGATATGGTGTCCCGATGGATCAGTGGTCGCTGCTTTTGGGGAGGATTGTGGGCTCACCACCCGAGAAGCGAAAGTTGAAACGTATGAGTACGTCTCCTTCAGAAGATCCTCCAGAAGATTCCCCAGAGCAAAGTAGCAACTCCTCGATTACCGCTTTTTCTTCTCCGTTGTCGTCTCCGCCTTCCACACTAGTGGGCAGCGAGCTAGACGAGATTAAGGACTCCCTTGCTTTGCTGGAAGACGGCCTCGGGGAGCAAGAAAACACCGGACCTCAATATAGGGTGTTAAAATAAACTCAGCAAAAGGTATCCTAAGCTTAGGCTAAACTTAGGCTAGTTTACCTAAATCGTTTTGTCATTTAGGACTAAGGTCCTGAGTTTTCTTTCCTCCCCTAGGACGGTTCATGTTAGGCTGCTACACTTGCATAGGTATGTTATGAGTGGGAAACACATATACAACATTGGGAATAAACTCTGCTTGGGAGTAGCGTTTGTGGGAAGAGCATCATGCTTCATACGTTTATATAATTGCGAATAAATTGTCATCAATCACTACATCGTGTTCTAACTGTGACTATTGGTATAAAACAAGAGTCAAAAGGCCACCGCTGTTATTGGATATATAAAACACTGGCAAAACAAAAACATAACTCCACGCGCCAATAGGCTCGGTCATTATTCCCTATTCATTCCATTTACTGCTGGGGATACGCTTGAGGAGGATAGGGTTGAGGCTGAGGAGGCGGCGACATTGAAGCAGGAGGGTGGGCGTAGTTCGTCTGGCCATCGAGCTCACTTCCGTAGTGCTGAGGAGGAGGAGACACTGCAGCAGGAGGAGGTGTAGAGTAGTTTGTCTGACCATCAAGCTCACTTCCCTGATGTTGAGTAGGTTGTTGGTACTGCTGAGGGGGATACTGTCCGAAGTTCTGCTGGCCTTGGTACTGCTGGTCTTGAGGAGAGTAGGGTGCGGCGGGAGGAGGATAAGCGCCCTGTTGTTGGTATGGGCTCTGGGCAGGTTGGTAGGGAGAGGGAGTGCCCTGAGGAGGATACTGCTGTTGCTGTTGAGGAACGAATTGGCCTTGGACAGGTTGTTGCTGGTATTGCTGTTGGGGGACACCCTGAGGTTGAACGGGCTGAACCATGGGTTGGCCTTCGTTGACCTTGGTCTCCATTTGGTAGTTGTTGCTGGGTGAAGATGAGGCAGCGAGGTTGACAGCGAAGCGACCTTCCTTGCGGCCGCGGAGGAACATGACGAGAGTCCAGACGAAGGTGACGATGAAGAGGATCCTAAAGAAAAGCGTTAGTCAACATTGTCCGTAATCCATGAGCTGAGACGACTTACCAGACAAGAGCACCAAGACCCGCGACGGCAGCGAGCATAGCCAAACCAGACTTGAAGAGAATAACATTCTCCCCATCACGCTTAAAAATGTTACAGGTCTTACTATCCGTGAGACTTCCATCATCAACGCAGCCATAAGCATTAACAGGAACGACGTATTTGGCACGCCTCGCAGCAGTGGCAGCCCAAGCGGCAAGCCAAAGAACCATCATTAATGCATCGAGACTTAGAACGGCGATGATGTGATATGCGTTTTGAAGACTGGGGATTTTCTCTGTGAAGAGGGCGTAGGCGATGACGATCCATGCGATGATTGCCTAGATGTGTCAGTGGTATTAAGATGAAGCGATGTGATGGAGGACGTACAATAGCGAGAGATAGAGCTTCTTCGTCGAGAGTAGCATCATGCATCAAACGGCCACAAAGACCAACAATGATAAGAGAAATGAGGAACTGAAAGCCACGAATTATGACAATCCAAAGCGGTGTCTGGAGAACATGGTTGCTCTCAACCTTCTCATGAGTCTGTTCCATGGTATAAGTGATAGTGTCAAGCCACGAGAAGCAGCCAAGAGATGTAAGGTGCTAGTGTAAGGGCCAAGACGAGTGTTCGCTGGGGAGAATGATTTATGGCGCACCCTTTTTTTCTCTCCTGGGGGGAAACACAACAGCCTTATAGCTGGGCCTGGCTCCATTCACTTACAACAAGCCCAAGGCAGATTTCTAAGGACGAGGAACCCTTGCGGATGGCGTCGTTAGCGTCCTTCAGCCGCACCTCAGCTTGCCCATTCGGGATGCCTTGTTGGCGCCGTTGGGCTCTCTTGGGGTGGAGGGGGACAGGCCAGTGTTTCTAGTGTTCTGAAGAATTGTCCGAATATCGAGGCCATATATGCATCTTATTACGATGATCTCTGATATGTTTTACTGTTTATTTCTTGTTATCGAGAGTTGAGTCATCGTCGGCCGTTACGCGAGTGTAATGTCGAATGCCTTACTGAGTAGTGGTGGTTAAGTTTAATTGACAGCAAACGAAAACAGGGTCACGACGGTACCACCCTACTTAACATCCCTGCAGGGCATAAGGCAAGAAGAGTAAAACAGACAAATGCCGTTAAAGGCGGAGTGGCTTGTGGAAATTGAACTTGAGAAATCTGGGCAGTGCGACAAGCCACTTGAAGCTATTGCTCCTTAAAATACTCACTGAGGCGTTTCACTAGAAGCAACGGAGTTTCTAGCTCGATTGCTAAATGAAAATGCATTTATTGACGAGTGACAAGGCCCGAGTTAAGAGATTGAAGCTTGAGGAGAAGTGCGTCCCAGTTGAGCATGCTGCGCGAGATTTGGTTCGAGGTGCACATCCCTGTATGTATGAAGGATTTCGCTAAACAACCCATGCCGGTGTCGATCACATGGATAAGATCTGCCGACAAGCTTCTCACTCTCACTCTCACTACCAGGGCGTTTATGTCTTATCAAACAAGCCAGCTACTCGTAACGTGTTCAATAAAAGGTGAGATTTGTGCTCCTTTGGGAGATGTAAGACGGGTGAGGCTTGTCTTATTGGAGAGTCCTGATGGGAAAAACAGCTGAATGCGGAGAGTGGAGATGGCACATGGGCTGTGCTTGTTCAGCCGTTGGAACTAAGTTGTGGAGGGGCGGAATGGGGTGAGGTTTGGCAGGGAGAGTGCGGAATTGGAGGATGGTGGGAGATTGGAGAGGATACGCGGGAGCCACTGGAAGGGCGCATTCAGCAAGACTCAATTAATAATCTGGTCTTTGTGCCAGTAAAGTACGAGGGTAAGGCTGCCTTGGACGATAGAATTGGAAAGTGTCTGACAAATACGCCGCCAGTTGGCATCTCGTTACTCCATACATCAAGGGGCCCGCGGTTCTCCATGCATCTCATCCCAGACACACGCCTGCTACCCGTGGTCAATCTACAAGGGTCCAAGTGAAACAAATCACATCTATTAAGTGCCTTACAATGATGCTATAATGTAAAGGACTCATACCAAGTCCGCTCATGACAAAACGCCTTCACCCGCCGCCCCGCTTCATATGATCCAAGCCATCCCATGCCCGGATATCTTTTTCGCTTTTAGTTCTCATTCAAAGTCATTCATCTCGTCATCACCCTTTCCTTTACTGCTCGTTAGGTCCCTTGATCAGAACCTTGATCGCCTCTCCCTCCTTGACCTTCTTGAAAGCCTCCTCGGCCTGCTTGAACTCGACAACTCCAGTGATGAGCTTCTTGACATCGACCTTTCCGGTAGCGACAAGCTCAACGGCGAGAGGGTAATCACCAGCACCGTAGCGGAATGATCCACTGGCTGTAGCCTCCTTGATGCAGAATGCCATGATGGGGAAGGTAATGTCGGCCTTGCCCATACCGCCCTGTACGTAGCTACCGCCGTTCTTGAGGACGTGGATAGATGCTTGGATTGAGGGCTCAGCACCGCTGGCATCAATGACGACGTCAGCGCCTTCGGGGAGATCAGCAAGCTCGCAGATGTTCTTGGCGTTCTCCTCGGGCGCAATGCGCTGAGATGCGTAGACGTGGGTGGAGGCAAAGTCCTTGGCGAAGTCGAGCTTGCTCTGGACAATATCGACACTGACGATCTTGGAGGCGCCGTAGGCCTTTGCGACAGCGGCGCAGAGAAGACCAACGGGTCCAGCGCCCATGACAACGACAGAGTCACCGGGCTTGACGCGGGCCTGCTTGACGATGTGCACAGCGACAGCGAGAGGCTCAATCAGCGCACCCTCCTGCTGCGAAACATTATCAGGAAGCTTGAAGCAGAAATCCGCAGGGGCAGTCCAGTAGCCGGTCAGAGTTCCATGGTAGGGTGGTGTAGCGGCAAACACCATATCCGGGCAGAGGTTATACTTTCCGGCGAGACAGTTCTGGCATCGTCGGCAGGGGTAGCCGGGCTCGAGAGCGACGCGGTCGCCGACCTTGAGGGTCTTGACCTTGGAGCCGACCTCAACGATTGTGCCGGCGGACTCGTGGCCTAGAACCATGGGGTCCTCGACGACGAACTTGCCGATGGAACCGTGGACCCAGTAGTGCACGTCGGAGCCGCAGATGCCGGTGTAGTTGACGGCGACGAGGACATCGTGGGGGCTTGAGAGGGTTGGCTTGGGGCGCTCCTCGAAGGAGACGTCGTTGGGCTTGTTGAGGACGAAGGAGAGGTTCTGGGGGGTGTTAGTGAGACGTCATGAGGGGCCATGATGGCGGGGTATGATGTGAGGGAGGCGATGAGCTGGGGAAGACGTACGCTGGCCATTGTTGCTGTTGTTTAGCGAGTAATTGAGAGAAATTGAGAGATGAGAGAAGAGGAGGAGAGGAGAGGAATTGAATCGCGTGTCGTGGGAGGATTAAGTAGGTTCGTCGCTCGTAGCTCAAAGTGGGATGTCCTGTCTTATATGGATCACAGTGGAGTTCACCAACACCGTCACTATCACCAAGCGCAATTGCAGAAATAGCCTGAACAACTAATCTCTGTACAATAAGGAAAAAAAATTCAGATCATGGCCAGAATCTGCTGATGAGGGCAGCGGCTCATATACCCCAACCTCATCACATGGTCCCTCTCTCCCTCCCATCAAACACAGTAGCTAAATACCCGTTGAGTTGACATGATGGTTACACCCCCACGGTTTTTACCCTCGCCAATCAAGAAGCCATGATATCGAGACCACAAGACCCGACAGGATTTCTCTAAATATGGGGTGTGGCTGTCATGACGGGAGCGCTTGAGGTTCTGGTGCTGAGGATGAGGGCACTTTAGCCAGAGCATTTAACCGCGCGAATGAGAAGAGTGGAAACGGTGGAGTGGGATCCGTCGGTGAGAATTAGACCGGGAAAGCTCCAAGGCTATTTCATAGCTGTGAAGCTAGAGATCAGTGGATATTGGCATGGCATTGTTGGATGATCAGTCAAGAAAGAAGGGTCGCAGTTCTCAGATCATCGACTCAGATCATGATATGGCTTCTACCGGCTCATTCCCGCTCAAGACAACGCAGGCTTCCGGACATGCATCCGGAGCATGAAGCAGTTACTTGACCATCGTTCTCACTTTCAACAATTCATTAGCGCGGTAGGTGTTTGGCTTGATGATCCGGCGGAACCTGTGTTCCTGCGTCAACTCTTCAATCAGAATTCCGCTGCCGGCGCGGAGCTGCGGCTTTTGGAATAGCGTCCGGGTGGTGGATCCGGCCCGGAGCGGGGAGTCTCGGCGATGTGCGATGGGCACGATTAGCCGGTCCCCGCTGTGTGAGTGAGTATGGGAAACCGTCAAGAATAAGTAGCCGGAGTAGAATTGACTTAGGTTCTTCGGTTCCGTCACATTGCGTTGCGGACCTCAACGGCATTTAGGTCCAGGGACTCGGCAATCGCAAAACCTGCTGCCTGTAATGGGTGACATGGTTAAGAGGGCTCGCATGGAAGCTGTATCTCTTCACGACTGCTCAGAATTAACCATCATCACATAAACATCACATATGTCATCCTTAACATTAAGTGTTAATGTTAACTGGTTTATTACCACCGCTACCGTGCTATCATACAACAGTCTCATCTATTAAAAGTATCCAACGTCAACCACTCCTTCATCCCCATCCATTCAGTTGAGGTTATAGTGCTCCTCCTGGTGGCTCACAGAAGAGTGTCGCTTAGTCGTGCTCTCATGAGGATAGTCATGCTCAATGATAGGCTCTCCAAGGTGCTCCTTAAGGGCAGAGGGGGGAGCACGAGCAGCGTCGAGAGTGGCGCCTGGAGACTTGTGCATATCATTCTGGTAAGATGTGTTTCTTAAGTGGATGTCAGTATATAATACTATTGTATGTGCAAAGGGTAAACTTACGAAGGCTTTGACTGGGATGAGGGAACACCGGGGACGTTCTCTACCAAGGAGTTGATCCTGTCTCCTGTGCGGACACCCTCGGTCTGCTGGTTCTGGTTGCTTGTTGAATCAAGGGGAGAAACGTGGGAGCTGGAACCAAGTTCTCGTTGGTTGTTCTGACTGGTGTTGTTGAAAGTGTTGTTGAAAGACTCGGCGTTATTTGAGCCGGTATTGTACGTCTCTTGGAGAGAACCAGAGTTGTGAGACTCTTGGTGAGAGCCAGCGTTACTGTTCTCAGTGTTGGAGGGGATCAGTGTCTCCTTGATCTTGTTCATGAGGTCTGCCATTTTGGTCGAAAATTGAGTGTAAAGTAGTCTTGGAAGTCAAGTGAAGTGAAGCTTTGAAGGATAATGATGGTTCCGATAGCAAGACTTCAGTCACAGACCCGTCTCTTATATACATCTCATCTTCGCCTCTTACACCCATCTCCTCACCACTTCCATCATTCTTCCCTAATCAATCACCGCCATAAAACCCTCTCATTCGACAGCTCGGCTGCTGCGTCATGTCGAAATCGTCATGACGTCGAGTGATCGGCAGCGGCTCCATCACAGCGCGATAAGCATATTCCAAACCCTAAAATTAGCGCTCCATTCTCTTGGTTTTTGTTCCTGGGGCTATGTTTGATAACCCGGGTGACATTGGCCAAGCCTTTTTGGTTGTGCTAAAAACCCTGGTTCGGAAGACATCATGCGTGGGGCTAGAATCTTCCGCGGATGCATCGCCAAGATGAGCGGCCTTTATGAGGGGAATGAGAGGGATTTTGAGGTTGGCGATTACGTAGATGGGATTATTGTTCCTCGGAAGTGAGAAGCTTATTCGGGCGTGGAAGGGATACCACGTAAGCTCAGGTACAGATCACGGATTGAGATGGATGGTCGAAGTGGTTACCTGGCAGTCACATGTGATGGCGCAATCATCAAGGCGACTAATCAGCGATCTCAGTTCAACAGCATCGCTTGCATACTCTGTCACAAGTTCATCATCTCTTATACACCATCCAGTATCCAGCTCCCAAAGCAGCAACCGCACCAGCCCACGGCATAACAACCACCATAGCAGCAACAAGATTGCTCTTAGCCTTCTCTTTCACAATTCTCCGTAGTTCCGCTGCCTCATTCACCCAGGGAAACTCCTTCTCCGGCACAGGCTTATCCAGAAACTCACAAATGGGCTCCCAGCCTTGGCCCATGCAATATTCGAGTAGTTGTCCCTCGGGCACCATCTCTCGAATAACACGATGATGACGATCATATGTTTCTCTTGCGTTCTTACGAGCTTCTTCAACTGTATTAGCTTGGAAAAGTCCTAGCATTTGCTTTCGCGCCGCTGGGCCTGCTCTAGACCCAAGGAGCGGCTCGACGAATTTGATGGAGAACTCGGCGATTGGGTTCCAGAGTTGTTTGAGGACACTATCGTCAACGCTCTTGAACCAAGGGTCGAAATCTCGAATTACAAGGATGACTTTGGCATCGGGGTACGTCTCAATGAGCCGCGGGGCGTAGATGGACGCTACATCGGTAGTGGCTTCACATTCTCCCCAGATCTCATCCCACTGTTCACGAGTGAATGGTTTTCCAGTGTACGTGAAAAGATTCGGGAATGAAGCGTCTGTTGCGCGCTCGAGATTCTTCCAGGCTTCTTTGTCGTCGAGGATTTTGAGGCCGTGGAACACGTCTTTGTAGCCGAGAACAGTGAGAGCCTCTGCCATGGATGCTGTGCCTGTGCGAGGGAGGCCGAGACAGAGGACTTTCATGTCTCGCTTTGGCTTGGGGGTTGTTGTGTTTGACATTTTGAGTGATTGAGAGCTGTTAAAAGGTTTGAGTTTTGGGGGGCTTTGGCTTGAAGATATTGATCTTCAGACCGCAAAATAAGCCACGCTCAAGTGCTTACCACGCGTCACGCTAACGCACCAGCGTAGGATTTCACAGTTGAAGGCTCAGGTTCGAAATTACTGTGAAACGCGACTTTAACGGTCAGTCCAATTATATCTCAACTCAATTTGATCCAATGGACAGCTTCGAGATTGGTGATACATTTGTTAGTGGCTGAGGCTCATCTCCCTTGTCCCTTCCAGCATCCAGGACAAAATGTCCCTAATGTTCCTCACAGAGAACACAATCACTTTGAACATTAGATAAGTGAGCCACTCAGAAATTAATTGATTCATGATTTTAACATTTGACTTCATTAAAGAACTATCTCCGCTTATGCATAGGTATTCTCAAGAGATCCGGAATATCCTTCCATGATCCTCTTCATCCTCCTCTCATTACAGCCAACGGCGTCCTCTGTGGTTCATTTTAGGGTTTCCTCTGGTAGCGAGCTCATATCTCATGTCTACGGCTCGGTCATTTCCTCCTCATCCACCATTTTCTTAAACCCTTCCACGTTTTATAACTCCGTTGTTTTCACCGTTCTGAGTTTTGGGCTATCTACCTCTTCATCGGCAGAATTATAGCAAAGAACCTTTTTCCCTTGACTAGGAAATTCGTTCACGCCTTCTTCTCGGCGTTGTTGCGTTGAGCGGCAGCTTGTGCGTCAACCTTCTCAGAGTCGTGACGCACGCTGGCTTCGCTGGAGTCGGGGGTGAGATACTCGCCGAATGTGCGCTGCTCAAGGTCCATGTCCTTCCACTCGACGCCCTGGTTCTTGCGGGCTTGTCGGCGGAAGTACACTCGCTTGGCGAACTTCCAGGCCTCGATTCCGCCGAAGAAGAGACCGGCGGCGATGAAGACGATGGCCCACTCCCAAGTGATGCCCTTGTGCTTGAAGACGGTGTCGCTGATGACGGGGATGTACTGGATGGGGAAGAGGGTGACGAAGCCGAGCATGATGGCCCAGAAGAGGAACTGGTTGCGCCAGACATCGTGCATCCACTGGGTGAAGTAGAGCTTGGAGCCGGGCTGCATGCGGAAGAAAGATCGTCGCTTGTCAATCATCTCCCAGGCGAGGAAGAGGGAGAACCATGTGAGACAAGCAAAGGTGGTAGCACGGGCCTTGAAGACCGTCTCACAGCTGTCGCTGTAGTTATCGTTGCAGTCCTCACCGAGCTCGCCGTTACCGAAGGCATACAGACGAAGGACGAAGGCGCTGAGGCACAGAGCAGCGATCCAAAGACCGTAGACACACATATCGACGATGAACTCGAGAGAGAAAACACCAGTCTTGAGAGAAATCGGGGGTCGGCGAAGAATACCAGCGACAGCGCGCTCGAAACCGAGACCCATGTCGGGAAGACCAGAAGTCATCATGATGATCCACATGATCTGGACGGGAGCGATAGGGAAGACGGAGAGACCAGTCTTGTCCTTGAAGACAAGACCCACGAGAAGGACGACAGCTTGGGCGACGTTGGTGGCGAGCACGTGGAGGATGAACTTCTGGATGTTGTCAAAGATACGGCGACCTTCCTCGATGGCGGCGACAATGGAGGCGAAGTTATCGTCGCTGAGAACAATATCGGATGCATCCTTTGCGACGTCGGAACCGGCTTGACCCATGGCAATACCAACATCGGCACGGCGGAGAGAGGGAGAATCGTTAACACCATCACCAGTCTGTCAAGTTAGCATGAGACATCAAGAAAATAGACGAAGGGAAGAACATACCATAGCGCAGAACTTGTCTCGGCGGTGCAGGGCTTCAATCATGCGGACCTTGGTTTGAGGAGCACATCGGGCAATGACAAGAGGGAGGAAAGGAAGCTGGTCGACTTCATCATCGGTAAGACCATCGAAAGTAGTAGCAGTCATGACCATGGTAGCAGCAGTGTCCTCGGCGACGAGATCCATACGGGTAGGCAGGATACCGACCTCAATGGCGATGGCCTTGGCAGTCTCGGGGTGATCACCAGTAAGCATGTGGACGGAAATACCAGCCTGGTGGCACTCTCGGACAGCGGGAGCAGACTCAGGACGGGGAGGATCATAAAGACCAACAAGACCACGGAAGACGAGATCACACTCAACAGTGGTGCGGTCAATCTCATCACCCTTCTTCATGTCGACATTGTAAGGCTTGGAAGCAAGAGCGAGAACACGGAGACCCATTCCAGCAAAAGACTCCATGTTACGGAGGATCTGCTCACGGAACTCGTCGGTAATGGGGACTTGCTCCTCGTTATCCTCAGGGCAGTATGTAGCACAAGCACCAATCACACGCTCGACAGCACCCTTGGTGAAAGCAAAGAGTTGGCTGGTTCGGTTATCCTTCATGATGACAGACATGCGCTTGACATCAGAGTCGAATGGAAGCTCGGCGATCTCACTGTACTGGTTGGCAGCGTCGTGGCTGGTAAGACGGAGACGGTTCCAGTCGAAACGAGAGGCAAGGACCTGGATGGCAATCTCGGTAGGATCACCGCGGGCATGCCATTCACCGTTCTTCTCGTTGACGGTGGCAAGGTTGGCGAGAGAAGCAACTTCGAGGAACTTGACGAGAGAAGACTTGGACTGGTTGAGAAGCTCGCTGATGGGAGAAACAGAACCGCATTCATCACCGCCCTGCTTGAGGGGAAGCTCATGGGGCTGGCTGCGAGACCAGCGCATGTCACCAATGGTAGGGTTGAATGGCTCAGTGGTGTTCTCGATGAGATAAGTTCCCTTGCCAGGAGTCCAGGCTCCACGGGCAACCATCTTACCTTGGGTGAGAGTACCAGTCTTGTCAGAGCAAATATCGGTAACAGCACCAAGAGCCTCGAGGGACTTGAGGTTACGAACAATAACGTTTCGCTCGACCATGCGCTTAGTACCAGCAGCCATGGTGATAGTCAAGACGACGACCAAACTAGCGGGAATCATGGACAGACCAGTAGCAACGGCGTAGATAATAACCTGCTGGGAAGCATCGAAGTCGTTGGCAGCAAGGACGATAATGGCACAGATGACAGCAGTGCCAAAGAGGTAGATTGCCAGACGGGAGAGCTTCTTCTGGAGAGGTGTGCCCACGTTGACGCCGAGGAAACGGCCAACAGCGTCGGTGAAGGTGAGAGTGTAGGCTTCGAGATATCGGTGAGGCTTGGCGGAACCATCAGCCTTGCGCTTCACGGGACGGACCTTGCTGTCCTTCTTTCGGAGGGCAGCAGCGATAGCACCGATTTCAGTACTGGTGCCGGTAGCGAAGACGATACCCTTGGCACGACCCTTTGTGACGGTGGAAGAGCTGTAGGCGACGTTGATACGGTCACCAGGTCCGGTGCTGTCTTCAAAGACCTCATCCTCGTTCTTTCGAACGGGGAGAGACTCACCAGTCAACATGGCCTCATCAGTCTCAAAGTTAACGGCCTCGATAAGTCTGCACTAATTAGTAAAAAGCCCCAGTGTAAGTGCCAGGCATGGATTACTCACCGAATATCAGCAGGGATCGTATCTCCGGTCTTGATTTCCACAAGATCACCGGGAACGACCTCAACGGAGGGAACTACCTTGGAGTCTCCATCACGCACAACACTAGCAGTGGGAGAAGACATGGACCGCAGAGAGTCCATGGTCTTCTCAGCAGAGTACTCCTGGAAGAAACCGACGGTGACATTGAGACCAATGATGAAGGCGACGACACCACCCTCAATCCATGACTTGATACCGAAAGAAACAGCCATGGCAAGTATAAGCACCTTGGCAGACGTCAGTAATCATCAACATAGCGCCAACAGGGGTGTTCATGCGGTGTGAGCAGGTGGGTTGGGGGAAAAAACGACGGGCTGCCTAATCAGGTAATATGCAGTCGAGAGGCGAAAAAAATAAATAGTTCAGCCATCGAGATATGCTTAAACCATAAACTTTGGAGCGTGTGGGGGCTAATAAGGGAGGGGACTGGGCTGTTTTTGAACTCACCAGCGTCATAGCATTAGCGACCTGAGCGATGATGATCTTGAGGGGCTGAACACCATCAGCTTCGCCGAGATCGTTGTTGCCAAACTTCTCATGTCGTTGCTTGGCCTCGGCCTCGGTGAGACCGCTGAGGGTATCAGTCTTGAGCTCCTCGACGACCTGGTTGAACGTCAAGGCGTGAGCAGGACGGCTCATGGGCTCGTTGCTCTGGCCAGAGACATGGTTGTCGACGGAGTCGTCCTTCTTAGCCATGGTTGTAAGTCGAAAGCTAGCGGGTCGCCAGCGTGCTTGTTGTTGTTATATATATATCTTCGACTCGGTACTGGCTTAGAATGTATACATGAGTTGAAGAAAGACCCTTAAGCCTATGTCTGGGGATTCCTGTAAGATGATTTGCAGGAAGCCTTTCGTCTGGCGTCGGAAGGGTATGTCGGAGATCTAAGTGAAGAGATCCTTGGGGAGAGGAAGAGAAGAACAAGAATTGATCGTGCGGGGAGATGGGGAAGGTCTTATAGACGTCTGTCCCATCTTGGACGACAGAAGAACAGTCAATGCTTATCTCGCCAGAGTCTTGGCTCAAGTCACTCACTATCTGGGTTGAGAGAGATGGATTTCACCATCTCCAGCGGACCCCACATGGCCAAGAGCATTACCCAATTTTTCCTTCTCCGCGCTGCTGTTTCTCTGTTCCAAAGGCGGGGAGGCATTGGGATTGGGCATTCTGTGAGAGTCTTGGCGATGATACGAAACCTTGGTTTGTTGTTGTGTTGAACAGAGAACGACCCTTAGAGTATACGCCCCCCGGCCTTGTCCGAGGAGTCCACTCCGCCCCGGGGCAGGTCTGGGGTTCGGATTGGTGAGACGCAGCACACGGCGCCGTTCTGTACGGTAGGTTCAAGAGGGCTTGCTCGCCGTCGGCACGTCATTTGAAGATGGCTACCAAGCATCCTGTGACGCGGCGTGGCGGGCTCGGCATCAATTGGCCTTCCTGAGTGGGCGACCAGAGGCTTGGTATTCTTGGGAGACAAGGGTTAAAAAAGAGCCATACCAACCGCACCTTGACTAAGATACTAGGTTCAGAGTAAACCCGAATTCGAATTGCCTTGGAAGAGGGGACCCAAATAGCGGTAATCACAAGATATATCGTCAGTGCTGTGCTGCGCTGGGGTTCGCAATGTCAGAGCCTTGTTTGAAGCCTTGCTCGTTCGTAGTTCACCTGGTGAGGCTCTCGTGAGGCTTTCAGGGACCCTTCCCAGTGCCGTCACCGATGGTGGATACTCGCTGCAACCGAGTTCAGTTCACTGCATTTTCAGTGCATATGGCCCCTAGAACCGACGTTAGACGAGTGTCCTACCTAGAGCCACCCCCTCCCCCTCTTTTCTTTTCCTTGCCCATGACACACACCATTGATTCAACTCTGTAATGTGGTCTGCTTCGGTGGTATTTTCTTCTCGACGAGGAAGGATCAGTATTGGCATTCTCTGGGCATACATAATTTCTGCCCGCCAAGTCGTCACGTCATTGGGTCGTGAGCAACCATCGCCGTCAACCTGGACTCCGTTTTATTGCTTTGTTCTTATGGCCTGTTTTTTTTTTATCTGCACGTTGGGTGATGTCGTAGCTGTAAATCTGTAGGCATCAATCAAGTTCACTTGAGAGGCAAAACCTCATATCTCACCTGCGACAGAAAAGAAACGGGGCCGGGTATGAGCCGATTCTTGTTCTTTCAGCTCGGGTTACGGCCCGTATTTACATCACGGAGGTCCGAGACTGCACGGCACGGAGCTGTAAATCCACTTGCTGAAGCTGCCCGTTGTGTTACTGGTCAGTCTCGTGACTTGGAACCATGGAGATCTTGGGGTTCAAGATCAGATCTTGAGATATGTTTGGCTGAGCAGACGGCTTCTCAACGCGTTACGCAACTTTGCTTAGCTTGTCCCCTTTGAGAAAACTCCCTCGCAAATCTTCGCCAAGGATGAGGTGCAGGCACTGCCACCCTTGGCAGAGGACTTGATGGTGTTAGTCACGGTCTCTTATCTTTGCCCAAAGTCTGAAGGACGCCTTAGCTAGCCCAAGTACCTCGGTGTTTAGCGTTTCCAGATAAACAGGGGCTCAACACGCGTGGTGCTAGTGCACTAACGATAACAACACCATCTCTGTGGCTTTTGCCACTGAGCTTATCTCTCAGCTGTCAGGCCAGTATCCGCCACGTGACCGGCTTCCACTGCTTCTAGAAGCCATCCCGGCATGCGAGTACATGGTACGTAATGAGTCCTCCACCAGATCAGCCAGGATTCTCCTCCAACGTGACAATAAGCTTAAATCATCGGCATGTTATTGAACCTGGGTCCACTAATCCCGGTGCACAATCTCCTTCAGAAATCTCTGCGCTATTCCTTTTAGCCTCATTCCAACAGCGTGTTGAGCGACGAATGAGATGTCCTAGAGCCTGCGCGTTGCATTGCGATTACATACAACTTCTCGAGCAGATACAATGCCAATTCTCTACGACTCACGCGCATACATACACTAGCCTCCCTTGTCTCCGTTTACTTACTAATAGATTGATCCAAGGAACGTAAGACAGACGGTAAAGAACATAGCCGTCGATCACTGCCTCTCGCAGCTCAAAAGAGACGCCGGACGCGGAGACGCTGACGCCTGACTATGGTGAGCTACCAAGGCGGGAACGAGAGAAGCGCCGTATGCCGCAACAAGAACGAGGAATTAGGATTCTCTCGATCCACTCTAGACGACACTTTGTCCTCACAGAAACGGGGCGCTTACGCCTAGCACAACCCATGCGCGTCTCCCACAGGCCACTGCGAGGCTCCCACGGGAAGAATAATAAACGGGGTTCACTCACTCTCCTCCTACCATTGGATCCGTTGCCTCCGGGTGTTGTCTCGGGGCGGACACTGCGGGGCGTCAACCTCCCCACGGAGGCGCCCCGGTCTCCAGATGGGAACCTCTCTGTGGCGGGGCGGAGATGTTGTCTTCTTTCTTTTCTCCTGAGAAGAGGGGGGATTTAACCCGGATGTGTCGGTCTCGCAACACTTCGCTGCGGACGTGAGACAATGCGTGGGGGGTTTGCTTTGACTGAGGAATCGCAGCACCATTGACTTACTTTACGGGGAACAATATACCCGGACTTGTCTATCTCCGTTCGGAAGGAAAAAGTAATTCTGCTGCAGGTCCCAGGCCGTGCAGCCTTTTAACTTGCTCACCAACCATTGAGTGGCTTGTATAGTTGCCGTTATTGCCGGAGAACAACACACTGCAGCTGTTATAAGCTCCTGATCTATTAATGGGATCATCTTGGGCAGCCATGAACGGACTTCGGCATAAACATCGTGATGCTCGGTCTTGTTTGTCGCGGGAACGGCGGCCAAAGTCACCAAAAACCTGGGCACCCGGCGCCGGAGGTCTTTGAGCAGGAATTGGCAGGGTCTCAGGCACGGACATGAACATCGGCCGGGGAGTTTGCGAATGCCTTGATACTCGGCAGATGGGTACGCTCGGGCTTCGGCGATCATCTCAACAAATATCGGAGCACCATTGCGGCTCATCCTCAGAAGTAGTAAGCCGAGCCTCTTTCTTGCGAGCCATTTAGAACCGTATCTTCAACGACAGTCTCTATGAAACAATAAGATTCATCGTTATCAGCCGCAGGGACTTGGGTCTACCAAGCACTTGGCGATATGGAACTTGGCCGAAAAGCTCTCAAATCCACCGGGTGATATGCCATCGTACCATAATTCGAAGGAACTGTGTCTTGGCTTTTCAAGAGCCCTGGCATAAGCGCCAGATTTCCCCAGGCTTCCACTATGGCTTGCAAGAACTCTGGGGTGAACCATTCAAGTGACGAGAGCTTCAGCCATGTCGACGCAGCCAAGCATTCACGCGATGGATGCGGTCTAGGCTTCTACAATTGAAGGCCTCAAGATGTGCGACGCTCTCGAGCCTCTTTTTTCTTTTTAATTCCCCATGGACGATCCTTGTGGGGTTACAGATAGTGTTTGGAGACGAAAACCGAGCGGATACATTCAAGATACTGGTCGGGCCTTTTCGGTACTTTATCTCGCTGGTGCTGCAGGCTGAGATTTAGATCTATCTGCTACACGTAGGCGGATCTATACTATCTCCCGTATACTGTCTTTATTTGTTACGCGTATCATGGTTAGTTATAGAGGAGGTAGATTTTGAGAAACAGCTACAGGGTACGAAGGTCCACCCACCATCTCGAAACTGAGATGGATGTCTGAAGCCAAGTCAATACAAGGCGCCAAGTTGATCACCAAAAAGCTTCTCGACACGTGTAGCCACGATACAAGAAGTGCTCGCAACCACCCACGATTCCTCTGTGACAATATTTTGCTGCAAGAGGATCAAAACATGCATACTGCAGGAAGAGCAAAAAGGAAAGGGAACACGAGAACAAACGGCAGCAGAAAAACGGACACGCCCCTGTTCTGTTCAGTAATGGAGCGGAACGGTCAGCGGCCCCACAAGCGTCTCATTGCCAAGGCGAGCGGTGTTTGGGTGAGGCAGGGTTATCGTGGGGCGGCGGAGTGGGGAGTGGGCTTGGGCGGAGCCACTCGTAGCGAAGAGGTTGACAGAGGAGGACACGTGCCCTCCGCTGAAGGACCCCGGAGCGGACGGCGTTGCATTGCATCAGGAGAGAGAGTTTGGTCTGGGGGAGGACGAGAGAGGTTGGGACTGCTGCTTGACAATGATCATTTCAGTACTCAAACTCTCCGCGTCGTGCTTCTCGCCAAGTCTATCCTAGAGCGAAGAAGCATTTGACAAGAGCCTTGGCTTGAGACAGGTCGTAATACGACAGCCATCCGCGGACCAAGTGGTCGGTTATAACACAGGCAGACAGGCAAAAAGCAAAGACGAAGCCGATTGTCCGGTCCACGCCGAAGAAAGTGAGCGGATGCTCGAGTCTCGATTGCGATATCTGTTCATTGCGAAGAGGCGAGACTGTGTTGAACTTGGCGATGGCACGACGTCACAGTCTTACAGCTCGCAAGTAAATATCCGAAAGACACAATCAAGCATGGAGTCAGAATCCTGCTAAGCGATCGATGATGACCTCGGATCACAGAATCATCGACCGGATGGAAGGGACATGCAGGTCTGCAACCAGGGCCTCAATAAACGCTCATTATGACAAGAAAGCCAAGAGCGACAAGACCTCTTCTCTGTGGCACACCATGCTTTGCTTGAGTCGATGACCATCGCTGGAGGCAAAAACGCCCAGGCCGCCAAGGGAAAGCAATCAGACCCCAAACGAGAGACCAAACGTTGGAATATTTTCGTGTTAATCCTTGCTCGAGAAAGTGTCAACGTGCAGGATTTCTCATCCAGCCTGATCGACAGCCACCATCTTGACTCAACTCGCCAATGGCCTTCAAAAGAGATACAGAATAAAACGCACGCGACCACATTCAGAAAAGAGAACATCTCTTGGATGCACGAGGGGGAGATAAAGGGCCCCTCCCCCGCCTGAGTGATCCCTTGGCGCTCAACTCAACTTCTCCCCCAACCGTCGAGTTTAATGCATCCGGGAGGCGGTCCCGGTTGCTGTTACTATCACCTATCGGACAAGGGTAAGTGAGCTAATATTGACAATTAGAAACTCTGTTTATTAGTTATCGCTGTTAGGCTGAAGCTTGGCGTGAACTTCACTTGACTAGGTGATGCACGGTTGACAAAGTGTTGGTTGTGATAACGTTAACGTCGTTAATTAACATAGCTGAGAAACAGTCTCCAAAAACCCAATTCGCCAATCCCCAACACCTTAAACACTCTAGGTCTTATCTAGACCTTGGCCATATGATGAAGGCAACACTTCCAATCTCCTCCAGGTCCCTGTCGAAAGACGCTATGACACCAAGCCTCCGTCGCCATCATCTCCCCATTCTGAAGCTTCCACGCAGTGACGCGGTAGTTGAGCGCTGAAGCCATGAGGTCGATCTCGACAAACTCAGGCTCGTCGTGGATCTTGTACGCCGTCCAGGGCTCGTAGCCATCCTCCATGTACTCATCCAGAGAGGGCTCGGTGCGGGGCGAGTACACCTTTTGGTCTGGCTCGCAGAGGACGGCGTCCTTGGTGATGTATTTGCGCATGACCTCTGGCTTCTCGGAGGTTAGGGCGCGCCAGAGAAGGGCGGAGGCGTCGAGGGTGCCTTCTTTGTTGCGGAACTTGATTGTGCCTTTCTTTGGTTCGCCCATTTTGGTGGTGGTGGTGGTGGTTTAGTGCGAGGTTGTAGATTTGGTGAGAGATAAGGTGAGTTGATTGAGATAAGATTTACAGTTGACGAAGATGAAGACGATGAGAGTGAGTGATATGAGGATTTCCCCTCTTGAATTGACGTAGATATTGGTATTTCTTGAATCTGCATCTTCCAAAACCTGGCATCGTCGGATCCCTGCTTATCCTGACGTCAGAGCCGCGCAAACCCTCAAAGCAGGATATTCCCGACATCCAATTGCAAGAATCTCTGTAATTAAGTAACAGGTTATTCAATTCTATTTCACATGTTTTATTCCTGCTTTTGCTTTTTGTCGTTTCTAGAAGATCGTCTCACTTCATGCCCGTCATCGCACCCTGGTCTTGGCGTTGAGAACAGACACCACCACGTTTCTCCGCCATTCGATATCGTGATTTATGGCCTATTCTTGGACGGGAAGGTGTTCGCTTTTCAACAAATTTAGTTCAACGATAGACTCGTTGCCAAGAAGGGCCTTCAAGAGACTAGACTTTGGAGAGGGGAAAAGTGGATGTGACGTCAAACAAGGGGTATAGACAAGACCGTGTGAGTTTGTTGAATAATAGTTCAGTTTATTTGATTCATCATATCGTGACTCGTTACAACTTTCGTCAAAAACTAAATACAATAATTCCCATGGTTCTTGTTATAGCCAAGCAACCTGTACACTATTCAGACTAACCGTGTCTTTTTTCCATCTACGCCAATTCTGTAGAATAAGAGAAAGCAAAATTGCGTCGTGCAAGATTTGTCTATAGACAAACACAAGAAAAGCAACGTTCGTCGAGAACATAAAACTTAGTGAAATCTCTCCTTGATGTACACCATGGCTGCGAATCCAGCGCAGCACTTTGTGCTCATCTCATGCTTGCACCAGGGACACTTGACCGTCATGGTCACACTCCCCGCGAAATCTGTTGAGCCAGCGCTCAGTACTCCATCCGGGTTGGACATGGCTTCGTAGAGCCTGCTTGGCATATCGTGGTAGCGCATGCAAGCGCAGCACTCGACAAACATCTTGGCGCTTGGTTCGCCGTGGTGCTGAAGCTCCAGGTTCGATTGCCGTCGCAGCGTCTTGATTGTTGCTTCCGGATCAGAGACGGTCGATCTATGGCCGCTCTTAACGGAGCGCAGTTGTCCTTTGCTTCGGGGCTTGTGCTTGAGAGGCGGGTAAGTTGGTGTTGAGGCGAAGCTTGTCTCGTCGGAGGAGACGGGTGTTCGGCGGGGTGTTGAGTTGCGGAGGTTGGCGTTTGAGAAGGCTTCCATCACTCTGTTGGCAGCTTCTTGGATGGGATCGATTTCCGGGTCGGAGGGGTTGGTGTCGAAACGATCGATGGGTGCCATTTGGGGGGAGTTTGTGTAGGACCAGTAGGGACTGACGGGGCCGGCGGTTGCGTGAATCGAGGGCTTGATGGTTGCGATGCTGGGGGAGTGGCCCATTTCGGATTGGGGAGGGGATGTGTGCGGTGTGCTCATGGGGGATACAGTTTGGATACCATCCGAGTATGAGGACTCTGATGAGCTTGTTGTAGGGCGAGGACCGATGGGTGAGCGAGTAGTTCCTGGGGCGAGATGCTTCACCGGAGCGTGAACGTGCTGAGTGCGAATGGGGGCATCATTAGCACCAGCCAAGCCCTTCGACACTGGCAAATCCGTCTTTGGTGGCACAGGCGGTCCAACAGAAGATGCAGTGCTCGTCTTGGAAGAAGCACTCATCGTCGACGACACCGAGTTCTGCGCTGAATGACCTCTGCTGAACGCACTCTTGGCAGCATCCTTAAGCTTCCATTTCGTGGGCACGGCGGGTTCTGAATCAGCAGTGATAGGCTTCGGTCGCACGCCCGGCGAAGTCTGTTCATAACGGATGCTTGGGGGATTGTGTCTGAACAGTTTCTCCTTGGACTTTGAGGACTCGACTGGAGCGCTCTTGGCCTCATCAGACGCTGGTTGGGAGTTGTTGAGTCGGGTTAGGAGTGTGAGAGATCCTCGCTTTGAGCTTCTTCGGGGTGGTGGTGGAGGGATGGAGAGGCCTGATGCTGTTGATGAGCGTCGGGCTTGGGGTTGTGTTGGGTTTGTTATTGGGGGGCGGGAGACGGTGATGGTATCTTGCTGAGGAGACTTCTCGGTGTCTTTGGGCTTGGCGGCTTGTTTCATGCTCTGGTTGGAAGAGCGAGGTGTAACGCCTTGTTCGCCATCTTTGATCGAGCCCTCCTCCTTCTTGATGTAAAGACCGCCTCGTCTGTTCAGACCTTGAGCTTTGTTGTACAAAATCTCGCTGTCGGGTGTGTGCGCAGTGTTCTGATCACCCTCATCGTCCGTGTCAGCGACTGCGCAATCATCACTGACAGAACCGCGTCGAGCTCGAGCGCTCCAGAGATAGATATTGACTGAACCCCTTCGACTAGGCGACTTGGCCGGTTTCGATTGACCCCTCGCCCCGGATGTGTTGATGGAGATTGGCGGGTATGCTCTTCGTTTGGCGTCTTCCTCTTTCTGCTGGGGATTGACCTTGAGAGGTGTGAACGACCCATGGCCGAGGAACGACTTTCGCATGGCGGGATGAACTCTGCTGTCGCCCTTGGCTTGGTCCTCGAGGACTTTCTGGTGGAAGTCGTCCTTCTTCTTCTCAAGCTTCTTACCGCCCAAGAAACCGGTAGGGCTGGTCTCATCGAACGAAGCACGCTTGATCTCGAATGACTTGCGGAAGATGGATGTGAGAGAACTGGAGCGGCTGCGTCTGGGCTCTTCAGGATCGTCGTTGTTTCTACCAATCGAGAATCCCAATAAGCTCGACGAGCGAGAGCGTCGCTTCTGTGTGGTTTGAGGCGGCTCAGTTGTGCTGCGTCCTTGAGTTCCAAGTGATGGAGGAGGCGGTTTAGGTTTGCTCAGCTTTCTACCGCGAGGCTTGGGAGCGTTCTTCCAAGCTTCTTCGAGGGCTTGGTTCATGGCTAATTCTTGTTCCTTCTCCTTGGCCTTTCGTTTCTCCTCTTCTTTTCGCTGAAGCTCCTGTCGCTTCTCTTCTTTCTTCTCCTTCTTCTGGCGCTCGTATGCTTCCCAAGTGGGTGATTGACACACAGAGCGCTGCTCCTCTACATCAGGGGGAAACATGAACGCCACGGTCTTGTGAGCGGGCTTGTCGTCTTTGAGCTGCTCTGATGAGGATGATTGAGAAAGATTCTTTCCAACAGGTTTTCGGGCGATCATGTTCGGCGACTCTGAGCGCTCAGGAGCTGAGAAGAGAGGGGGAGGAACAGCGGAGTAGTTTCGAACAGGCGTAGGGCCTTTCTTATCCTTGGGCACCAGCTCAAAACGACGAGGAGGGTGGCCTGGGCTGGGTGGTACTGAGCCACTGCTATCAGTGCATGCCGGAGATGGAGGCACAGAGCCTTGGTGTGTTCGCTGAAACTGTGCGAGTACGTCAGCCAACCCGTCCAGAATCCCGCCTGTTTCTGTGCTTACATTGAGCTTCTTCTCCAAATCGAGCATTTGCTGCAAGCTATTTGAGCGAGAGCGCCCTTGAGGCGGTTGAGCAGCGAGGAGCATGACGAAAGACTTTCTGCTTTTGATTTGGGTCTTTCTACACGCTCAAGAGAACCATTGATCTGAAATTGGCGGGGGAGAGCTGCGAGGTTCTGTGAGACAAGAAATGTCGGGAGAAATTGCGCGTGAGCTGGGTTGGACAAGGTGGGGTGAGGACGATTGCTGCAGGTAAGCGCAATAATAATAAATCTGAGGACAGTCTCTCTGCTTCTTTCTCGCGTGTGTTTGCGTTTGTGCGAATCTGACCGAATGCGCCCAGAAATTGCTGCGTTCGGAGCAAGATGTTAACGGGAGCTAAGGTCAAAAGCGGGTGACGATGTCTCGGCTGGTGTTTTATTGGTAAATTGCTTGGAATCTTGTCATTCCAATTCGTCTTTTCTCCTTCTTTTCCTTCTGAGCAAATTGAGAAATCTCAACGAATGCGGGAGATTTTGAGTGTGAAATTGCAACGGATGCGGTCGTGAGTAGGTCGTTACAAAGGCGGTGGGCAAAAGATGCGGGTATCTCGTGATGTGGTGGGATTGACTCAAGACGAGATGAGACGAGCTAGAGCTTCCCCTCCGACGTTTTTCTTGTCACTGTTGTACAGGCGGGAAATAAAAGAGGGCGGGCTGGGTGAGAGGGAATTGCTCTGTAATGTGTTGACACAAGAGCGGAAGCGTTATCGGTGAGGTCAGGTACGGGAGGATGCAACGTTGGTTGGGCTCAACAACATGCACCCATTTACATGGATATGTAGGAGATAAATTAGAAGGGGAGAAACAGGGATATATGTGAAGACGGGCAAGGGAGATTAAGTGTTGGAAGAAGAGTCAGTGGAAATCGAAAATTCCAGACAATTCCGCTCTCCGCGTTGAGGTTTGTATCTGGAGTGGCCCGGCCAAGCAGTGTCAGGCAATCAACCAAACAAGCTTAGAATCAAGCCAGCAAGAAGATGCCGATATCCCAGCTGCAGGTTGGCAGTTCTTTTTCTGGGCTTACAGTTAGTTTTGACTAGCTGCAGATGGCCAGTCCCAAACCAGCTGAGCAGCGGGACGGTCTGGGCCAAGGATCATGATATCTCAACCTAGCGACAATGGATCAGGCCTGTTTGTGTGCGTGATGCGATTGTCATTGCGGGATGGCGGCATCGATTTCTGGAGTATCATCCAAGGTCCATTGAGAGCCTGACTGGGGTCAATCACTGCAAGACAACCCAACAATGTCTGCATCCACGATGATTCTCAATTGTCACTGGCTATTCTGTTTGAATGACCCTCGATATCACCATTGATGCTTCCCAATTCTTCCCCTCACTCTTTGTCTTCTCAGCTAGACTCAAACCCTCAGCTGCAAGATGCTCGTAAGAATCAAGCAGTGGGTTTAGAATACGAACTCACAAGGTGGGCACTAAAGACGTGCGTGGCTGAAGTGTCATGGCCCGAATCGCGGGGCCATTGGTTCGGCACCTGCGGGAGGGTGATCCACGATGTGGCCTTACAGAGCGAGCGAATCCTTTTTTAGACTTGACAGGGGATCACCAAAAATAGCAGCACATGCTCGATGGAACCATAAGGCAATTACACGAATAGAAACTTTGTCTCAGTATGGAAGAATACGAACTCATCGACTGAGGCAATTGACGTTCTGGGGTTTAGCCGTTCTGCATGGAAGCTCGTTTAGGTCTTTTTCTGCTTTGCCTCTCGGAAGAAAGCGTGCGGGTAGAGCGAGCTGGGAGGAGGGGCTGGCCGGTAAACATGAACCGCTTATGCGCGATGGAGGCTGGATGATAACGATACAACTCAGTGTCAAGTGTAGCACAACGTGGCAGGCCTGTTCTCTCGAATTGTTCCCCTGATTCTTTGAGCCAAATGGTGTAACTATCCCAGCCTTCTGCTCATTAAATGGATGATGATAAGAAGCAATTAGAAGGCTCATGACATGATCCAACCACCCCGCTATCAGAGATAGCTAAAGTATCGTGGAGGCTAAGAGGCTAACCAACAGACTTTAGCTGCGCGATGATGTGATCTACCAACCAGTCTCTTGTTTCTCGGTCGCCTAGAGTTTCTGTGTAATTGATCGGGACGGTTAGGGCCGTGCATCTGGGGCTGGAAGGTTAGACGGTGGAACGGATAACGACGAACTTGACCTGATACGATTGAGGCAACGCTGGATATCAGTCTATCTTAATTCATGGCTTCCGCTCACGCTGAACTCTCTACAACATAGTATTGTTTAGTTCAATTCCAACCACCCAACATCCAGAAGGGATTGAGTCAATTGCCAGCCTCAGACAGCACGATCAGCTCCCCGAAAAGTCTTAGGAAATACGATCAATCTAAAACATTGACAAGGTCTCAGTTCCTTTCTGGAAATATTTCCGTTAGGTTCAGGTCTCAGTGGTCGTGGCCTCATGTCCCTCTCGTATTCTCGCATCCCCATGCCCGCGGCTGGGACCCTGTAAGAATCTGGGGCTCTGTGTAAATATAGCAAAACATCCACTCTTGTGCTTTTTGTCAACGGCCAACGCAATGCAAGACATTATGAATGGGCCATGGTTGAAGCGCCCAAATTAGATATGTAAGTTAATGATACCCTTGATTGAGATTTTAATAGATGCCTGCATGTGCTTTGGTGATGGAGGACCAGACAGTGGGGTTTAGCTTGTGGGACGGTTGAAGGAGCGTTTTTGAATAAGGTTACCCTACGGTGAGGTCGAGGGATGATTATGTTCAATTGTTGCCCTATTTCTATGGGCATTGGAGTCCTTTAGAGGTTCATATCTAATGCCAAGACTTTCCTTTCTTTGATTGCATGTAGTTTGGATATCATAGGAAGGAGTATGTGACTTGATATAATGTATGGGTGATAAATATGAACTCCATGTGATCATCCACTCAAATCAGAGTTGGTAGCTGGTTCATGGAAACAGGTGTCTCATATCTCATGATTGCAGACTTACACCAGAGACATGATTGCTCGATAGTTGTTCAAGACGACTTGAACCTCAATACTGCAGCCAAGAAGAAGATGTAAGCCCTTATTACGCCCAAAATGTTCATTGACCAGCTGTATGGCCACTAACACGATGCCGAGCCACACAACATCTTGTACCTGCGTGCCCGAATAACACGATGTAACCTTTACACCAATACATAACTGCTGTGCTATTATATGAAACAAAAGTATTCACTATTGTGAGAGGGAGCCTGGCAATACAATGAAATCGGCATTTTTCACCATATCGTTAAGAGCTGTTCGAACTCAAACCGCCCGCCAGCTTCATTACTCAATGACGTCACACGCGGTCCTCCAAAGCGCGACAGAAACACAAAATTCAGCACAAGATAATCGCTGAGATCAACTGAAAGTCATCAGAAGCAAGCGGTAAAATTTCAGGCTCTTGTATGGCTATTGTACGTCTGTCGCTCTCCGGCGGACGATTCTCTCCAAGCGCATTACATAAGCATTCTGATCCGCCACTCGGACCCAATTATTCCGAGGGCATCTTATCCCCGCTCACGTGAGGAACCGCTCCTTCCGCCCACACACTTGCCAAATTGACCCAAAAATCTTACCGCGCTTTCAGCCAGCCGTTCGACTCTACCATCCACATCACCACCAAGCACATCATTCATCATGGGTAAAGTTCACGGATCTCTTGCCCGTGCCGGTACGTTGCACCCGCCCTCACGATGTTTGTCTTTTTCGTCGTCGCTAACATTCTCGCAGGCAAGGTCAAGTCTCAGACTCCTAAGGTACGACAACGGCTCCCCGACATCGAAAATCCGACGAAACTCGATCACTAACCATCGCGATTCCTACAGGTTGAGAAGCAGGAGAAGTCCAAGACCCCCAAGGGTCGTGCCCTCAAGCGCCTCAAGTACACCCGTCGCTTTGTCAACGTTACCCTCACTGGTGGCAAGAGAAAGGTGAGCAGACTCGAAGCCGGAGAATCACATCACATAGGTACAGGCGCTGACGATTCGGATGCAGATGAACCCCAACCCCGGCTCATAAACGACTCGTCCAAACGACAGGAATTTGCGGTATCGGGAATGTTGACTTTCGGACACGGTTCAACACAGCAATGGTTGGCTTCACTCAGTAATGGGATGATGTGATGGATTGGGTCAGGGTCGCAAGATAGGCTGAGCCCCCTTACGAAAAGAATAAAAAAGGAAATGGCGAAGAAGCCATACGACTCTACTCGGCGTCCGGTGTCAGTTGTCACAATACAACAAACATTTGTTCGCGCAAGGCATTTCTGCTGCTACTGTGAATGTGGGCATCTCCTAGTAAATGGGCGACTGGGCTAAACAGGCGGACATCGTAAACGCTGCAAATCCTTTGGAGTTCTCGGCGGGTGACTCATGCTGATGGATGACATCCTCGACTTGTTGGTGCCTGAGGATACAGAATGCCAAATTTGACTGAAATGCCATAAATCATGATTAACGTAGAACATCTCAAATTTAGCACTTCTTACGTCCAAAGCTACTGGTAAGTTCGAGACCATGACCTCCAATAGATTAATTGATGATTCAAAAATGAACACTTTCGGTTTCTTTACTCGCATCACGTGATGGCAATTCCACCTTGAACTCTGCACTCTGGCAGGTAGCTCCCGTTACTTAAACAAACAACAGCACTCTCCTCGCCAGACATCGAATTTCTCTCCCTCAGACCACCTCCCGACAAAATGGCCGACGTGGAAATGGACGTTGACGTAGAGGCGGGCTCTCCCCCTCCCCCCGCGCGAAACGAATCCGACATGCAAACACACACCAAAGCCACAGCCGTCCGCTCCATCGAAGGCTGGATCATCGTCGTAACAAACGTCCACGAAGAAGCTGACGAGGAGGCCCTACAAGATCTTTTCGGAGAGTACGGCGAGATCAAGAACATGCACCTGAACCTCGACCGAAGAAGCGGTTACGTCAAGGTAAGCGCGTAGAACACATTGAACATGAGGATGGATTGCTGATGCAGTGGGGGGATTCTAGGGATATGCGCTGATTGAGTACACGACGCTGGAGGAGGCTCGCGCTGCTATTGATGGTGCGCATAACCAGAAGTTGCTCGACCAGACGATCTCGGTGGACTTTGCGTTCGTGCGACCTCCGCCTGGCAAACCTGGGCGTGGACGAGGCGCTGGTGGACGGAACAGAGGACGAAGCAGGAGTCGTAGCCCCGAGGGCAAGGACCGTGAGGAGCGTGATTGAGCAAGGCGACGTCGAAAATCTTAGGATGGGCAATAGTGGATGTGAAAACGCAGAGACTTGACAAATGCGCAATCGCCGACGTGCGTGGCCAGAGCACGTTGGCAGTATAATCTTGATACATGAGGTATGTCCATTTCGTCAACTACAGACGAAGTTCTGTTCTAACACGTATGCAAGAACAGAATGAGAATAACACTGGGACACGACCCTTGGCCTTGGACTTGTCAAGAGATTCAATGGCATCTTTGACGAAAGCCAGCACTTCATAAACTCATGCTCGATGTGACATGCAAATGCAACTGTTTCAACGGTTGTTGTGACTTGGTAGGACACGTCCGGACAGTTATCTGATGCGTGCTCAGGGACATTTCACACTCGGACGAAAGAAGCTTCACAAGCACTCGATGAAGACTTAACATTGACTGCACACGATGTCTCGATGCGCCTAGACTGGAAGAACAGCTGATACTCTCTTGGTATTCTTCCATTGTCGAATTCATTACGAGCCATCCTCCTCCAGTTTCCTTCAAAACACCCAAGTAAACGACTCCTTCACATTGAACCTCGTCGATTGTCTACACGGTTAGCGCTATCTCTAACAGAGTTGGTGAAACTTACCTGATATCCGTACTCGATGCACCGATCAGCACCTTGAAAGCGCCCTCCTCAGCAATCCAACCGGGAACAGTCTCGTCATAATACCCAACAGCGTACTTATCCAACTTGATGGTAATATGCCTTGTCTCTTCCGCTTCAAGGAACACCTTCTCAAAGGCCACAAGTTCCTTTTCAGGTCGTGGCAAGCGACTCTTTTCATCGTGGACGTAGAGCTGCACGATTTCTGCACCGGCGCGAGTTCCGATGTTGGAGACGGCGAGGGTGATCTTGATTTCGCCATCGGGAGTGAGGGTCTTCGTTGAGATCTCGGGGCGACCGTATTCGAAGGTTGTGTAGGAGAGGCCATGGCCGAAGGGGAAGAGAGGCTCGATCTTGGCGTGGTCGTAGTGTCGGTAGCCGATGTAGAGACCTTCGCCGTACAGTACTTTGTGGTTCTCGCCAGGCCAGGTGTGCCATGCTGGGGTGTGCTCGATTCGCTTGGGGAATGTACTCTGCTTGGTGTCAGCGTGGAATACACGATGGGCGAAGATCACTTACTGGGAGTTTGCCACTTGGGTTCTCAATACCGAAGAGGACATCCGCCAGGGCATTGCCGGCTTCTTGTCCTTGGTACCAGCCCTGAAGAATTACAGGCACTCGATCGACCCATGGCATATGCACCGGGCTGCCGGATTGGTTGACGACAACGGTCTTGGGGTTAGCTTTGACAACAGCTTCGATAAGCCTGTCCTGGTTTCCGTCGGCAGGAAGATCCATTGTTTGACGATCGTACCCTTCCGATTCCCACTCCGCATCGACTCCAACAATAACAACAGCGACATCTGCGTCACGAGCCGTCTGGACTGCTTGCTGAATATAATCTACCTGATCTTGCTCCTTATATCCGATACGACAGCCGCCGTATTTGTGGGTGATGCCGAACTGCTTCTGTTTCGAAATGGGACGAAGTTCATTCGTCATCTCCACGCGCAGCTCAACAGCTTTGTCGGCTTCCATGTCGACATCAACAAGGTAGTCAATCGATCCATCAAACATCGCCTCGCCTTCTTCGGTCCAATCCCACAGATCGAGAACCAGCTTGTCATTGATGAAGAGCTTTCCGGGCCCAACGCTCATGAAGCTGATGGTGTGTTTGCCTGTTGTCCTCGGCATAAGGAACGTCGTGGCCACGGCAGACCATTCGGGACCGACTTCACTCAGGGGCGCCGAGTCCCATAGGAAGAGATCTGTGTTTGTTCGGCGCTGCTTCACCACTGGATTGCCCTCGAACTTATCACCCGCATACCAGTCGATGTGAACGCCGGGTTTGCCTGACTGTTCGGTGCAGTACTCAGATGCGACAGGGAGCCACTTGTGGATATGGCAACCTTGGGCGAACGAGACTTTCTGCTTGGATGCCTTTCGGATGCTGTCAAGCGGAATGGTGTTGTAGTACGGGTTCAAACTTGCACTTCCACCACCGCCTGCAATATGTCGATTGGCGTTCGGTCCAATTACAGCGACCTTGGTAGATCTGGGACACAGAGGGAGAATGCCACCGTCGTTCTTGAGAAGTGTAAGACCTTCGTGGCCAGCGGTTCGGATGAGTTCCCTCGTTTCCTCGCGGTCATCCTCCCGTTCAGGCGCCTCGGGTGACATATCACCTCCCTTGAGTCGTTCCACCAACGTGAGTACGTTCTCAGCTGCTTGGTTAATATCCTCAATCGAAATGCGACCCTCATTGACGGCTGTGACGAGCTTGTCCAGACGCCATTTGGAAGAGTAGGGGAATTCGATATCGCACCCTGCTTCCACGGATTCGATCGATGAGTTGATGCCTCCCCAGTCGGAAACCACAGTTCTGCGACAAGTCAGTGTTATTCCATGACATACGATGGTTCCATTACCCCTCGTATCCCCACTCTCCTCGGAGGATGTCTTTCAGTGTGTGCTTGTTCAGATCAGCGTGGACGCCGTTGATTAGGTTGTACGAAGTCATGACAGCCCAGGGATTAGCCTCTCGAACAGCAATCTCAAAGGGTTTCAGGTAGATCTCCCGAAGGGGACGCTCCGTGATGAGCGAGTCTATCGTCAGCCGGTTGGTCTCTTGCTCATTTCCCACGAAGTCTATGGCCATGTCAGCGCATTCCTACCAATTAGTGTCACTGATGGTATTTACGCTTGATGGTCGCTGCAACGCCTCTGTCTTGAAGACCCTTGATGTACTGTGCTGCCAATTTTCCAGTGAGAAGGGGGTCTTCGGAGAAAGACTCAAAGTTACGACCGCCGAGGGGATGGCGGTGCATGCAGACTGTTGGAGCGAGAAGCATTTCCGCTGATCGAGCTCGAACTTCAAGCGCTAGATGCTGCCCGACTTGGTAGAGAAGATCTTTGTTCCATGTTGCTGCGAGTGAGATACCGCAAGGGAATAGTGCAGCCTACACGTTCAGTTTCAATTATCCTTGTGATTTCGGGGCAATATCACCAACCTTGGTGCCGCCGACAAAGATACCACCGCGAGCGCCATTGGGACCATCAGTCGTCTTGATTGAAGGGATGCCCTTCTCAGGAATAGCTTTCGTTCTCCAAAAGTCGGCGGCTGTGAGGAGTGAGACCTAGAAGGGTTAGTGTATGACCACTCAAAGAACCAACAACTCATGCCTTTTCCACCAGCGTCAGCCTAGCCAGCTTCTCTCTTGCTGCGGAGCGAGTATCTCTTAGATGCTGAATCTTTTGCTGGGGACTGCATGGAGCAGAGTACTCCGTATCAGGAGTAGATGGGGTGTTTGAGTCGTTCATTGTGCTACCACAAATGCTAGAATCGTCATGTATGATGTTGTCTTGCTACGCCGTGCTTCACGTCTGATATACAAAGTTGAACAAAGACAGCATATGCAAGTTGAACCGAGGTACGAAAAGAAGAGTGTGTATCAACGAGAACCCAAAATGTGATAGCAGCCCCCCTTATACCATCCCATCTGCAAGCAACGTACGCGAGCGGCACATAAGGTCATCTGCAGCCAAGCAATATGAGGCGAACGGGATAAGCAAAAAAAGAAAAAAGCACAATCGGTTGACTTAAGCTCGCGATCGCAGGGAACAAGGGTTCAATGTGTATCCGTCAAGATAGGCATCCGCTCACTAATAAGCAGTAACTCAGCAGAGATAGCCCCGCAGCAGGGTTGACCTCTTTGTATTTAGACGGACCGGCTGAACAGGCCGGTGAAATAACCCCAATAGGGAACTTTGGTATTTTTGGTTTCAGAGATGAAAAAGACGGATGCCGGTATATACGGACCGTGAGAGCGGCAGACGACACCGGCGCTTCCGGGGGGAGGAGAGAGAGATAAGAAGGAGAGAGAGAACACGTGGTGCGATGAATAATATATTAGAAGTGGATAGTTCACATGTTTTATGCAAGTGATATGATGTTGTGAATCGTCTTATCTTTATGATCTCAGCTGAGAGGGACGTCTCCTCCTTACGACTCTCATGTATGATGATGGGCTTACACTCAGAGAAGCGAACCCGACAGCCTGGGACATAAGCAGCAGTGGACGAATCGGGAAATACGGGTCTGCGGGCCGTTATTCCCAACGTCGGTCGGAGCGCACCGCCGGGGAACTCGGAAAGCCAGCTAAGTCCTTCCGTTACCGTATTTAAAGAGGAAAAAACCATGACTTTTACGTATGTAATGGAAGCCAAATGTGTCTTTTTCGTTGCAGTTGCCGTATGTGGAAGTTTCGGCACTTGGGGAGGATATCGGGCCTTGGCTTAAAAGAGGATGCTGCTGATGATGGGGGTTTAGGGAGATAGATTCCGGGCTGCTGGATGGGGTATTTTGGTACGAGAGCCGGTTTGAGTGCCGATGCAGGTGGAAGCAGATCATTGAGTTTTGATTGTTAGTGCGTAGTTTGTTTTTTGACATGAAAGGTGTTGGAATGTTAACGTGTCATACGGAGGTGAGCTAGCTCCTACTGTCAACAACAATTGCCAACAGATCGATGTATTGTCTATTAGTGATATTGGATGTTTCACTTGTAATGTTTACTCTCATGTTTACGTCCCAATCGAGTAATGTTTCAGATATTCCGGCTCATCGATCCCCCATGCTCCGTGTGTCCTCCGGCTAAGAGGGGCCGGCTCGGCGCCCAAGGCTATCGGAAGCATCCGCTTACACGCGCCGACATCCGCACGTGCTGGACAACAATTGACACTCGCAAACTAAACCAAACCAATCTCATAACATCAAAGAAACCCCAGTCCAATATACAAGATTAGTCCTATATCCGCGCATATCACAGCATGCTTCGCTCAAGGTCAAACTCATCGTACTCCCTGCAAGACCTATCTCATCGTCCCCCATCCCATCGCCCTTCTCAGACGTCGGATGGAAACAGCTCAGATACAAGGCCCCGAAACAGCAACACCTCCGCGCGTGGAGATGTCTCCGCTGCGCCGCAGAAGGAGGAGGAGGAGGAGCAGAAGAGGTCGAGGCTGGGGAGGTTCTGGCACGAGTATGTGAGCTGCGAGGTTGACTTTTCGGCGTCGAGGGATCATCTAGGTATGTGCACCGAAGGGAACTGGAACGAGATTGGAGGAAGATCTTTGACGGGCATGAGGAAAGGGGTCTTGTGATGTGGGCTTGAGAGATGGGAATGCATACAGGGTGTGGTTCGGGTCGTGGGGTGGGCTTCTGATATGCACTGACGCGATATAGTTGAGAGTTACTGACGTGGGGTTATAGCCAACGAGAGAACGTTTCTGGGTTATCTTCGTACATCAGTCGCCATGTCAATGGTTGGGACGGTGGTAGCACAGCTGTTTTCTCTGCAGCATGAGGGTCAACATCAGGCATTTGGATACTTCGTCACGGGGAAGCCGTTGGCCATGACTTGCTATTCCTTCTCGATTGGGACGATACTTCTCGGTGCGGTGCGGACCTGGAGACATCAACGGACTATGATGAGTGGGAAGGCGTTGGTTGGAGGGCTTGAGCTTCACCTTTTGGGGATATGCAGCATGTTGGTATGTATCACTGAGGGGTTGGTAATGTGTGACTAACGTGTCTAGCTTCTGCTGGTCTTCTTTTCTTTTCTTCTTGCTATTGACGTTGTCAAGGACAAGGAGACTGTACCTACTACAACTCCTTAGTTGACGCAGTGCACAGAAGAAGCTTGAGAAAACAATGCATTCAGAAACTGCTTACATTAAGGTCTAGGTACACACAAACAATCCTACAGGTCAGTCCATTCCACCTCAGCCTCAGGCACTCTTGCTCTTGGTTATCCTGTTCTTGAGGCTTCGCTTCTTGTGGCCCTTGTGAACGCGGGCCCTTTCCTTACGCCTATAGAGTGTTAGCCTAATACTAATCGAAAGATAGATGTCGCATACGAGTTGCGATACTTGATCAAAGCTTCTTTGCACTCTGTGTTGTCACTTGCCATTTGCGAGGCATCCGACAAAAGGAGGTCAGACACAGTCTTTGAATCGACGGATATCTTGTCTCCCACTTCGACGTCTGGGTCTGTCGTTGTGGGTTGAAGATCTGTCGCCTTGGGGAGCTGTGTAGGCTGAAGAACAGGAGTGCTTGGCACCTTTGGTTCAAGTGTTTGCGGGGTGTTGATGACATCCCAGCTTGAGCCTTCTGGTGACAGAGATATGTTCTCTGGTTCAGATGTCTGTCTACCTTGAGACAGGATTGCATCGAGCCTTATCAACCTAGCTTCGAGACTTTCGCCGCACCGAAGATAGACATCTATTGGTGTCCCGACGGACGGTGACGAAGAGGGACTGGGTACGGGAAGGGTACATCCATGTCCTGCGTTGGGATCATGGCAGTCTTCGATCTTTTGACTCTCAAGAGGAACGAGGGGAGTCCTTGTAGACTCAGGATTGCCCCTGCTCACAGCGATTAGTCCTCATCGGCAAACAAAGCTACCAACATACCGCGTATAGGCACTCTCCTCAAGAGAAATACTGCTATCCCGTCTCGCCACACTGTTGACTCTCTCAGTCGACTCACAGGAACCACCAACGCCAGACAAGAGATGATGCATGGTAACTGACTCAACAAAGTATGAAAACCCGTTTGCAAAGGACGCATATCCTAGGGGGACCAGCTAGCTAGTTATAAGGGCCTTCCAATAACAGCCAAGCACAAAAAAGGCTCCTCCCGTTACCGACAGAGGGGAACCAGACCCGAACTTCTGGGACTCGAAGTGCCTGGTCCCAACAGGATGGGACCCGTCCCATGCACCGGAATCACATCCGCGACCGGGGAGACGAAGCTAGAAGCGAGCCCGCGAGGTTGGTTCACAGGGGGTGGCCCTTAACACTACTGTACAGCAGATGAGGAGGAGGCTTGAAACTCCAAATTCTTTGGCGGACGATCATCTATTCTTGGACAATCTGGTCCCTTGAAGCCGAAGATACTCGGGGAATGCGAAGCGGTGAGACGGAGGAATTGACCGTGTTAAGCAGCTTGAAGAGCAAAAACAGCATCTTTCGTGAGAGTGAGAGATTTGGGGGCCGAGTTCATGTTCATGTATGCTGTCACCTTCCTCGTACAGCCTGCAGAACCGACCTGTCGGTAAAAGGGGGTTCGTCCTAGGTACCGCCAGCCTGGTAGGGCGCAACCACACCAATTGACAGGATTATGTGACGTTATTGGCTGTGTGTGTGTGATGCTGGGTTGGCAAACACCGCTGTTTCAGCATCACATGCATGTGGAGAAAGGGAGTGAGGGAGTGTCTGTGTGCAAAAGGACCTTGAAATAACAAATTTTAATTATGTATGCTTGCTTTTTCGGAAAGTTGGAGTCAGGTTTTGGCAGGATACAGTTATTTATGATTCGTGTTGAGGGGGAGGTTGTGTGATTGACGTACAGCAGTCTGTCTTGGTCTTGGGCTTGGCTTATGGTTTGATAGGATATGATGATATAATCCACAATGAGCAGACTCCCTACTTATGCTTATTCTTTGACAGTAAACTCATTCAATTGGCCTCAATTGTCCATTCCAATTTCCAGTCTTGAACGACAATCTCTCTTCTCTCTCTGTGACTTCACTGTCTGTCCCTTGCACCCCAGCTGCATCATCCCTGCTCCTCGGTTGGGGGCCTCAAAGTTAATCAACCATCCCCCAGTTCGCAGCTCCCAGCCGCTCTGAACCAGCTGAAGCCACTACTCACCACTCCCCAATATCAGAAGAGTTCAAACCCTTGGACCTACAGTACTCACCAATGCCCGCATACCGCTCGGCAGTCATCTTAAAATGCCATAGTATATCTTCGACTAGTGGTAGTGGCAAAGACGGAGACCCTACTTCTTCATTCACACATCTCTGGCTGAAGTTGTAGTCATACACCTGCCAAAACCCGTCAGTCACAATGAGGAAGCTTGGGGGGGGAGTAGATACGTACTGCGAATATCAATCTGAGATCCCGTATATTTTCTGCCAATCTCCCTTTGTCCTCTTTACCGAGGGCGTCTGAACACGCGAGCGTCGGAGCATCAAGAGCCATCATTGCTTTCTCGCACTTTTCAGCAATCTTACACTGTATCAGTATCTACCACTCCCCATCTCCAAGTCGCGAGTATTCTCACCTTGGGAAAATAATGCAGTAGATCAAAACATGAATCCCTAGACTACAATTCTCACTCAGCAACCCTTCTCCAAACCCGCGCAACCAGCTTACATAAGGGCCGTCCAGCGTAAGAATTCCATCTGCCGCTCTCGCCGTGGCCGCTTGCACGCTCAGCATTCTGAGATTAAGCTGTTCCTCGTCCCGAGCCTTTGGCCGCGTCGTCTCAAACATGAAATCTTCAAGTGCTTCGGTGACGCTTCGGTGGACTGCGATCCATTCTTCTCTCGCTTTCTTTTCTTTCTTCGATGGCGCTTTCCAACCTGGGGGAGGCCTGATATATTTGTCGGTACCCAAATGTTTCATGTCATCCCCAGGTAAGCCGGGAGGCCAGGTCTCAGGTTTGCGCCTGCATACGATTGGCGCGGCGAGGCTAAGGATGGGCAGAACGTGGGCGAGCTTCATGGACGGTGAGGGAGAGTGTGGCTGGACGTGTAAGCTATCGTGATGTTGGAGGATGGGATATGGCTGGGCTTTTGTAGCGGGTAGTCCAGTGCGTATTGGCGGGATAATGGCACTTCAGAAGTGATATGTTGATTCATCGCCCGTCCCATTGATGCCTCAAACACTTCGTTCGTGGAGGAGGCCGTCGTCACTCATGGTATATAATGACTGATAGACTTCAGCCTTCGGCCAAACACAACGCCACAGGCAACATCTCCAGCGAAGTGACGGGTCATGCAGGCTAACAAGTCAATTCAGCAGCTGTCGTCGAGACAGGCGAAGGGTGACAGCGCTCTTTGTCGTCCTTTGACTGGGTCCCACCTCAGCAAAGAACAAAGACAGCATGTAGTACACAGTCACTCAAAGTCAACCACATCCAATGTATGAACACAATTTCTTCGCTATTTGAAGCTGAACCACTGATCAACGCCAACCGAAATGCCCTACGCAAAGCAACCGCTAAAAAAAACTGCCCATGAATGCAATCTGGTTTTATATATGCAAGAAAACAGCCGCTAATACAGTAACATCTCATAGCTCGTCCCGAGGCACGTTAAGGTTAGGCAGCCGCATCGACCACCATCTGGGACCGACAGGAAGGCCGACCCAAACTCTGTAAAGACGCGAGACTTCCGATGTAAAAACACGCCACCTGTTACTGTTAGACTTTGCGTACATGATTGGGCGGGAGAGCGGTATAAACTTACAGTGCCTTGGGCGTGCGCATCCATCCCTTAAGAATGATCTTGATAGCAGCCTGGAATTGAGCAAGCTCGAATGCAATGTGAGCCAGCGTGCTGTCATCCTTGGGACCCCTCTGTCGCAGCTCGATAAACTCCCTCACAGCGTCGTCCATCTGGGGATTCTCCTCAGCCTCCTTCTCGAACTTCTTGTTAAGCTTTTCGTTCTTGTTGAGATCCTCAAGACCCTCCTGCTCCTTCTCCGCAAAGACCTTCTCCTCCATCATCTGCTGGAACTGGCCAATGTTGTAGAGAGAGCTGCTGATGCGAGCGTAGGTGTTGAAGAGAGCGACCAGCTCGGTGCGCTGGAGGTAGGGAACGTCGTCGCTGTTGTTATCGAGCTCGAAAAGAATCTTCAGAGCGGTGCCGTAGCCAGCGGTTTGGAGCTTGCCCCAGAGACGGCACTTGTCGCAGCCAACACAGTCCATGAGACGGCTGACGTTGCGGAAACGGTTGCGGAAGTCTTCCTTCAGAGACGGTCCTTCGCCATTGACAAACATCAAGCTCTCGTCGAATATTTGAGGGACACTAGCAGCTTTCTCGGTGACCTCAAGGACCTTGGCGCGAGTGGCCGCGTCCTCAGAAGCATCTCCCATACAGAACTTATAGTCCTTTTTCTGGAGGTAAGGTCCAACCTTGGCGATAGCACGGGTCATGAGCGCATAGTTGAAGTAGACGTTTCCAATGCGATCGGGGAATTTATGCAGACGGTGTTCGTAGCAGGACAGGTTAGGGCTCCACTCGCCAGTAGTCTGGTTCAGGAAGTTCCAGCAGAGATGAGTGCTGATACTGGCGTGCATACCGGACATGACACGGTAGAACACACGCTTCTCAAGACACTCGTCGTCAACCTCGAAGCCGGTGTTTGCGACAAACGGAGTGTTGGGGTTCTCCTGACGGCGCTCCTCAAGCTGAGCCTGGCGACCCGCTGCATCAAGGATCTGCTTGAAGTCTTGGGCAGCAGGACCGCGGTTCCATCCAGACTGGCCGAGATCGGCAGACTTGGGGAAAGAGCTCTTCTGGAAACAGTTCTCTCTGTAAACGGCGTCCCAGACCTGCTTGGCCCCATCACCTGCATATCCAGTGAATCGCTCCGGGTTTCGAACCAAGCTCACGTAGTCGCCCTTTGAGCTCGCGCTCTCGTCCTCGGGAACACAGTAATCTCGCTCGTCGCACTCATCATCGTACTCAAAAACACAGCTCTCGCCGACATTCTCTCCAAGGCTGCCTCCAAGAGGTCGCTGAGGATGCTGGCGCTGTGCCTTCTTCCCCGGATGTTTAGCACGAGGACCCTCGAGTTTACCGAGAGCGTGCGCACGCCAGATCTCCGGGATATCCTCCTCGTTGTCCAGCGTCTCGACCGCGCATCCAATGTTTCCGCACATGCCATTTTCGTCATTCCAGAAGGGACATTTCTTGTGGAAGAGGTTCACTCGGTAGTGCGAGAAGAAGTCGGTGTTGTGGGTGAGATCGTCGACGGCGGGTTTAGTCAGGGCGTTGAGTTTATCGAGAGTCGCATACGAAGCGCAGGCATCGCCAACGATTGACTTGGGCGAGATCTAGAAACGTGTTAACGATGGTTTGCGCAGCGGCGTAGGTGGCGATAACATACATGGCATTCATCACTAGAGCTCTCGCAAGAACCAGGTGCAGCCCAGAGGGCAAACACAGAAAGATAGAATAGTCTGCTCGCAGACTTCATTGTCGCTGAAGAAGCTCAAGCGACGAGCCGGCGTAGGTGTCAGATTGTGTGTAACGAAAGATAAGATATGACAAAGCCCTTGATGCTACAATCGCCAACGAGTGAAAGGCGACAGTAAGAGAGTAATATGATGCAAACAGAAGAAAGAAAGAAAGTCCTGTCTTCAAAGCTGTCGTCGTTGTGGTGTAAAGAAGAAGCGACGTATGAAAGTAAGCCAGCGGCAGGTAAAGTAGACTAAAGTGGGTTGACGGCTTCGGCGGGCAGCGATGGACACTTTTCCTAAAGAGGAATGGACGCAATTGAGTCGAACGGTACCTGTAATTCAATGCAACAAGCGACGTTGCAAGTAAACTCAGACAAAGAATGAATTCATGGGCCGAGAAATATTGGATTACTTGAGGCGGAGGATTTATAAATAAACTTGCTCGTGTGCTACGTACGGACTCAGTGAAAGATGACACGCTGGCTGTTGATGTAGGTACCAGCCTACACATGCAGAAATGCTCCGACTTCCGTGAGGCGAAGTAGAAATGATCTAGAACTCTACCGAATTGTCTCTTCTCACAGAACATCTTGTTCAGTCACAGTTAATCATTAAGCTTCTCTCAGAGAGTTTCAATAGGCCTCTGCATTTACTACAAACGAAAGGACATTATCTTGACAAGTTGAAACAGTCGCGCAATACCAACAAAGACGGAATGCTCTCCCTCGACTTGAATTGTATGCATAATCTTAGTGTAACGGTGTAAGTGAAATCTGTCCAAAACCACCAATTACCAAGCATGTCGCCGATCTGAGCTGATTTGAAAGCATCCTAGCGGATTTAGGACAGTTCGGACCAAAATCATCAGACGATCTGCCGGGCGGTGGCTTCTGGATCAGCTCACCTTAACGGAGCATTATCGTATTCTAGTGAGTATTTCTAAATACCTAGCTCTAAGTCGAGAGGCTCAACATTCCCCATCCAACCAAGACCTACCTGTATGGCATTCTCCCTTGTTACTTCCCACCCGCTGTTTCACAATTGTGGCGCATTCACATCCATGGCTCTGGAAGACTAGCTAGCCATGATTCATGGACCCGATGATCGACCAAAACGCCACAAACTCGACAATGAGGCCATCGCCCACGGACCGTCGCAAGTATGTACTGTAAATCGATCATTTTGTTCACCTATTATTATGCGATGCTGTATCATCCATCTCCACGTACTTCTGCACCCAGCCTCCATCACAAAGCCCATTTTTTGTCCCATCATGCGCTTGTAGAAGGGGTATCACTGAGCAAATCCTTCTTCTTCTTCTTCTTCCCCTCCAACAGAAAAAGTGTAGCCCCAAATCAGAGACATTCAACAAATAAAACACGTTTAGAAACAACAACCAGCAAACCACTCGTCGAAGTGCCCAACCAAGCCCAAACACCAACGCGCGACGCGTTTCCGGATCGTTCCCAGATCCAACTCCGTATTATAGCGTTCCCCCCACGTCTTTGGTCGTTAGGTTATGGCGGATCCAATTCTCGACTCCCATCATCCGTAGCCCATCCACTCTGTCATGCAAATTCCCCCATTGCCCAGCCGCTCGGACAACAACTCAGTGTCTATGCGTCATACACAGACTTCGGAACCAGGAGTCTGGTAATTCGCCCCCCTTTACATCTCGATAGGGTATCGCATATCATAGCATAGGTATAACAAGCCCACGGGCCTGCTGCCGACTGGATGAACGGGGACGTTGCGAACTTGATGAACCAATAAGTCTCTTTTTGCTTCTCTCTCTTTATATCTCAACGTGAACGTGCAAACCGTAAAATCGTGAGCCGACGTGAAAACCTCCGTCTAAGCTTGAGTATGGCACCGACAAAAGGGTGCTGTGCAGTAAATATGTATGGTACATTGGGGGAAATCTGAGTCGTGCGTCTAGCCGATTACTGGGGGGGTTGGAAGTTGAGCGGTCGCCTAATTTCACGTTAGCCATCGAGAGACATCCAAGGTAGATCCCGGCATTGGGATTGCCATGACAACATACTTGAACAGGAGGATGTGCGGTTCTGGCTCGTGGACCTCGTAGTGTTCCCATCCTAGACTCTTCACGGTTGTTAGTCCTGATTGCTTGCAATCTCGTCACCCCCACCAACGATCGAGGCACGTGTTGGCAAGGGCGTGAAGTCGTACCTGAGTAATGCCAAGAGCTCGCCATTCCTCCTCCCACAAGAGCTTGAGAGTACCCTTGGAGGTATCGTGGTAGTCTTTGGGAATAGCCTTGAGCATGGCTTTGGGGAGCTGAACATGACGGTATTCATATTCGCTGTCCGAGTACCGTGCAGAGTAGTGGATCGAGTCGATGAACTCCTCCACGCGAGCGCGCTCCGAGTCTGACAGAGGCCGAGGCGTCTTATTTCGGCGAGCGGTATCGATGTCGAAAGGCATTTTGGCGGTTGTGTTGTTGGTTGATGAGGGGGGAGAGAGAGAGCTCGAGGGTGCGGGGAGGGGCACAAGAGCTTCGGCCGATCGATTGGTGAAGTGCGGGTCAAAAAACAGAGGTCCGCGATTTTCCCCAATGCTTTGCGAGGTGAATGCTGCGTCGACTGTGTTTGTTGAGCCTTGAACGAGACGGAGTGAATCTGGACCTCTGTGAAATGTTTTGAGAACGGATGTCACGCGAGATCGGCGGGAAGGTAGAATCTTGCAGCGCGAGGCTGGGTTTCTCGGAGGCGGTCAAAGATCTTCCGGGGTAGAAACTTGGATGGAGACGGGGGGAGGGTCCTCTTATAGAAACCCGGTTTGGGGGGGAAGCCTTGGAGGAAAACAGAACGAAGCCGCGCTTCAGAAGCACGAGAAAGTTTTGGTGAACGTGAAAAAAAGAGCCGATGAAGAAAATCAGAATTGACTCTTGCGATGAAAAGAGTCAATCGAGATGGAAGAGAATCAGTAAATCCTTGCGGGTAGAAGTGAAAGAGGAAGAAGGTGCAGATGAAAAAGAAAAAAGGGTGAGGAGGACAGGAGAGGAAATAAGGAAGATTTTGGCGATGGTATTGAGAGGGTCAACCTGAAATAGAAGGCATTATTAGATGGGGATAGCACCAACGGCGTTCACGCTCAGAGGCGGGAAGGAACCTTGCCTGCTTTGATTTGGTGGGTGGTTACTTCAGTGGCATTCAGTGGTCACTGAGTGGTGAAGAGGGGTGCATTGGCTTTGTGTGGCTTGTACAAAGTAAACAAACCATTTACCTCTCCCAAGCAACACCAAATAAATCCCCCTCCTTTTTGCTTCCCTTCACGAATGACGAACCCTCGAAATAGGCCTCAACCTCAAGCATGATGCCTATTCAGGCAATCAGTGGCTTCTGTCTAGTCATGTTGTTTCTCCTAGCCCAAGCATAGCCTCCACAATGTCTCTCATGTTACTTCCCTTGATGGGATGTCGATCAAACAGTCATGGCTTTTGTTTACATGAAACCTCGTCCTCTCTTTACATACATCAAATCTGCCCCTCCAATTCAAATGATCGACGTCGTTTATTACTCAATCTCACTGACAAGGATTCGCCATCCAGGGGACCTAGCTACGACCGTTGAAGTTGGGGCCCGTGGAATAACACAAGCCCACGCGTTTCCGGGACTTTTCCCATTGCCGTTGCCCACTTAATCACATGAATCTTAGAAGGGGTCCGTGCGTTAGCTGCTTCTGATAGCCAATGCATCGTGTGAAGCTATTCAAACCCAGTGGTGCAGTCTACAAGACACTAATGCAGATAGCCAAGATAACAATACAATAGTTTCAACTGTCATTTTTTCCCCTCTCCCTAATAAGCTGAAAAGTCATGAAACTCCCGCACGTGGCTCCAACAAATGTCTTATTCTCTTCCCTCAAGTCCTCTTCTGTCCAGTATCGAAGCTGGCACTCATATCATGCTGCAGCAACGGCCTCATCTCGCATTCCATCAAGCTCAGCTCGCGTATCCTCTTCTCAGCTCCAGACCCTCCCTTGCTTGCCCTTTTCAAAAGCCGAATGTCACATCATGTCAGTATGCACGATGTCACATTGTGCTGCGACTTATCCGGACATCCGGTCTTGTTCTGCGTCGCTTGCTGAGAATCCGCAGACACCCGATTCGCATCTTGCTTTTTCTCAATTGGCCCAGTAGAACACCATATCTTGATTCGATCCTCGGTGGCCTAGAGCAACCCGAACCTTCATGACCCCAATCTTCTAGAATGATAACGCAGTCCAAGCCATCCCGAGACAATCCGCCCGTTTCACCGGGGTGAGCGATCCGGCGTCCTTTTGGACACATGACTCCGTCTGTTCTGACGTCGGGTTTCTGTTTGTTCTCTCGATATAAATAGCGTACGACTTTTGTAAACTGCAATTGATGATGACATGGAACCAGCTATGTCATGATTTAAGAAAAGAAGGACGCTTCGAAGATCCTCCGCCCCGGCCAGTCTCATGCAGTCCAATGTGATGCACGGCATTTCCAATCTTGACCTTGATGCCAGCAACGCTAATCTCCCATTTCCTAATGTCATCAAACTTGGGTTGTCTAAACAACTGTAGGGTCTTGAGTGACATCTCATCTACTGGTAGATGAAAGGTCCAGCCAATGGATATATGGAACGCATCTCCCACTGGCTCATTGGCTTTCCCTTGGTACAGCGGTGGCTGTCCGTAATATGTTGCAACCGTGTTACTCTTTGTCAATAGTGAAGTGAGTTCTGGGTTCAAAGGTCTGGCTCCATCTTTACCGTCGGCAGGAGACTTGGGACCACTGGCGACACGAAGAATGAGAAACGTGCGATCAGAATCTGGTGATCTGTACCATGCGAGCCCTTGTGGTCGAACAACAAAGGGAGCGATACCACTGTTGTCGAGGGTTTCTGTGATCTTGTCCAAGAAATCGTCCTTGTTCCCTGTAGTAAGGGATAGCGGCCGAGACAGACTGATGTGAAGGGGTAGAGGTGATCCCAGGTCGCTTGTCAAGAAGTTATGAAGCTTGATCTCACTTGACACTTCCTTCTCGATGTCAGCTATGAGGCTCGTCAATAAGCCATGCTGTTTTGTTGAGGGATGCCCTGAAGCAAGTCAGCTTTACATGGATTGAAGTTGAGATGACATCAGAAACTCACACTCGATGTAAACATGGCTGGGCCAGTTACCAACTACATGAGGAACTTGGCGCTTCCTCCCATGATGCAGGCTCGGATCATCAACGACACTCTGTCGAACAGTAGAAGCATACAGGTCATGAAAGGTGTCGGGCAACGGTGGCATAGACGAAGCGTCCGCATCTTTGCTCACGGATCGAGCATCTCCATCTGTGCTCCGGGAGGAGTGGGTCGCGATGCCGTCAACTCCCTTACGGCGCTTGACACGGTGGGATTCGGAACCGGAGCTCTCGTCGTCGGACTCTGAGGAGGAATAATCGACAAGGGCCATTGATTCAAACCCGATAGTCCGTGTCGGAGTTTTATGTACGTCATACAGACGTAATCTCTTGGTGTTTTCTTTATCTCCAGATTGAGAGCGGATAATCGGCCTTTCGTAGGTTGGTTGTCTGAATTGCGTTTGGTCTTTTTACGCGGCAATATTATTCCCGGTCAGTGGGGCGAGGTGAACGGACGGGTGACGACGATGGGGTTTGATAGCGTCGTTCACCTTGACTTCAAGACCCGTTTCAACGGTGATGATATAGTATCTACGGTAGTACTACGGAGTAGTTTCTGGTTTAATTGTCTGCCGTGCCTGAGTCATTTTGGCAATGATGCAACGGAGAGATCCGATGTCCGGGATGCCGGGTATCCAGATACATACATACATTTGCTGCTGATCCGCGTATCGATGTAGGGTAGCAATGAGACGTCATGGGTGATAAAATGCGTCGGGTCTGGAGCCAAGCAAGCAGAGTTTCTTGGCCGAGATATCCAGACATCGGACGATCTAGTGAGGTGTCATTGAAAAAAGGTACAAACTTTGAGGCTAAAAATATGAAGCTGAGGGTGTAGAGTAGATGCAACTCTCCTGGTGTGCAATCGGTCATGTCTGTTGACCCCGCGAGGATGAATTTACCGTCCATATAAGCTCTGCGATAAGAATGTCAAAGCTTCGACCTTTGATACTGTTTCGGACGATAATTATGGACTTTTATACTTGCTGTCATCCGTTACTTTTAGCCTTTGAGACACCAACGGGAAGTCATTCCATTGGAGAAGAGACTATTAATCATCTGTCGGGCTAAAAAGTCCCTACAAGCAGTAGCGAGCTCGTTAGGCGAAGACCCTTTTTAGACAAGGTTTGCATGCAGTGACCGAGATGCTGGCTACGGGGGTTTGATGCGTCAGGTGACTGATCAAATGGCGAGGTTCCCTTGACTGTTAGTTCGACAGCTGGCATTCCATCATTTCGTCTTTCTTCATGCTATACCTACGTCCACTCCACTGCTAAGCCTTTTAGTCTATCTGTGGCTTCTTGATGGGACGCGCGTTGAGGCTTCAAAACCTCGTGTAGCTGACGTCGTCTCAAACCATTACTTCCCGAGTGTGCCGCGATTGGGAGAGTAAAGTTGAGCGAGGCCGATCGACCGAGCCTTGTGTGAGAGACACTGATTGACATTTGACAATGACAATGACAATGACATTGACGTGCGGGACTGAATTGAGTGTGACTCGTCTGGGGTGCCTTTGGGCCCCTCCTCCATGATTTCTAGCTTCTGTACTGCCCAAGATGGAAACAGCAGATGAACGGCTCTACCTGGAAAAGTCCCTGATCCGTTTGAAGAGGCGTCGGTAGCGTTGAGCCAGAAAGCGGATGGAGCGGCTGAAGTCTGCATGGCGTGGACAAGTTCATGTCCAAGGTGCTATTTGGATCACGAGGGAGACGGGAAGTGCCCCTCCCCGCTAAATGATGCGCTACGGTGCCCCCCATGAGACTCTGAATGGGCGCATGATGGTTTGGAGGGGACGAGACCGCTCAGAGATCTACAACCCTACCCTACCTTACCTCACTTTCTTGCCTTGTACCTGCCGTACCTGTCCTGTACCTTACGTAGGTAGCTAAGAAAAAAAAAAGAGCTTTTCTCTCCTTGGGGTTCCCATGTCTTGAAAGGATTAGGCTGTGCGTGCTGTGCCTTCTGTTGTTGATAAATGAGCTGCATCTCCTCCCACCTTGTTTGTCCCTGTCCCTTGTCTCTTCTCCCCCAAACTCTGTCTCTTACACCGAAACACATTCAATCAGTCAATCACTTTGATACGTCGCATTTACTACCGGATCGATCCCGATAACAACCAGGCGAAATCGCATTACACTATTGACTAGAAGCCCAAGTCGCAACCGTCATTTTTCTCGAATACGATCTGCTTGCAAGCGCACTCAATCACCATTGTCGTCCCGCCTCGGCCTCTCGACTCAACAGACCCGACGACTCTTTCGCAGGGGACTAAACAATTCCCCAGAACCCATCTCTCCCTTCTAGAGCAGTCGCCACAATGAAGGATTCAAGCGACAAGCAATGGGTAAGTTCTTGGACCCTTACCTGAGTGAGCTAGGATACCTAGCTCGTGGATGTCAACGTCCATCATGCCCCAGTCTTTTCCTCTTCCGTTTCTTGGTCAGGGCCCATCACGTTCTGTCCGCTTCTCCCCAACGTCATCCCAAGCCTGCCAATGATGGAACAACGTCAGGGCCCCAGCAAGGACCCTTTATCGCTGTATTTGTTGCGTCAATGCAGATCCCTGCATCGGGCTCCAATCTTGACGTTGCTTGGCTGTTTTCTTGGTGTTTGCCAAGTAGACGACTAAGTAACTTTATTCCTACGTAGCTGTACCGCAGCCCGCTGTCCACGCAAGCCTGATGACGTTCTAGAGGCAGACCACTTACATAGACACAATATCTTCGCGCAATCACTCTCTTCAACCTTTTAGTTACCATTCTCTTCATCGCAAACATTCTGACTCAATTGCATAGGCCAAGGCTTACATTCTTGACCCATTGAACGATATTGAACCAAATCAAGACACCGGTATCGGCGCATCTCACAATCTTGCTGCTCAACTTCGAAACATTTCTCTCGAAGGCTCAAGTTCAAACGCAAACTCAAACTCCAACAGGGCCCGTTCTCCCGAGAGAAGGCACAGGCACAAATCAAGTCATTCGAGTCAAAGACATCGCCAAGGCAGCTATCCTACTCCGCCAACATCTGCCAGCCCAACTCGCGATAGCTTCCATTCCTCGAACCCGTTCTCCGACGCTGCAGCTGCGCGTCGTCAATCTTCAGCTCCATCAGTGACTGTATCTCCCCCGGATTCTCCCCCAGGTCCATCCGATACTCGTCCTGACCCATTCACGTCCTCTGTCAATCGGTCAGCCAGTGCTAGAGTTCCGCCTCCGCGTAATCGCCCTCAAGTTTCACACAATCGCAGCTTCAGTGCTAGCAACTGTGGAGTTTCACGCCAGCGCTCACTGATCCAACGATACCCAGGTGACATGTCTCATCGACCTCTCGACATCCTTAGAAAGGAGGCTCGCGCAGCCGATCGCGCCCCCCATCTTCGTCGCAAGCAAATGCCCATGACAGACACTATTGATGCTCTGGACACCATTGGCGGAATGTATCATCATGGCGGCCCGTATGACGCCCCTCTGGCAAGCCGCAACCGCAACAAGATGTACTCGCCCGTTGCTGCTGTTGAAGACTCGAACCGAGAAGCTCTTCGCGCTACTCCCAGAGAAAACATTCAAGATGCTCTACTCAAAAAGATGCCGCTCCAAGGCACTGCTGATATTCCCAGCGGCGAACGGGACATTAGCGGCAACACCATAAATTACGAAGAGGGTGCCGATCTCATGAGAGAACCTGACGCTGTTGGTGGCGCATACAAGCGTTGGGATGGCATTGTAAGTGACACTTCTATGATGCGATCATTAAACAGTTGCTGACCTGAATAGCAATACCACCCCGATGACCTCAAGGGCAAGGGCGAGCCCTCTTACACATATGAGAAGGACCTCAAGGAGCAAAAGCGTTTCCGCCGAGGTGAACCCGTCGAGTACGAGCTCTCATCAAACATGCGAGGCAGCAAACGCCCCCCTTTCAGCCACAACCGCAGCTTCAGCGAGAATCCACGAACAACACCTGAATTCTCAAACGGCACTGACATTCGGCGCAACAACTCGACAGGCAAGCACCGCCTGAGCGACGGTATCCGACGACGTTTCGGCAGCATGCGACGCAAGAAGGTAGAGGTCGAGTAAATACCTCCAACTTTGTGATATTGTTTTCTTGTGATTATAGCTTGGATTCGTACTGGCGTTTTCTTTCTGGGATTTATATATGCGGGAGAAGGCTTGGGCGAGTAGTGACGATAAAAATTAGTCAAGACTTGATGCGACAGGCGCTATAGGATATATGTTTTGGTTATGGCCTGTTCGGATTTATGGAAGAAACAGACTCAGACTTGGGAAAACAAAAGTCGTTTACTACTCATTTTCTTTGCTCTTTTCTTTGGGCTTGTAGATGGGTTTCTGCATGTATACAGCTGTGTTTGCACTGCCACTCCTTGAAAAGACACTTTTGACATTCACACACGATTATTTGTGAAGATGCCAGTGAGAATCTATATCGACCGTGATATTCAGTTCCAATTTTACCGCCTGGAAACTTATCCTTGCAATACCGTGCATGCATATTTAAGCTATATATTAACCAGCCACTTATGAAATTGTCCAAGATATCTAGAAATACGACAATCCACTCCATCCCAAAACACCTTCAAGCTCCTCCCTCAACTCCCCAACACCGTCATATCCTCCCTTACCCGCAATCTCCGCCCTCTTCGCAGCACTAAGCTCAGCCCACCTCGCCAGAACAGCACCGTCTACAATCGCCCTTCCACCAGCTGCTTCTACGCCTACAGGTCGTATACCATCTGGTAATCTATGCGCTTTGGCGTTCAATCCGCCATGCGGTGTAAGTGCGGGGAGGAGCTGGTTTGTTACGGAGAGGAGACGACGGTATGTTGTCTCCGGGAGGGGGACGAGTGTTGATAGGTGGCCGGATGAAGAGGCGAGGAGGAGGATGTGAGGAGGGTCCTGGGGAGAGGGGTGGGAGGGTGGTAGGGTTCGTGGGAGGAGGAGTGTTGTTGAGGGGGGGTTGGGGGAGACGGAGAATGAGGTTCTATGGAGGAGGAGATGGCCCTGAAGAGATTTAGGATCTGTAGTTTGTTAGTACTTGATCAGTTTATGTGAAGGAGAGAACTTACGCTCGGGGTTGAAGTCGAGAATATGTAAATCACCATCCGCATCCGCCGCAACAATAGCCAGATCTTCACCGTCCGGCAAGAAATCCGCGACCAGAACCGGTAACCGGCCATGGCTCTTACCCAAGACCTTGAAAGTATACGGCTCCTCCGTATATCCCGCAAACCAAACTCCCTTGAACACATCAGCCATCAGACACAACCCCGTGCGCGGCAGTTCCCTCGCAGTAGATACATGACAGCTCATGTCGAGGAACGCAACAGGCAAAAGGGACCCGTCCTCCTTCAGACCGCGGACCATGCACTTTTGCCCCTGCGCGACGAGCATGAGGCCTTGGGTGCCGATCTCTGAAATGGCTGTTACGCCGCCGCGGGGAATGTCTTCGCGCGCGATGGCTTTGAGACGCTTGTTGGTTTCTGGTCTGCCGGGCTCGGGGATGACGGTCACGATGTCGAAGACGTGGACGCGCCCGCGGATGGGGAGGTCTTCACCCTTTGAGACGGCTGTGCCGACCGTGACGAGGAAGCGACGCTCTTTTGTATCTTCTGAAACTTCGAGGTGTAGTGTTTTCATGCACTCGATGGATTCGCAGGATTCAAGCTCGACTTCGTGGATGACGGTCCAACTGACTGGGCTGATGAGCTTGAGAACGCCGTGGGGCATGGTTGGTGGGAAAGTGAGTGTTTCCTTGGCCCATTCTTTGTGATAGTCGTCGTCTTTGGGGAGTTCGAAGGGTTCGCTTATCATACAGCCTGCGATGTATGCGCCTGTTGGTTGGTGATATGCGATGCCGCGAACATCAGCGCCCAGAGGGACTTTCTTTACTGAGATACCAAGCTCGGTGAAGTTGGTGTCCGGTGGGAGTTGGGTCACTCGAGCGATGCCCTTGTTATCGGCGTAGATGAAACCGCGATCACAACCTTCTGTGTGGAATGTGCTCATACCGCGAACGCCGATGCCTTGAAGACCGATGACGCGGGGGATGCTCTTGCTGGACTTTATGACGAAACTTGGCGAAGGGCCGGGAAGGAAGACGGTGCTGTAGCCGTTGATGTTTGCACATGGTCGAAGAGGGATGAAGCGTGGTTGTTCGACGTCGTCCTGCTCTGTCTCCACGGGGATAGTGGCTAATGTTGTGTTGGAAGTCTTCTTGAAGGTGAGAGTGGTGGAGAGACTGGTTTCGCCTTCTCGTATATGGCGAAGAGGTTCATAGATTGTGAGATCGTCGGTTTGGTTGCGGAGCTGGTCATGTTAGAGAAGTTCAGTGAGGGCAAGGAAGAACTCACGATGAGGTATGGCGATTGAGATGTGGTGTCGCCGAGGTCAGCGACAAGAATCTCGCGGAGGTTCTCTTTTGCTAGACCACGTCGCAATGTGTAGTCTGCTGAAAGGTGAGGGGGTACATAACAGAGACCTTCGGCAACGTAAACGGGCTTGGAGAGGTCAGGGAGCGCGTAGACCTGTCCCATTAGTAGCCGATCTCCGAGAAACAGGACTGAAACTTACATGTAGTGCACCAGTTGAGCTGAGTAGGAACATCATGATCTTCTCAGTTTCTGCACCCTTGTCGCCGGCACTCGATTGGAAAGCACCCTTTGTGTCCGCGTACAGACATCCAGAGTGCCACTTGGTATTCTGCAGAGTAGCATCCATCTTTTCCACTTCCTCCAGCTCATTGTTGCTGTCGATCTGTGCCAACATAAGACTGCTATCGTCGCGGATGAGTAGGAGGTAAGGATCTGCAATGCTGGCGCTGGTGACTCGAGGTTCGGCGCCGGTTTCTTCATCGAGCATCGGCAGGATCTGAGTGAGGCCGAGATCTAGAATTGTCAGTATGTGTGAATGTGATCCAAGCAGGCAACTCACCTCCATCGTAAGATCGAACCTCGGACTTGAGGACTTGGATGATTCTCATCTGCTTCCCCATCGTTCCAGCTTCAACGGTAAATCCAGCCGCTGGGTCAAACTCAGTGTCCTTGAGCGTCTCGAATCCCGCGCCCGTAAGAGCATACACATCTGATGTCTCATAACCATCGAGATCGACCTTAGCCACGATCATGTACTTGTCATGCTGTCCAAATGTTTCGTACTCGTTACCTACGCCGACATTTCCACCGAGAGCCTTGGGCATTGGCTTCTTGACAGACATGGTCCAGAAACCCCTTGCTTCGGGGAATTCGAACCTTCCAATGATCTTGGGCTGGATGTTGCGGTTGAGAAGGGCCAGTGAGCCGGCTTTTCCGCGTCCGACAACACATGCAAGATGAAGATCCGAAACGACGCCTTGTGACAGAGTCGCTTCTTCACTATCAGGATGGAGCGATATCTTGCCAGCTGTCAAGTCCTTGATCGGGGCGATGCTGAGCAGGGTATCGTGAATGCGGAAGCTCAACTCGCCCGCCTTACCTCCACCATTGAGAGCCTGAGCCGGTTTCGCGACTGCAGACTCGGTGCCGTACAAATCGTCGTCCTCGTCGTCTTCATCCTCGAGATCCAGATCATCCATTTCTAGCCCAATCTCCGCATCGATGAGTCTCGGTTTTCGCCTCTTCTCCTGCCCCATCTTTCTCGTCCAGCCCAACACCACAGAGTCGCCAACTTCGCTACCCACGAAGTACGCATTCTTGCCAAGTTTTGACGCTGTCGATGCACGGCTCTTGATCAGATTGCCGCCGTTCTCATCTGAGACCATCCTGACGGTAAGACCAGAGACTGTTCTGCCATCGATCTGGAACGTAACTATTCCAATACGACCATCGTTGAGAACGAGCAAGAGCTCGCCATTCTCAATTGACAATGTCTCAAGAACACAGTGCTCCAATCGTAGGTTAAGATCCGCCTGATCTGTCAAGCTGAACGAAGTGATCTGTCGAGCCATTGAGTTCACCGCCACACCGTTGGACTTGCCAGACTGATCCACATGAATCAGCTCATTCTCTCCTATCAACAACGAACCCCCAACAGGCGCTGGTAATGGGATAATCTTGAATAAATCTCGAGGAAGATCGGTAACCGAAAGAATAGTCGTCGAAGCTCGCTGCTGCAGATCCAATGTAAAGACCTTGTACGTAAGATGATCTCTCTGACCAAGGGAATGCGCTCGCTCTTGGCTAGATGATAGGATACCAAAGGTCGGTTCTCTATACTCATGCAGAAAAGCGAAATGCACGGGATGAAGCAGACTGGGATCAAGCAGCGGAAGACGGAGGACAAAAGATGGTGTATACGGTGGTTCTAATGTGTCGCTATCTCCATTGGCGACTGTAGTAGACTCCTTGACGGGTCGTGGCCCATCGAGATCCTCATCCCAATCATCCATCTCCAAGTCTTCTTCCGCTTGTCTGAATGGTAGGATCGCGAGGTTGCGCGAGCCGAACTGGAAGGCAGCGCATCGACTGCCGGGGTCGGTTTCGAGGTAATTGGTATATTCATCGAAAGAAACCTCCCATGGCGCGCCGTGCAGCTCTTCTTTCTCGTAGTAGTGGATGGAGATGGTCTCGAGGTTGCTCTTCTCAGGATCCCATACCGCCATACATAGTTTCGCAGCTTTGTATGCTATCAAGAGAGCTTCACCTCCACATTTTGAATGCTTCGTCTTGACCTTGGCCAAACCCGTCACGGTACCGGATAGTGGAAGCTCCGCGACGAGAACTAGCTTCGTGAGGTTCGTACGATCGGTTCGAACAAGCATTGTCTCGCCGCCAAGAAACGAAGACTCGAGCCCATCATCGTCGTTCGCGCGGTGATCAAATTCGGGTTCAGGCTTTGCTGTCTGGGCAGGTTGGTTCTCGGGATCGAACTCGGCGGAAATGGCCTTTGTTGTAAAGATTTGGAGTAGGGAACCTTTTGCGACAACGAGATTGGTAGCTGTAGCTGAAGTGAGAGAGATAGTCAAGGAGTGTGTGACGGCTGAGGGAGCCGCAAGCTCGGTGTAGGCCTGCATTTCAGCGAGACCATTCTTTTGTGACCGAGAAATTGGCTGCTTTGCTGTGTTCGTTCAGGTCGTTCGCGATGTTGCTTTATTGAATGTTTGGCCCAAAAGAGTAGAGCTCAAAGCTCCTAACGGATAATTGGCCTCCGTCTTCCGGATCACCCTGGCCAATAAATAAAGGTTAGTCGATGCTCCAGGGGTGAGGCAGAAGCATCTCCACTTAGCACAAACGCTAGCGTATACATTGCGTCACGAAAACACCAGCAGCTTCAAGCTTGAGCTTGACCATTTCTGATCGAAGCCACTGAATCTTGTTTTCCAGCGAAACTTCCCTCTCTCTGATTGATCAAAGCGAATCACGCTGCTACACAGATTGACTTGCTAGCGACGTCACCCTTGGTTTGAGATCGATTGATCTCCCTTCAAAATCCCCGAGATCTGCTACTTTAAAAAGAAAAACATCCTCGAGCCACGTCGCGACCCAGTCTAGCGGATTCACTTCGACTTGCTTGTTGATCATCATTTGCAACAACAGTCTTTCAAATTAATCCAATATGGCCCACGCAGGCCTCGTCCAGACCAGTTTGATCTGGGTCGCTTATGCTGTTGCTGTCGTTCTCTGTTTCGCAGCTGCTATCATCACAACATTTACCTGGCAAACACCCCGCGAACGTTCCGCCGTCGTCAGCATCGTCGCCATCGTCAGCTTGACTTCTCTTCTCGCTACGGTTCTACTACTCCCTGTCGATATTGCTCTCGTCTCTGCGACTGCCTCTGCAACACTGGGCGCGAAGAAGGACTGGGCTACTCCCGAACGCATCGATAGTATCCTCTACACTCTCAAGGTCGTCTACTACAGCTTGTACAGCTTCGATGCTCTCCTCTGTTTGATCGTTATCCCCTTCGCCTACTTCTGGCATGAGGAGTACGATGAAATTGAGGTTGAGGAGGAAGGCCGAACCTTGAGCAGCCGTTTCTTGGCCGCTGCCAAGTACACACTCTTCTTCGTCGCATTCGTCGTCGTTCTGTTCTTGCTCGGTTTCTTCGTCCCTGCTGCAGGCGACAGCTCTGAGTCGCACTGGGATCTCGACTATTTCAAGAAGCTCGTTGCTCAGAACCATGGTGAAAAGGCGCTCACCTTTGCACTGGGTCTTCTGCTCACTCTCGGCACACTGCTCTACGTCGTTTACACCGGCGCTGGCCTTGCCCTTCTCCCCATCTCGTTCATCAAGGCAGCTCCTTCAATCTCGGCCCCTCAGCTCCATCAGAATACTGCTTCTCAGCTCGAACAGAACCGCGAACGCCAGCGACAGATCGAGATGCGCAATGCTGGTCGACAAGAGGGCATGTCTCGAAAGGACCAGCGAGAGCTCGATGCTCTTGTTAGAGAGGAACAAACACTTGTCCGACGCGAAAGACTTGCCGCCGAGGCTCAGGGCGAAGGTCGCAGCAGAATCTACCAAGCCTGGCTCAAAGTTTGTGCCGTCTTCCGCCCCATCAAGCTTCTCGGTGGAATCTTCCTCCTCCTTCTGTCTCTCGTCATCTTCGTATCAATGCTCATCACTGGCATTGACAAGGCCAAGAACTCGGTTTGCAAGGAAAGGTGCGGTTACATCCTTGGTCAGATCCACGTGTTCCAACCTATGAACTTCATCTTCGTCAAGTCCGCCAAGGCCTTCCCCGTCGACTACATCCTCATGGCTCTTCTGGTGCTCTTCTTCTTCAGCAGCTCCATCTCTGGCATTGCCACCGTGGGCATTCGCTTCCTCTGGGTCCGCATCTTCCAGATCCGCAAGGGTAGAACTGCTCCCCAGGCCCTCCTCATTGCGACTGTCATGTTGGGTCTGATAATCTTGGCCACCAACTACGGTATCGCTATGTTGGTTGCTCCTCAGTACTCTACCTACGGCACCCAGACATTCTGCGCCAACGAGCCTAAGCATCCTGGAGAGCAGCCAGACTGCCGAAACCACAAGGACATGATTCACGCCTGCTCCGAAGCACTAAAGTACAAGCATGCCAAGGACGTCTGCACACCATCGGTCATGTCAACGTTCCTCAACCGCATCACAATCACATGGCCCTTCTTCGGTCTTATCGACTTCTGGGCCCAATTCGCCTTCCTCGGTGTTTTCCTCATCGTCTTCGTCACAGCTCTCTTCCGCACCCCCAAGCTCAACCTCTCTCAGATCGACCAAGAAGCCGAGGCCGACGAGGAAGAGAGTCTTCTCGCTTCAACTGGCCGACGATTCGGCGCGACATGGCAGGATGTGCGAGGAAAGGCCAGCAGCTCAAGCAACGAGTCTGCCACCAACGGCAACGGCTCACAATCCGCTGCTTGAAGTTCACGTATAAAATAGTATGAGTTAGTTCGTATTGATGCAGGCATCTTTTTATTTGGCACGACAACACGGTGGCTCGGAGTTTAGTTTCGCAATATTTGGGTATCTGTTTATCGCACGCAAGGAATGGCAAATGGTAGTGAAGTCTCGCTTGAAATTGAAATGGTTTATGCTCCTAGCGCTACCTTCTTCGTTTTTTCCTTCTCCTTTTTATCCTTGGTGAATTGTACAGCCTTGTGACTCCTCTCGTCGAACCCAGCTTGTGGTCCCCGATGCATCTCGTACCAACATCGCGTACAGTAAACGTCATCGTCGCACCCTGGACATCGCACCGTTGCGTCTTCCAAACAAACGGTACACCAGCTTTCCACATCGTCGTCGGTGTAGTTCGTCCGTGAAGTTAGACGATTCACCGGCTGGCCCGATGGTTTAGATGTTGGTACGGACGGAAGGGCGAGGGAATCTTGATCGGGGGATGGTGCGCGTAGAGCAGCGAGACGGGCGGTTATATCATCTATGTCTGCACTCCCAGCCCGATTTGAAGAAGGGATGTCGGCGAGGTCGGAGGGAACGTCTGGAAGAGCGATATCTTCTGTTTTAGAAGTAGTTTGTTCAGGTTCGGACTCCGATTTTGGATCGGGGGTTTTGGTCTTTGCGAGAGCTGCTTCGACTTCTGCCTCGTCGCGGAAGCGGGCGATGACTTCATCGACATCCTTGTTCATAGCCTCACCATCTGAATCATCCGAGTCCTCATTCTTCTTATCCTTTTCGTCTTCTGTGTCTTTTGGTATTGAGTCTGCGAGCTGTTCTAGAAGTGCTTTGACCTGTGCGTCGTCTGGTTCAGGATTAAAGCCTTCTTCAGGTTGCACGTCGCCTAGTAGCTCTTCCAGAGTCTGATCGTCTGTTTGGAAGATGAAGTCGTCTTCTTCATCTTCGAGTTTGGGAGATTCCTTCTTTGGAGTATTTTCTGGCTGGGGTGTTGACTTTGATGGCGGTTGGGTTGTCTTTGGTGCTGTCGCTGGTGCTGGTGAAGGTTCATCGCCACGGTCTCGTAGGGACTTGAGACGAGCGGCTAGTGTATCATCTCGAGTTGGCGCCTTTTTGCGCTCAATGAGATCAACTTTAATCCTAGGGCCATATTAGCTAACAGATCTGATTGAGGCCTGTAGGCGATGTACTCTGTTGATACTGGCTTGTCTTGACCTGCGCTGCTGCCTCTAAGGGCGTTTAGACGATCAAGCAGGGACTTGTCGAGATCTTTAGACATAGCTTGCAAGTCTTAGTAGGGCTGTGAGGGTGAGTCTATATGATGAGCGAGGTTGTAGATGAGATAAATGATGAAGCGAAGTGAGCTTCAGATGAGGATGGCGGGGGCGGGGTTGTTTGCGCCCAGGCTTGGCTGAGGAGTCAAGTTGAGGCTCAAACTCTGGGCGTTATTCAATGACCATACACGTCACGATCTCTTTATTAAGCGAAAAAGAGCGGACTTGATCAAACATTCAGCCTTACCGCTTACCTTGGTGTCATAGAAGGACGGCATTCAGCTTGACATGGTGCATGTGCGCGACCATGCGATAAACATCCTTGCTCTCCACTGCAAACATCACATCACATCATATCATATCCAGACAATGCATTTCCATTGTTGAAGTGTCTCAATGACGCAGGTAAATATCATACGGTCGATTATATTCCCTGCCGCGTCAATCGCAGTGGAATAGACCTTGCATTGGGGTTCAGTCACTTCAGGAATGGAGTTCATCCTGAAGGATTGTGGTGCCTCCAATACGAGATGGCTTAGATGAAGATCACCCGTTCACTGACGACATGCCTACGACCAGTCAACTGACAAGGCAACTGAATGCCTCAACTATTCGACTTGTCGTCACTAAACATCATGGCCTTGATATTATATTCAATTGCCAATACCCCTAATCTAATCGTTATCTAAACGCACTTCGACATGCACACGCGTCGCAGCCAAGACTTACGCATGCTCGGAACGTGGGCGGCGCCAAAGTTTGAGCCTCTGCCGTGCATGCATCAGCTATTTTTGCCCATCAGTAGTGATTCAGTGCCTTGAATTAGCGGCCCTGCAAATGGGTCCATGCAGCTGAGAATGCAGAAATCCATGTCTCGGATCCCTTGGATTCAATAAGCGCTAGAGAATGTTGATTCCAAGGTGACGTGGAAACATAAACCAGCCAGTCTTCCTCTTTTCTTATCTTTTTATTTTGCTGTAATGTTGCTGCTATTCACTCCTTCACTATGCTTACTATGCCGTCGCTGCGTCTGAGCGCAAAGTCGATACAGATCACAGCTGCTATTGCGTCGATATGGCTCTTCGTCGGTGTTCTTTATCACTATCGCGATATTTCTTTTTACACACCAAGTAATAATTTTCAGAGCACTACAAAACCAATTTCGAACTCGCGCGGTGTTGAATCGATAAAGCTTGGCGCACAATATTTTCTCGATTATCCGTTGAAGGACGAACCGAAAGCGATTTTTGGACAACTTGGACAACGGACGGAATTACTGCGATCTTGGATTGAGGAATTGGAAGGGCGAGACGACAGCCACGAGACAGCAGAACTTGTTGGACAAATTGTGGAAAAGCAGTTTCCATGGCTCAATTCGAAGCAGGGTGTCTCGCCGCCTCTCGCCGATATCTACGATCGTCTTGGTCTTTCGTACAACAGAAAAAGTGTGAAGGCCGATAAAGCACCAGCTGGAATCGTTATCCCCACAGGCGAAAAAACACTCCGATTCGCATGTCATCTCATCGCAGCATTGACGCGCGTCCACAAGACCACCCTCCCAATTCAAGTTGTATACGCAGGAGATGATGATTTATCCGCCGCTGGACGAAAAAAGATACAAGAAGCTGCCAATGGAGTCAAGATCGAAATGCTTGATGTTCTTACTGTTTTCGACGACAGTACATTGAAGCTTGCTGATGGAGGCTGGGCGATAAAACCGTTTGCTGCATTGGCTAGTCGCTTTGAGCAGGTCATTCTTCTCGACGCAGACGCAGTTTTCTTCCAAGATCCGCGACGTCTTCTTCGTCAAGATCGATTTAAAGAGACGGGTGTACTGCTCTTTCATGACCGATTGCTCTGGAAGAATGGGTTTGCGGATCGTCAGGATTGGTGGCATGATCAGATCAAGCACCCCAGCCCAGAGACGGAAAAGTCGCTCGTTTGGACGGAACGATACTCTGAAGAGGGTGATTCTGGTATTGTTGTCGTTGACAAGTCCAGACTTGACGTTCTGCTTGGCCTCCTCCATATTGGATGGCAGAACTCGGAGCGGGTTCGGAACGAGGTTACGTACAAGATCACATATGGCGACAAAGAGAGTTGGTGGATCGGTTTCGAAGCCACAGGATCCGAGTACGCCTTCTCACCTCATTACGGCGGTATCGTCGGGTGGCTAGGTCCTACGAAAGCCGAACTCGACGCAGCAAAGAAGGCAAAAGAAGAGAAGAAGAAGGACGAGAAAAAGCGCGAGGACAAAGAAGAAGTCCGCGTCTGCAGCTTCGTCATCGCACACGTTGACCAAAACGAGAAACTCCTCTGGTACAACGGCGGCTTACTTAAGAACAAGGCCGTCAATCAAACAGAATTCGAAGTTCCGACGCATTGGATGATTGACCAGACGTGGCATAAGGGCGGAAGCAAGCAAGCCATGAGTTGCATGGTCGGCACGAAAGCAAGTGCCTTGACGAGCGGAGAGAAGGATGTTTTAGCAAAGTCTATACAAGCAGCGAAGGACATGGATGAAAAGTTACATTTGGTCTGATAAAAGAACAGACTTGTATATTATGTATGTATGTGTAATATAAAGCATCGAACAACGATAATGTTTTGTACAAGAACGGGAGTCGGAGGTCGGAACCGCGAGATGATCGACATGGAGGATTGTGATACCTTGCAATTCTGCAACGGATAATTCCTGAAACGCGAGTCCACGGTAAAAGACCGTTGAAAAATTCCGGACCCGGCCCATGTCTTCGGCGCCGTTTCATAGAGTTCGGGACCGTCTCACGCTACCGCGCGCCGGACATGTACGAATGTCCGTATAGAAGACCGTAAGACCGCAAGACCGCGACGAAGAAAATATAAAAGGGCAAAACACGTCACACAAACACAAACAAGTTAATTATAATACAATCCAGTCAATTCTTTAATTCATTTGCTAAGCAATCGATTTTTTTGTTCAATCCATTTGAGAGCAAAATGGCACTTCGCTTACCCCTTCGAACCCGCCCTGCACCGCTCATCGCAGGACTCACGGTTGGAGCAATCGGTGTTGCTGTCTGTTCGAAAATGATGTTTGGAACAGCTTCGGCGGAATCTCGTGAAGCGCAGAAGATTTTCAAGGGGGGTTTTGCGGCGGTTAAGCTGCCGTTGCATAGTTCGGAGGATGAGACGCATGATACCAAGAGGTTGAGGTTCAAGCTGCCTCAAGAGACTGCTATTTCTGGACTCCCACTTACTTGTGAGTTTCCTGCATAAGATAGATGGATCACTGCTGACTGAGTATAGCTGCTTTGTTGACGTTTACATGGCCTAAGGGATCTTGGCTTCCTACGCCAAGACCTTACTCTCCCATCTCACCCTCTGGTAAGTCACATGTCTGTAGGCATGGACTAGGTACTGACTTTTGTAGATGAACCCGGCTATGTAGAACTCATGGTCAAGAAATATCCCAACGGCAAAGGAAGCGGCTATCTCCACTCCCTCAAACCAGGCGACAAGCTCTTCATCCTCACCACCCTCCCCGACTACAAATGGAAGCCCAACACCTTCTCGCACATAACCCTCATCGCCGGCGGCTGCGGCATAACACCGATCTACCAACTCGCCCAAGGAATTCTCCGCAACCCCGAAGACAAAACTCGCATGACTCTTGTGTTTGGCGCAAACACGGATGAGGATGTGCTGCTGAAGAAGGAGCTCGATGGTTTTGCGAAGGAGTTTCCGGAGAGGTTTAGTGTCAAGTACACGGTTAGTAGACCGAAGGAGGGGTCGGTTATGAGGAAGGGGAGGGTTGATAGGGAGCTTTTGGAGGAGGTTGTGCCGAAGGGGACGGAGAAGGTTTTTGTTTGTGGACCGCCTGCTATGGAGGAGGCGCTTGTTGGGAAGAGGGGAGGGGGTGTTTTGGGGGAGTTGGGTATTGAGAAGGGAAAGATTCATAAGTTTTAAAAAGGTGGTGTAGAGGAGAGAGTATGGCTGGTGAAGACTGGCTAGAGTTGGGGAGATGAACAGTTATCTCACTCTAATCAAGATGTATATTAGCAGTTAGAACTCATTGTACAAGCATCGCTCATTTTTTAATTCGGACTTGCACGATTAATTCTCTGAGAGACATGTGATAGAACTTGGATAAATGGGAGGGCCGCGATGGTTCAAGGTCAAATCGGGGCAACGATGAGGGTGACAAGGTAAACATACAATGGCTAATTACAGTTCTACAAAACTACTTAGTTCCCAGTAGCAATGCTGTGTCTAACTCCCAAGCTACCATTCGTCAACAGCGATCTCGAATCCCTCTCCGGCACAGCAGCCTCATCTTTCATCTCCAAAGCCGACCCATAACCTCCGCCACCAGGCGTCAGAATAATAATCCTATCTCCTGCCGCAAAATGCGACGTCTTCCTCGGTCCAAGCGAAACCTGTCTCATAGCTCCCGTAACAGGATCCTTCCTCACCCAAATATTCTGCCCCCTCTGTCCCTCTTCTCCACCCTCGAGACCATAAGGCGCCGTGACTCGTCGATCAGTAAGAACGGATACCTGCAGAGGCATACGGAACTCCATCTCGCGAACACAACCATCACCACCCCTCCACTTTCCAGCACCGCCACTACCCTTCCTAATAGAGAACTCATGCAGAATAACAGGATATCTCTTCTCCAAGATCTCCGGATCCGTGATCCTCGTGTTCGTCATGTGCGTATGGACAGCACTAGCACCATGCCAACCCAGTCCAGCACCTGCACCTCCACAAATGGTCTCGTAGTATCCGAAGCCCTTGGTGACTTCACCGGTGACGGGATCTGTACCGCCGCAGCCGAAGCTGAGGTTGTTCATCGTTCCTTGGGAGGCGGCCGCGGCGTTGAAGGCGCGGAGGACGAGATCGGCGATCTTTTGGGATGTTTCGGTGGTGCAGCCGACGGTGGCGGCGGTGGGGGAGGGGGAGAGGATGGTGTTGTCGGGACAGATTACTTTGATGGGCTTGAGGCAGCCTTGGTTGAGGGGGATGTCGCCTTTGGAGATCATGGAGCGGAGGCAGTACTGTGAAGGTGTCAGTGAAGGTCAATACTAGGAGGCTGTAAACTTACCATGATGACAGAGTATGAGCATGTCGGTGGCGCATTGAGGTTACCAGAATGTTCAGGTCCAGTTCCTGTAAAGTCGAAAACAGCATCTCCCGTCTCTTTGTCGATGGTAACCTTGAGCTTGAACGGGATACCATCGTCGTTATACTCTGTCGCTTCAAGAACACCGCCTTCATGCTTAGCGGCAAATTGTTTAAGAAGATCGCGCACAGACTGAGCAGCATTGTCCTGAATAGCATGCATGTACAGCTGAACAACAGGCCAAGTAAACTCCTTAATCAGCGCTCTGATTAACTCAATGCCCTTTTGGTTAGAAGCGACAGCAGCCTTAAGATCAGCGATGTTCTCCGTCAAAGTACGAGTACCGCTGCAGCCGGGAAACGAAGCGGGCTCGTCGTAGAGACGTTTGATCAAACCGGCTTCATCAAAGGCACCCTCATTGATCATCTTGAAGGACTCGATAGCGGCACCTTCTTGCCAAAGTTCAGTAGAGTTGGGAGGCATCGAGCCAGGAACAATACCGCCAATGTCTGCGTGATGACCACGGTTGGCGACGAAGAAGATAATCTCCTTAGGGTTCTCTTCATCATCAAACACGGGCGTGATGGTGGTGATGTCGGGGAGATGAGTACCGCCTGCTTGAGGATGGTTACTGATGATGACATCGCCAGGCTTCAATTCACCAGCCTTGTATCGTTGAGCCTGGTACGCGATGGCTGTGCTCATTGAGCCAAGATGACTAGGGACATGAGGGGCGTTGGCGACAAGACCACCGTCAGCAGAGAAGATAGCGCAAGAGTAATCTAATCTCTCCTTGATGTTGACAGAGATCGAGGTCTTCTCCATGGTATGGCCCATCTGCTCAGCGACAGTCATGAAACGATGCCCGAAAACACTGAGTGTAACGGGATCAACAGTCTCAGTCGCAACATTCTGCTTCTCAGCCTTATCAACCTCAAGGATAACATGCTCCGGAAGAATGACACCCTTGCTGAGATGATCTACCACGATTGTTTGGGTCTTGTCGATGATCATCGCAGGACCGGTGATGTGCACGCCGGGACTCATAGACTTGAGCTCATAAACGGGAGTTTCGGTCCAGCCGTGGTTCTCGAAAAAGATCTTTCGAGAGAATATTGGCGTGGGAACGGGAGTTAGACCATCGGACTGGTATTTCTTGAGCTCTTCGAAGGGACTCGAGATGTTGAGAACGCGTGACTTGCCGACACTTCGAACTCGAACATCGTCGATCAGAATGTTGCGCGATTGAGAGAAGCCGAACTCTTGAGTATGTCTAGCAGTAAAAGCAACGCCTGCATCTCCTACATTCTCTGATACAGGGATCATAAGAGAGGTATCGCTTCCCTGGTAGCGCATGTTGAGGAAGTACTCATGCTCAGTGGTCTTAGCATCAAAACCTTGAGACTCAAGACCCTGGGCACCCTTGGAAGAGAGGGACTCAAGGCGCGCTTCGATCTCGGGGACGACTTCTTCGGAGAAGGTGATGGCGGAAGGTTCTTGGTTCTCGACAACGACATCGGCGAGAGCCATGCCGTAAGCGGACAGGATACTCGAGTAGCAGGGAATAATGGCGCGCTTGATACCGAGATCTCGAGCGATGAAGACAGCATGTTGACCACCGGCACCGCCGAAAGAACCCAGGTTGTGGCTCGAAGCTCCGTATCCGCGACCTTCGCTGAGTGTTCGAATAGGTCGAGTCATTGTCGCATTTGCAATGGCAAGGAAGCCCAGTGCTAGAGTCTCAGGTGTGAATGGCTCGCCGCCCTCCTTCTCCTTGTTGACGATCTCCGTAAGAGCAGCGAACTTGTCTCTGACAACATCGCGGTCAAGTCGGCGAGGGAAAAAGTCGGGGATAATTCGACCAAGGAGGAAATTGGCGTCTGTGACAGTCAAAGGACCTCCTCTGCCGTAGCATGCAGGACCAGGATTGGCACCAGCACTGCTGGGACCGACCTTGAGAAGTCCATTCTCCCAGGACAGGATTGAGCCACCACCTGCAGCGACTGTGTTGATGTCTAATTGAGGAGTCTGGATGGTCACTTCGGCCAGGGTGTTCTCAAAGATATGCTCCAAAGCACCCGAGTATCTCGCGACATCTGTACTGGTACCGCCCATATCGAAGCCCAGCACAGGCGTTCCATCAGCGTCGTCGTAGCATGTCCTCGATAGACCGACGACACCTCCAGCAGGACCACTGAGGACACCCCTCAAGCCAGTAAACTTGGACCAACTGGTCAAGCCGCCGTCAGATTGACAGATGAGGAGCTTGTTTGCACTCTCGTCTTCCAACTGGCCCTTGAAGTTCTTGCGGAAGCCATCCAGGTAGGCGAACGTCATTGGGGTAAGGTATGCGTCTGCGACGGCCGATTGACTGCGCGGCACGTACTTGGCCATGGACTGCAGGACAGAAGAAGCGGAGACTTTGAAGCCCATTTCTTCAGCAAGCTTTGTTACTTGTAGCTCGTGGTCTGGGTATGTGTACGAATGCATAAGACCGATTGCAAGGTTCTTGAAGCCTTGGGCTTTAAGTTCTTCAAGATCAGCGCGGACAGCCTCAAGATCTGGTTTCTTCATGATCCTGACAACTTCTCCAGTCTGACCAACGACCAGCGCTGGATCTGAGGAGACGTCGATAGGACCATCTGAAGGAGCTTCGCTCGCTCCTTCAATGGTGACTCGTTCATCAATCTCCACGACAGTTTCGTACAGTTGCTTCAAGCGACGGACTGACAGATCAAAAAGATCTGGTCTAGCCTGGTTTCCGATGAGAAGAACGTCTCGAAATCCCTTTGTTGCAAGAAAGGCTACGCGGTCACCCTTCCTTTCGAGGAGGGCATTGGTAGCGACTGTGGTTCCCATGCGAATGGACTCAATCGGCTCAAGGTCTAGTAATGAGCCCTTGGGTATTGTTGTGTCTAGGGCGATCTCTAAGATCTGGCGAATGCATTCTGTGGGGGCATCGTCGTACTCATCAGGACATACTGAGAGGATCTTGAAGACGATGTGCTCTTGTCGACCGGGGACTTCGGCCCAAGCATCTGTGAATGTGCCACCACGGTCGATGGCGATGCGGATGCCTTGAGATGACATTGTGAGAATGAGGATGAGGTTTAGCGGGGATATAGAGTGTGAAGAATGAGAGGGAGACTGAGATGAGGATGGTATGATGACATGGTTAAGCTTGGACGACTTGAAGCTGTATTATATTAAACAATCCGGGGTACATCTCGCCCACGCCCTCAATGTGTAAGTGGAGTGGATTCGCTATCAGCGCCTTCATCGACGGTATTGGTCAGAATCTGCTTAATCATCGGCAACTCCAACAAAGCCGATCAATCTGACCGGCAACTTTGGACTTACCGACCCATCTCCACCGTCCATCGTCGGTATCACCAACGGCAAATACAAGCGATTACCCCAGACTCGGACCCGCAGAGTTTGAGATCATTCCATTACCCAACAATTTACAAGGATGAGCACACGACGCCCGAGAAGACTGCTTGCTGCGTGAGATGCCCTTGACGAGTTGTGTCGTGATGACTGATCTGATTGTGAAGTAGTTGCCATCGATGTCATTCGCAAAAGATCAAGTGTTCGGGGGATAAGCCTTGTCAGTCTTGTAAGTCGACGGGCAGGGCGGATGAATGTGAGTTCCCTGCGAACAAGGAACGAAAGATACCAATCACTGAGAGGTAAATGCCATTCAAATACTCTAAACTTACCCTGAGATGAATGAAAGTCATCTACGTTATTGCAAGTCTAGGCTAACATCATGTTCAGTTACCTTAAGAAGCTCGAAGAAGATAGCAGACGCCTTCAAGCTATTACCACCCACAACCAGACTCCGGAAACCAACCCAGCATTCACTCCCTTCGATGATCAAGAGACCCAAATCGATGCCCCTCCATCTCTATCAAAAGAAGAAAGCAATCTCTTCAACCCACTCTTCGATAGACAACCTGAAAAGCCCATACATGAACGATCCTCAGAGCCAGGTTTCATCGGCGAAGCCTCATGCGCTGCCTTCAGCAACAGACTCTTATCATGTCTCGACGATACTTATACCCCATCGACAGCTGGTCTGTCAAACTATCATCGAATGAACACATACGGGAGACTGCCGGTAGATCAAGGGCCAGAATTTCCAGAGAGAATGCACGTCAAGTTACTTCTAAATGTCGCTAGACGATTCATAGGGAACTACCATCCCTTGTTTCTGAAGGTTACCTTCATGAAGGAGATTGATGCTGTTTATCGAAGGGAAGTAGTGCCATCAGCGCTGTGGCTTTGTAAATTCTATGCACTTATGGCTTTGGGGGAGATATACACACATAGAAGAGGAGTGGGTGATAACAACAGAGTGCCGGGAACGAACTACTATGTTAGGTCTGTGAACCTGTTGCAAGAGAATCAGGATCTGTATGAGGAACCATCTTTGATGCAGGTTGAAGTACTCACACTGTTGGTAAGCTCAAGCTTTGACCCTCCTCTGCCGACATCAACTGACAATGGACTTCCACCAGGCCTGGGCCTCAAACATACTAGGTCGCATACGAACTGCATACTGTTACAGTGGGATAGCCATGCGTCTCGCCCAAAGTCTCGGCATGCACAGGTCTGCGTCAAGACACACCACTCTCACGCCGGTCGAACGAGAAAGTCGACGGCGAACATGGTGGGTGCTTTACTTCTTCGACCGCTTCTCAGCATCAAAGCTTGGCCAACCCATCACTGTCAGAGACGATGATATTGATGTTGAGATGCCAAGCATGGATGGTCTGACAAAGGACGAGATGGCGGAGTTTCTTGATCCGCAGAATCTCATTACGAATATTAAGCTTGCTAGAATCATTGGAAATATCTGTAAGTTGTTTATCTTCTACCTCTAATTTCTGTTGTGTTGCTAATATCGGTGGGTAGTGACACATATTTATGGCATACCCAAAGCTACGAATGGTCTCTATATACATCAAGTCCATGGTATCTTGAAACAGCTTCGAGAATGGCATGATGAGCTTCTACCAGATATGCGCGTCAAAGAGCGAGGTACTCCTCGGCCTGTCGCAAGTCTTCATCTTGCGTACAACCAATGCATTATACAGACAACTCGCCCCGTTCTACTTCACCTGTTCAAGACACAGTTTCAGCTAGGCACTAAAGTGAGAGAAGATGTATCGCCACGACAGAATGTCTCATCTATCACTCTTGCTTTGGCAGAAAGTTGTGTCAACGCTGCACAAGCATCGAGCCGTATCGTGGAAGGCTTGTTCCTTGACGGTAGCATTGCGACTTTTGGATACTGGGACGCACATCACATATTCTCAGCAGCCATGATTCTCATCATGTCAGCAGTTATGAAACCCACAGCCGTCAACTCAGATCATCTAGAGACCCTGCTAAGTGTCTTACGATCTCTGAAGAACGACGGAAATATCCCAGCAGTCGACTTTTGCGAGAGACTGTCAGACATTCAAGCTAGAGTGTTGAACCTACGGGCTACAGGCCGATTAGACGGTATGAGCTTTGATAGGCCACCACCAATTATACAAACCCCCAGTTCCATGCCAAAGGAAGTCCCACAAAGTCAAGACCAAGTTTTCCAAACACCAATGAGTATGGATAATGGATCTGGAGTATGCGAATCTGCAATCATTGGCTACGAAAACGTCGATATCCTGGGGAATCCTCTTATCGGTAGTTTCTTGGATGGGAATCAAGTACAGTGGCTAGATGTTTTATTCACGGAGGATGGAACGTTAAGGGAATTTGCATCTGAGATTGAAGAGCCATTTCTATTCAGGTAGAACATATCAAAAATCTCGCTGTGGCTACATTAGAAAGTCTCTGAATCATGGTTCTCAGTGGAAATATGGAAGCGCTATTAACAGTTCCTCTTGCGAGCACATCCATCGCCGTATCCTTCGTCGCCTGTATAACAAATTAGTCGGCATTTTCTTCAAGTGTCACAAGCACATACGCTTCTGTAGGCCAGCATCCTCCTGTCCCTCGGCACCTAGAAGTAATGTTAGTTAGGCGTCTCATAAAAATCAGCTCTCCAGGGTATAGTACGTTTAACCTCAATGTTGCTTTCCTCGACAGGAACTGGGATAGCGGCACCCATGACTGATGCCACAAGGGTCATGGTGGACAAGACGGAAAAGAAACGCATACTGAGATTTGAGTTGTATATCAGAATAGAGTTAGAGCTTGGAAAATAGTTACATAGATTTCAAGGCCCATTGGGACTATTTATGTTTCTCATGTTATGTGATTAGGTCCGGCTGCTTTACCACGGAAAGGGGCACATATACGGAGCCCGTTACGAAATGCAGAGTACTGACCATGCAGCGAGGAAGGGATTTCATGAATCACCCCGTAGGGATATTTCTTTGTAGATCTTCTGGAACGGAATACGAGTCCGCCGTGCTGTAGTTGAATGTCAAGTGCAGGGAATGCATGAAGTTGGGGGCGGGATCTGAATCCATGCTGGGTGTGTGCATGCACCTGCTGGGGGCAATCCATGCATATATCTCGGCAATCCGGCATCTATGATGGACAATCATCTGACGTGTCCCTTTAACCAGTTAAAGCCGACCCCAAAGATTGGACGGGGAGTTGATCTCAGTTTTCTATGAATTTTAGAAGCACTCCTGTAAGCTTACATGAAAGGTAGGCCGATCTCACCTTGGCATTTACCCAGGCAATGGTAGGGGTTTAGGTAGATTTAGGAACTTTTAAAAAATCTTAGGATAATTTAGGATATTCATTGTGGAATCTGTGATCAGTCTAATCTAAAGTTTGATTTTAGGCTTGAGCAGCTCAGTGTTACTGCCGGCCAACAAAAGAATAGGGAACCAATTCCACAGCTATCAGGGAGATGCCTGTGTCGATTCGGGAGTAGCACAGCGCAGATTAGCTTAGGCTATAATACGATATCGCTATTAGGAATGATTCAGTTATTGAACCTGATCTTTACTTGTCGAGGCGTTGCTATGTCCTAAAAACTCTCCAATCAGATCTCCATGACCATCAGGATACGCTGGCCCTAAAGTCGGATGGTTCAAATATCCAGGATCCATTAGATGGACAATCCTCCGACTGGTAGCCCAGCTCTCCAATCTACCCCAATTAACGCACTGATGAGGCGATGTGAAGTTTGCGGTTGGAATACGGCCATCCTGCCGCCATTTCATCGTCAGAAGCTGCATATCGCCTTGACACATGATGCTCTGTCGAAGCATATCTAAGCAATGATCTGGATATTTCGTCAGTGAGAAGATGCGGCAAGAAATAGCCAGTGAACTCACGGTTGTGGTACTCATTCGCCCTCTTTTGTTCTTCTGTGATATTAGGGAAGTAGTAATCTGGATACATATAATGATGAAGGCGTTTCTGTAAGCAATATGTTGTAAGGAATGCTCAGGCCCTATGGAGAGAACTTGAGGATGTAAACATACAATGCAGTGAAGATTGTGGTAAACGTTGAGTGTCGCAAAATAACCTCCATCGGGCAGCTCGATGGCCTGCTCCTTTCTACCAGGTATGTGATTCATCTCATCTTCTTTAATGCGAATGTTAGAGTCTCATGACACGTTAGTCTGGGAGAACATCAAGTGGAGAGCAAAGATATTTACTTTTTAGCATTTCCTTCCAAGCCTCATCTAGCTGGGATGACGGTTTGCCAACATAGACCGAGTGTTTGTGCTGGAAGACCTGAGCCTGTGGTCCAGGATTAAACGGGACTGATAAGACTGTGTGAGAAGGAAACTGAAAAGCGGATTTGATAACTTACTGTACGCGACTTCTCTCTCACGGGAATTCCAGACAGGAACTACGAGGAGTAGCATCAATATGGTATAAACAATAAAAATACCCGTGTGTATCAGAATAGCTTGCCATGAAAATAGGTTCGAAAAAGTAGCCTTTCTGGGTGGTTGTATGAAAGGATGCGTTTCAGTTTGTGACTCAACATTTGAATCAGAGAATGAAGACCTATTTGCGTCTTCTGATAGTAAGGCGTCTTGCTCCATCTCCTTGTTGAAGGACATGATGCTGTGGGCAGTGAGGAGAAGGGAGATACGGAACTGAAAGGGAGTTGGGGAGGATCTCAAGAACCGACTGCGTAAAAGACCAAAGCACAAAGATCCAGCGTCTGTGGTTGATCTTTGTCAAGCGTGAAGCCCCCAATGTCCAAGTGGGGAGGGTGCCTGTCTTGTCTTGTGCAACCCCGACTACCCTGTCAGATCTCCGCAGTAAGAGGAGAACGATTTGATGATAGCGTTGGAGATATCTACTAGGATTCAACCGATGTGACACAGTAGTCCAAGCTAACTAACCCAATCCGCAAGTGGCATTCAATGCCACATCCAGTGCCCATGTCATGGCGTGAAAACCATGTCGACTTGAGTCCTTCAAAGATTTATGGAATGAAGTCTGATTCCAAGTTCTCATTTTCTTTTCGATATTTCTTGAATCTTTGCTCTCTATAGACCATTTTTAATATCATGGAATCACTCTACAAAAGGATTTCGCGAGTCTTGTCTCGAAAGTGGAAGTACCAGCCTCTGGTAAATCATGAGCCAGAGTAAATTTCACGGCCCATCTTAGATACTCTAGCCAGCTTGCTAATATAATTACAGATATATCGAAAAAGAGAATGATTCCAGGTACAACTCGTGTCTCATCAGCATCTGCCTCGCTGCAGTCTTATTCATGGGAATCATCATTTCTTGGGGAGTTTCACTGAAGAGAGCTCCAACAAGCTGTATACAACCGGTGAGACGAATGGAGTGGAGGGAACTGAACAAAACACAGAAGCAAGACTACATCGGTGCTGTGGTCTGTCTAGCTGAGAAAGAATCGCACTTTGAGCCGGGGAGTAGTCGCTACGATGACTTTGCCTATATGCATGTCTTCGAAGGCACTGTCACTCATTACGCTGCTTCATTCCTACCCTGGCATCGATACTTTATCCACACATATGAAAAGGCGTTAACAGAGGAGTGCGATTTTCACGGATCCTTGCCGTAAGTCTGACAAGTGCCTCTTGACCCTCGTCTATGAAGATCGACTAACGAATTTGGTCTAGGTACTGGGACTGGGCGTTGGACGCCCATGACCTTGCCGCCTCTCCGATATTTGATCCTACCGATGGTTTCGGTGGTAATGGTACAAGCCGAAGCTCTTTACCCACGATGTTTGGGGGCCACTGTGTTACAGAAGGTCCCTTTGCGAATGCAACCCGCCACTGGCAGTCAAAGTCCAATGGACATGGATTCGATATCTTGAAGAATCCTCATTGTCTCAGCCGAGGATTCCAGGGGGGTGAGAAAAAGACCAAGTTGGAAAATCGAGTCACGATCGACGCTATCAACAGCGTGCTGAGCCTCCAATCATACGAGGAATTTGTTGATGCTCTTGAAGTCCAAGCTCACAACTCGATACCCCAGTTTGTGCGAGGGGACTTTTACGGGTTGACGGCACCGAATGGTAAGATCACGGTTGTCTCTTCCGTGCAGTAACTTCTGACACTATTGTTGTAGATCCTGTGTTTTATCTGCATCACGCCCAGGTAGATCGGTTATGGTGGCTATGGCAGCAGCAGGATATCGAAAGCAGGACCAAGACCTATCAGGGTCCTAGACAGAATATCAGGGTACATGCCAACGAGTCCCTGTCGGGATCCAGTTTGGACGATGTTATCTCGCTGGGTAATCTGTCAGAGCCAGTTCGGGTTCATGAAGTAATGGCCACTCAGTCGGAGGTTCTTTGTTACCGCTATTGAACATGTACAGATCACAGGTAGTGTGATAGTGGACTACGATTACGTGCTCACGGACCGTCGGCTAAACCCTTATGAGTAAGCCAATAGACGTGTGAGCATTGCAGCAAGCGTCACTCTCCACATATGCAATGAACACTCGGAGATCGGCAGAGTCGACAGGGTATGTAAAACATGCACCCAGCGACGTTTAAATGGCCTAAAGCGGACAAAAAACGGAAAGCCTCTAAGACACCAGCGCGAGGTAATACTCATAGCGGTCACAGAAGATCGCCATTCACCCACAGCTTCCAAAAGTTCTTGGGGGCGGAATTATGTAACTCAAGCCGGTGATGATCCTTGATTTGCACTTTTTTATGTTATCTGACAGTAGGTTACGGATCAAGCGGCAACGGTATCTCCTGTGATAGCTACTAAGAGCGGTGATGCTCTACGAAACTGCATGTCAGCGGCTAGTAGAAGCCGAAACTGACGGGGGAGGTTTGGCAGCAACATTGACCAACCCTTGGAAGTGAGTGCCACAATCCGCTTTTTGGGGAAGAGAAAGCTAGACAAGTAACCTGTCGACAAATCCTAAATTTGTTCTAGTCGATAAAGAAAGGCTCTATAGTACGAACAACCAAGACAGAACAAGGCTTATCTACCGCCCTCCAAAATACGTCTGCAATCCAAACAACCACAGGGGCCAACACTGCGAGGGCTAGCAGTAGCCCTGACTGATATTTCCACTCAGTAGAGCTGCCTGTCAAGCCCTGGAAACCAGGTACCATAGAATACCCAAAGAGATGCAAAACAGGGCCATGAACTAGATACAATGTAAATGAGATCTTCGCCAAGTATCGAAGCGGGCGTGATGTGAAAGGTTTCTGGAGCAATCTATCTCTACTCAAAGACCAGCAGATCAGGGTCGCGCCATAAGATTGCCAATAGATGTATCGATCTGTCAGTGATGATAGCAATAAGTAACCGGGTGTAGAGAATCCCGCATTTCTGGCTCGGGGGTATGAGCTCAAGTATAGTCCGAGCAGAAACAAAAATCTGGGGATGATTCCTTGCCAAAGTGAGAACCGTAGTGGACTTCGAATTGTAGCAGATTCGCCGCCATCACTGGGTTGAGCTTCAGAACTATCATGACTCTTGAGGCTCCTCTCGGCGAGAAATACCCCAGCGAAGAACAGATACATTTCCCATCTTCCTTGCTGCAGCGCATACAGACACAAGAAGATGATTGTTGTCCCTCGAACCCAGACACGGGCTCTTGCTAAGGCGAGAAGTGTGAGATAGACAATCATGGAGGCGCGAAACTGGATTGGAATCGTCCATAGATGACTATCATATTCAGACATCGGGGACTTCCAACTCCACGGATGGGTCAGGTCGACTACCACAAATCGTATCCAGTCCCCAATCTGCACCCATAATGATCCAAGGCGCTCGGGATGTCTGGGCACCCAACCCGGCATATCCTGATATGGAGCAGTGTAAAGTCCCGCACTCACTGCAATAGCTACAATGAATGTTGAAACCAAAGGCGGTAAAAACAGTCGAAATGGCCGACGCAGCACTGAAGACATGGTATACAGCCCAAGAGCGTCGTAGTCTTTCTTGTGGATGAGTTTCAGTGGCTTGTAGGCGAGTACAAATCCCGAGACGATGAAGAATATGGGTACAGTAGGTCCAGCATAGACAAGTCTGATGATGGGAAGTTTGATGAATGACATGTTCCCATTTTGACCAAAACCAGTGTCGAGGCCTTCTTCCCATGGCAGGAGAAAGTGGCGAAGGAAGACGAGAAAGGAGAAGAGTCCACGAAGTCCGTCCAGATACAATGTTGGAGAGGAAGACGATCGCGCCTGGGGACATTCTTTTGGGGCTGGGCCTTGGGATATGAAGCTTGGCAGCAGGAACAGGCTAATGCTTCGAGCTTGAGAGACCAGAGAAGACAGTTTATCATGGTCTTTGAGACATGTTGTCGGTGGTTTGGGTTCTTGCTTGCCGAGCAAAATCCCGCCTGCCATAATTTGAGATTTTGTGTAGAAAGTCTAGAAGGAATTTCTGAAGGAATAATTGCGCTGTGATACAAGATGTCTAGTGTAGGTGACCTGAGCAGATGATATGCGGGGGACACCAGGATATAAGCCAAGGGCCAGGGTGATTAGCCCATTATAACCATGCAAATACCAAATATGGTTTGTCAGATTTCCATTTTGTTCATATAACTTTTGAATTTTATAGCGGATAAAAAAATGTTCTGAATCGTATATTTCTGTGTCTCAGCCGTCACTATTCTGATCTAACTCATCCAGAATAGTCTTACTACTCGGCTCCCTCCCCAAGAAGCCCTTCAGAATATCAATCTCCGGACGACTTGACCCCGGCTCCAGCACTTGATATCTATATCTTTTCCCCATCTCAGGATTAAGAGGATCTCCTGCAAATCTAGACCTGAAAAGATCTGCAGCAAAGACCATGGATAACGGATAAGCAAAGTAACTACCATCATTCTTACGAAACATATGTGCAAACCGTGCCTGCCCAGCTCCCCAATCTTGTGGGTTCGGCCCAAAGCTATGCGTGAGGATATCCCTCTTAGTTCTGTTCCATATCTCAGTTGTATCCATCTCAATCGCTGCTTTATGAGTTGGAGGTGTATGAATCGCCAGATCAAAGAGAGCTGGCTGGACTTGAGCCAGGATGATATTAGTTCTATTTGTATTTCTCGTTCGTGCAAGACTTTTTGCTAGTTCCTGGGGTAGAGCTTGTTTACTCTTGAAATGGCAACCAAGACGGACTAATACGTCTGGGAGCCATACCCAGTTCTCAAGCATGATACTTGGAATTTCAATAAAGTCTCGCGAGTGAGGAATGGCATATTTGGTTCTGGCAACGATGTTGTGGATGGCATGTCCAAGTTCATGAAACATGGTCTTTACTTCGCTATGTTGGAGCAGAGATGGGCGAGATGGTGATGGATGAGCGAAGCTACACACGAGTGCCGATGCCGGGCAGTGTCTCTCACCATTTAATTCAGTAAAACCCTGATATGGCAGTCAGTTTGATATATAAAGATATGGAAAATAAACATACCGGCTGAATCAAAACATGGTGTGCCCCACCATATTTGCCCTCTCTATCAAAGAGATCTACATATAAGTGTCCAAGAAACATGCCCCCTTCACTGGGCGAGTCCCAGGCTTCATATACCACGACGCTCTCGTGCCATACCGAGGTCTCAAGAAGCTTAAAGTCGATCCCAAAAAGCTCGTGGAACACATCAAGCATCCGCTGAAGAGTGTGATCGGCCTCAAAGTACTCTGCAAGGAGCTCGTGGTCCACGGAGAAACTCTCCTGAGTTTGCTTGTGGAGATAATACGCCCTGTCCCATGAGTATAGCTCACTTATAGGCTCTTTAAAGTCCCTTTGCTTGAGCTGAATCAGCCTATCAGTCTCAGCCTGTGCAAGCGGCCTGAGCCTTCTGTGGAGATCATCCAACTGAGCCTCAACGTAGTCAACGCTTGGAGCCATCTTATTCACGATCTTGAGATCCGCATGGTGTTCATACCCCAAGAGACGAGCAACCTTATCACGTAAGGCGACTAGAGTAGCTAGGCGGGTTACATTATCGGGAAGACGGTGCTGGTCTGCGACTGCGAAGCGGCGGCGAGTTTCGCTGCTGATTGCGTGACGCATCACAGCGGTGACATGAGCATTTCGGAACGTCACTTGTATCCGAGTTCCATCTTGAGGCATGGATGCAAGCATAGTCTCTGGAACGCCCGCCAAATCTGCACGGTCAAACCAGATACCACCCTCGTCCTCTGTGAAGGCAGCTTGAGCCGCAGATCGCACCCGATCAATCTCCTCCAGAGCGGTTTGGAGCTCTTTCCGCTCTTTGTCGCCTCGTAAAAGCGACCCAGAACGTACATACTCGCCATGCATGCGAGTAAGCAAATGCCGATCTTGTCCATCTAAGTTCCCATCCGGCGCCGTCTTTTCTCTTTCGTATATCGCTCCCACTAAGGATGCAATGTCAGGTCGCATTAGGATCTTGACTTGAGCTGCTGCGACACGTGTTTCTGCTTGACGAGCGGCATCACGAAGTTCCCTGTCCGGTGATAACTGTCCCAGTAGCGTCGTCAGAATGCGCAGGCGGCATGCGGCGCGGTTGGTGTCATCCACGATGGGGCGGATAACATCGTTGAAGGTTGCTGTTGGGGGTGTGAATGTAGCGGCGAGATCGTCGTGCAGAGCTGAGGTCGAGTTAAAGATGTTTTCGGTCTCGGCTAGTACCGCATTGGGAGTAAGATTTACGAAGGATGGAGGAACAGGGACTTTTTGTTCGGAGGCCATTATGAAATCTCCAGAATATCCGCTGTTTGTGTATACTTCCAGGTGCCGTTCTTGCCGAGGGTCTTTATAATCCTGTCGTGGGGGCCAAAGAGCTTTTATGCACGCTGGCAGGACGATCACGCAAGCCGGGCCCTTAAGCTGATGGCCAATCGGGTAAGCCCTTGTACATTTGTCATGCTGCACCAAGAGTTCGGGGTTATGTCTTGCCCTCAGGTCATTATGCCATCTGGAGGTTGGAGGAGTCAGTCATCGCCTGGCCGTTACACAGTGTTCGATCTCTCATGGACATCCTAATGTTGGCCTCCTTGTATTAACTCTTTCGATGCATCACTCAACTAGACCGACAGACAGGGAATATATTCCTGTTGAGACAAAAGAGACAGAATCGCTAAACGACGGTTCTTCAGATTCAGAAATCTTTGACGCAAGATCCAGGCGACACCAAGGGAGGAACCTCTCATGCTTTTTCGCTTCTATATTACCCTGGATACTCGCAGTGGCATTTGCGATTTCAACAGTCATTCTCACTGCCAAACTACGGGCTCAATCTCGCTTTGGAACGTATGAAACAAACTTCAAGACCGATTTCGGTAAGTCAATCCCAACGTAGGCTTCTCAGTCAAGATCCCTGACTTTTGTGTCATCAGCTTTCCCCATAAAGGTTCCTCTGGAGGAAATACAATTTCGGGGCAGTCCACACTTTCTTAAAAATGGTACGCCCTGGATGAAAGATGCAGATGAAACGGCACCATGGCCAGAAAATGTGCGATACGTTGGTGAACCCAGCCACGAGATTGATGAGAACTGGCAGCGGCTCATTGGTAAACGCTACTTCTCAATCTCAGAGGAGGAGGCCAAAAGAGCTTGGGGAGATAGGCGAGAAGACTTTGTAGATCAGAACATGGGAGGATATACAGCTGGGTATGAGTATCGCCAAGTTTTGATGTCAAGAGGTGGTTACTGAGCTCATGGTTGCTAGGTTCGACATGTTTCACACGTTGCACTGTATTGTAAGCCTTTGAGACCCAGTTTGATCGTCAGAATCAGCACTGATGTAACAGAACGAACTTCGCAAGGCGTTGCGTCCCGAATACTACCCCCCGAAGTCTCATACACTTCACGGAGCGCTTCACAACGGCACGTATCTCGATATGCGACATACCCCTCTTGGTGACTGATAACTGACTTTCGTACAAGAACATTGCATAGAAATACTCCGCCAAACAGTTCAATGCTATGGAAGTACAACTCTGATACCCACGAGGTTTATGGAGGGTCTTGAACATAACTATATCGATTCAGATCAGCGCCATGTCTGTCGTTCGTTTACGGCCATTCGGGATTTCACGGACTCCAGAATTCCAGGCGGGGGCAGATATGTCGCCCGGGATCAGTCTTTGCTCAATGAAAGGAAGCACAAAATCGCTAAGGCATGGGGCGAGGTAAATGGGGATAATGAGAAAGGGGGTGCATCGTGATCAGTTGTGGCTTAGGAATATAGGAGTTGACACGATATATGAGGTACTCCTTTTGTAGTCCGCAACTGTACGGCGGGATAATCAAAGGCGGCCGTTCAATAGGTCGGTGCCGGCGTATTGTCAGGACTAACGGATTGGCTCTGATCTCTCGAAGGTGCCATATTCGATGATAGCTTGCTAGAGGACATCCTTTGAAATTTGCTTGCAGCATGGCAAGACAAAGGTAGCCTTTCCAGAATCCTCGGAGGCTTGCACTGGCAGATGCCATCACTTCCGTACGGGTTAATGCGCCATGTAAGCTTTGATACAGCCGGAATCCAGAGAATATTTGCGAATTCGAACTTTCGTTTCACAAAGAGGATCCAGAAGCTTTGCTCGTGCAGATCCGTCATCATATGCCAGTTCAGGCTTTGCTAGTATGTCGTTCCAAAGTCCGACCGTCGAAAGAAAAGCTAGGGTTGCAGCCATTGTGCTCTCACCGCCGCGCGGGATGTTTTCTCAATATGTGTCAAAAAGTCATAATGCTTCAGAAGAGGACGCGTAACTAGGAACTCAGATCTAATCCATTTCTTTCCAAGTCCAAGATAGACCGGATCGACAGGCGCTGCCACTGACTGGACGTCTCATCACAGTTCCTGATACTCCACAGTCCTGGTGCCAAGAGGGTTCAGGTGCAACCACTGCCTTTTTGTGCGAGGGGGGTAGACAGCACTTTACATATGCTGAGCCATTGTGGAGCAACAAGGTTCCAAAAATATTAAAGTTTTTTTTTTAGAAAGTCATTCCGCAAAGATTATACTTTGATGTTTCTGGCGACTATCACGCATGGCGCAGTTTGGGTTCCCGCCGTGACTAACTGCACGCCACTTATCTCAATGGCAAATTATATATATATATATATATCATACTTGAACATCACGTCCTAGTGCATATATCATCAACCAGGTTATTACATACATCCTGAGAAGCAAGTCTAAAATTATGGTCTTGCACAGTTAAACATTAAGTTGCTCGGTTTCCCTGGCCAAACACTTGGTGGCTCTGAGCATAAAGGAGTTCCTTGAAACGTTCACTTACCAGCCAATTCTTGTCCCTCACTTGACTTGACCTTTAGCCCATATTGCTAGCCTCTCGAAGTACTATCAGTACTTATCTTTCGCGTGGTTCTGCAGTCCTGCCACGTCGGGTACGGCATTAGTCATTCAGTTGTCCCGCAGTCCACCTCGCAATACAGGAAGTAGCCAACAGTCCACCATACCCTCCAGCTCTTGTCCAATATAACTTGAGAAATGGGTATTTAAGTCGTAAAAGCGCAGCAGTTTCCATCCCAATGAAGATACTTTCACAGTCCTGCTGAGGCTAAGAGCTATGCTAAGAGGGTTCAAGTCCCTTGGATAAAACCACGTCTGAGGGCGTCTGTTCAGTGGTCTTGAAGTATGGCAGACGGGATGTCCAGTGATGGCTCCCATTTTTTGCTCATCCGGTGCGCATCATCTATTTGGCTTTTATTTTGGTCCTCCATCCCTTTCAAAGCTCTCAAAGTGTTGTGAACCGTGGCACTGATGAAGTACTCTGCTAACAACGTGATCCCGTGATAAAGTATCTTCGTGCCTTCCGCGAAGATGCATCGTCTGATCTGGCGCAGCGGTAATGTCCAGACTTCTGGAGCCAAAGTTCGATTCGAAAATCAGGAGGTCTGATTGTTGAACTCGTTTTGCCTTGCGACACGATGCATTTGATGATCTGAGCCACATGTCCTCGTAGCCGATCCTAGTGGTGCAATCCAACGTTAAAGTTTGGGACGGATTGAGCACAAACTTTACAACTCGAGAAGATACAAGGGAGATACTTCATTCTCCTTGATTGTCTCGCACTAGAAGAGGTACCGAAATCTGAAATCTATGTACTCATTCTCTCAACAAGCCCCGACAAGACAGCAGCATCAGCAATCTTGAACTATGATATGGTTTGATCGAAAGCCTTTTTCGTAACTCTTGATCAGCCTAGAGTCTAGCTTTGAATGAGAATTTATATTGATAGATATCCTGTGTCGGGACAAAACTTTACAGCCTCCTTGTGTTTTGGTCATTTGGCGATACATATCAAGCTACTTGGAGTCCGCTACTAAGGCCCGTCACTGAAAGCGTATTTATTAACCCCAACTTGTTATACCTAGTAATATTTTCGAGATCAATACTTACAGCGTTTAATCTGCTAAGTATCGGATGAGAATGCACGTCATAGTTAGATGCAACAGAAACTTGAAGACGGCCATGTAAGTGCGTGATATCTTATCTTCCGATGATAGCGTAGCTCAGACGTCGATCATTAACGTTCCATCATTGTTCCATGCATTTACTGTGGAACCGCAAAAGATAGCGGGAAAGATAAGTGGTGCTGTAGATAAACGTACCGAGACGTTGCTGGCAGCTTGCAATACGTGAGTCTCACCAATCGATCAACTAAAATCGCACTCATGTGATAAAAGAGAGCAAATATGACCCGATGGATATTGATACCGGTAGCACGAGGTAATTTTTCAACAGCCGAGCTGAACAAAAATGACGTCTCATGGCATCTAGCGTTCGTTCTAGAAGCACACCCGGCAAGTCAAAAGTTGCCGGTCCTGAATCATGTCCCCATCGGCAAATCCCTCACGACCCGACGCCAGCTCCACCAAGACAGGCAGGTCAATCAGCGATCCCCGGCCCCAAATCCCTGCCACGATGATTCTGGGGTTACAGCACGAAGATAGTTCTCGTTACCAAATACAAATCCCTCTCCAAGATCCGGGGTAAACCACCGTGCGGAGATAAGACTCGTCCTTCTTAAATTGACTGGGTCCCGTCGCTCAGCATTTCTCCATCATCATCATCATCTCATCTCATCAACTACTTCATCTGCGGTTACTGTCAAAGGATTCGCCACTATGACTTCAAAGCCTGATAGCCTCCCTGACAAGGAGATCGAGGAGCAGCGCACTACCCAAGATGAGATTTACATCGATCCAGTTGCTGAGAAGGCGCTTTTGAGAAAGCTGGATATGTGGATTGTTCCGCCTGTGATGCTGCTCTACCTTCTCAGTTTTCTGGATCGTGTGAATATTGGTAATGCGCGACTCTATGGTATGGAAGAGGATCTAGGCTTGGTGGGCGATCAGGTGAGTATCCATCAATGAGAACTTCTTGGTTATACTAACAGACGCAGTATCAACTCGCAGTTTCAGTTCTGTTCGTTACGTACATCGCTTCTGAGCTTCCATCAAACCTCGTCATCAAGAAATTCAGACCCTCGCGATGGATCGCGTTCATCACCACGGCCTGGGGTATCGTCGCCACACTTACCGGTATCGTGCAAGATTTCAAGGGCTTGGTCGCATGCCGTGTTATTCTTGGTGCTCTTGAAGGCGGTCTCTTTCCCGGTCTTACGATTTATCTTACCATGTTTTACACCAAGCGCGAATACGCCCTTCGAATCGGTTATCTCTTTGTCAGTGCCGCCATTGCAGGTTCTCTCGGCGGCCTTCTCGCTTACGGTATCGGTCACATGGATGGCGTAGCTGGGCTCAAGGGTTGGCGATGGATTATTATCATCGAGGGAATTCCAACTTTTATCCTTGGAATTGCTGTTTGGTTCTGGCTTGCAGATGATCCTGATTCAGCTCATTACCTTACCATCAACGAACGCGAACTCATCGATGCACGAATGCGGCGACAAATCGGACATACCAAGTCTTCGGATCAGATGCACAAGGCCGATGTCTACGCTGGTCTCAAGGATTGGAAGATCTGGCTTTTCTGCATTGGTCAGTTTGGAGGAGATACTATTCTTTATGGATACAGCACCTTTTTGCCAACGATTATCCGAGGGTTGGGTGATTGGAACACGGCTCAGGTCCAGGCTCTGACAATCCCTTGCTACGCTATGGGTGCGATCACCTACCTCGTCGTAGCATGGTTCTCTGATCGAACTCAGCGCCGAGCCGTTTTCACAGTCATCCTCGGCCTTGTCTGCGCCATTGGATACGCTCTTCTGGTCAGCCCAGCTCCATCTGGCGTTCGATATTTCGGTTGTTTCCTCGCCGCCATGGGACTATATGTCATCGTCGGTTTACCTCTTGCTTGGCTTCCCAGCAACAACCCGCGCTATGGAAAGCGTACTGTCGCCACTGGTCTCCAGCTCACCATTGGCAACTCTGCAGGAATCCCAGCTCCATTTGTAGGTATAGCCTATCCCCTTCAAAGAGCCGCAGCTAACACTTAATCAGTTGTACAAAACTCACGAGGGTCCTCGTTTCGTCAAGGGTCACGCCGTTTCTATGGCCTTGGTCGCCATGTCGTCTCTGATCTATATGGCCTTCTGGGCCTGGTTCCGTCGTCAGAATAAGAGAAAGGTCGAAGGCAAGGAGGATCATAAAATCCAGGGACTGACTGAGGAGGAAGCTGAGGAGCTTGGAGAGCATAACCCGAGATTCCACTACACTTACTAAGAGATTTCCATCGCCAAGCCCAGATTCTAGGTATCTTATCTTTATTTCAATCTTTTGTGTCGTTTATATTTAAATTCCACGAAGTCATATGGACGGTATGACGCTTTGTTTATCTTGACGACCCTGTTTCTGGCCATCTGAAACTTTGGGGGCTGGGATGTCTCATTGGCTAACATTTTAACCCTGCCCTCTGGGAGTAAGAAAAGTAAAGATTCTAGACGAGGATGATAAAATAAACTCAGTAGAAGTCCCCTAAGTTTAGGCTAGATTAGGCTAAAGATTTTCGTCGCTTGGGGTCAAGGTCTTCATGTTTCCTGCTTAAATAGGCATGCAATGCGAAGGAGGCTGTGTGTGCCATGTGACTCGGAACATTTCTTTGGCTATTGGCAATTGGTTGTAGCTGTTCCGTTCATCCAAGGTAATTAGCAGCTCCATCCTCTCTTTTGTGCAGTAATACAGTTGCTATGGAAGTGGTTGGCCTCACCATCGGGGCTGTGGCCCTAGTCAGCTTGTTCAAAGACTGCGTCGACCTTTTTTCCATGATCACAGCAGCTCGCGACCTGGGGAAAGATGCCGCCTTAATGGACACGAAGCTCGACGTGGAAAAGATGCTTTTCCTACAGTGGTCTGACCGGGTTGGACTCTTGAAGCAAGACTCCACTAACGTGCTGTTGTGCAATCCGGATACTCGGCAAATCGTCTCACGGGTTCTGGAAAGCATCAAAGCCCTGCTAAGCGAAGGCCAGGCTTTACAAAGAGACTATGGTCTGAAAAGAGTCGAAAAGGTCGGCACTGAGCCGACGGCACGCTATCAAGGCGCCAGCTCTTTTCGATTCGCAAAATTCCTCAAACAGTTTGAGGAGCTAAAAATCGAGCCTTGCCAAACCTCAGACGCTGGCCAACACAGTAACTTCAAAAAGGTTACCAAGAAATTCCGCTGGATCATCGTCGATAAGGACAAATTCAACTCGCTCATCGACCACCTTTCATATTTCAATACGTCCTTGAATAATCTTATCCCAATGCCATCAGTATCTGAAACAGCTTTCTTCAAAAATGATCTGATCCACCTCAAAGACCTTGCCGAACTTGACTTGGTCATCGAAGCGACATCAAATACGAGACCAAGCATCGGTGAGGCTGCTGTTGCTGCCAAGTCTGCACTTATCTCATCCCGAGTTATCCGCGCCCTCTGGTTCCGCTGGTACGACGACCGAAGGGTCAATATCAAGAGTCCTCACTTCAAGACTCTACAGTGGGCTCTTGACCCCCCTAGCGACTATCTTCAGTGGGATGATCTCAACACTTGGTTACAGAGCGCGTCAGGCCTATACTGGCTTTCTGGAAAGGCCGGGAGCGGCAAGTCGACTCTGATGAAGTATCTTCATGAGCATGTTAAAACGCATGCTCTCCTTCAAACGTGGGCCAATGGCTCAGACGTGATTCTCGCAAACTTCTTTTTCTACGCCCTGGGGAAATCGGAGCAAAAGTCACAGTCTGGACTTCTACGCAGCCTGCTCTATCAGATCTTGGAGTACGACCCAAGTGTTACTGAGCACGCTCTTCCGCATATGTGGCGAGAAGCGTGCTACAATCATCAAAGTTACCCTGAGCTCGAGGTCCCATCCATTGAAGAAATGGCAAATGCTTTGAAGGTTCTGTGTTCAGCGCTCCATGCTGACAAGAAGATATTTTTCTTGATAGATGGTATTGATGAGTATGACGGAAAAGATCTCGATATTGCAAGATTAATCAGCGAGCTTGAATCGTTCCCAAATGTCAAGATTCTGGTGTCGAGTAGACCACATCCAGCATTTATGACTACATTTGGGCAAAAGCCAAAGATGAACCTACAGGACTTGACAAAGCGCGATGTCGCTACGTACATCCAAGATACCGTGGCTTCCCATCCATATATGAGATCATTATCTCATCAATCGCAGTATCAAGTCGACAGAATCACTCAAAAGCTTGTACAGAAGGCATCTGGTGTCTTTCTTTGGGTTATTCTTTCTTGCCGAGCTGTTGTCGAAGGGTGTGATGACTTTTGTACCATAACTGAGCTCGAGGCAAGAGTTGACGAATTACCCAAGGAACTCGAGGACCTCATTGAGCATATGCTTGAGAATATCGATCCAAGATGGAAGCAAGACGCTATGAGGCTCATACATCTCATCTACACAAATGAAGGTTGCCAAGGATTTGACCCCATTCCGACACTTGGCCTATATTTGACACACGAAAAGGGACTCAAAGGGGATCCAAGCCTATCAGGAATAAGTCCTGAAAAGATCACTTTGTCAGAAATGGAAGCCCAATGCCGGGTGATGGAGGGCCGACTCAGAGGCCGATGCTGCGGCCTGCTTGAAGTCCACTACGGCCACCGCGACGAGACCAATATTGAAGATTGTATTATCAAGTTTATGCATAGAACTGTTTACGACATGTTATTGCAGCCAGAAATCTCTATTCGCCTGTTCGGAGACCTTGAACGCGAAAACTTTGATAGCTATGCAGTCTTGTCCGAGATTTGGTGTCGAATGGCCACTACACCCTCGGATTCTGACGATATCTTCTTCAATGCGTTATATCCTCTGGTTCTCAGAGATGCAGAGGGTCACTCACCTGCAGTTACACTACATCTCCTGTCAAGGCTCCAATTCGTATTCGGACAATTGAGTCTTTCACCATGGCTGGGAGCTCCACGTTACTTACAGCATGACCAGAAGTGCCGCAGATACTGCAACGACTTCTCGTTGGCTTTCACTCTTGCCATCGAGATGGGCATGGACAACGTCGTCCGTTTCGTCTTGGAGAGTAAGATATCTTTGAAGAGCTTACTCTTTCGTCATCCAAATCTTGCATTGCTAAGAGATTGCCAACCTACGCGCCGTCTAAAGAACAGTCACCTATTTAGTTGTCAAAAGGATGGAAAGCTTCTTCAGACCACATACCCCTTACTTTATCACGCTATCGTACAGCCATTTAGAAGTGATTACTTTGCGTATGACAGGAATATTCGGCAAAAGGCGTCGCTGTCTTTGACTCGGCTTATCATAGACATGCAGACGGATTCAGACGAAGGCGCTAGATTGAGCCTCCAGGGCCTTGAAAAGACCAACGGGGGCAAACTTCTACAAGAAATCGATGGTCTAGTCAGTTTTGACGGCGATGAAAAGGAGGGATGGGAGGAGTTGAAGAAATTCTGCGAGCAACAGCTGAACAGTGAAATTTCAATGTAGATACCGATTTATGAGGCTTTTTCATATCTTTGGCTTACGATGAGTGTTATTGGCTTGATTCCGGAGCTAATAAGTAGTATCTTCTGTGAACAACACCTTCCATTTCCAGCACCAAGAGCCACAACGATACCCTCCCAGGGGCAGGAAAGAAAACACATGACCTTGGTCCTAAGTGACAAAAATATTTAGGTAACTCAGCATAAGTTTAGGATAAGTCTAGTATAGGCTTAGAATAGCTTTTACCGAGTTTATTTTGACATCTCATATCGAGGGCTGATGTTTTCTTGCTCCTCGAGGCTTCTGAATACGAAAACATTATCCACTTATTATGCAGCCCCCAATACCCGCGAGCGGGCCGCTTATTCGATTGATTCTAGAACACCTGTCAGCTGAAGATAATCTGCTTTGTAAGGCTTTAAATCACCCAAACAAGCAAGTCCCTTTGGCGTCGGCCGCCGCGGCTGAATTATGAAGTCATGTAATGGCTCTATCTTACGGATACACGGCATTTTGAATATTATTTCTATATCTACTTCACGGATATGCGGCATCTTATGTAGTATGGAAGGCGAAGAGAGGTGTTGATAATATCGTGGTCAGCTTCAAAGCCAGGTTCGATAAAGCTTGAATCGATGCCTAACATTAGTATATATAGGGAATGTCAATTTATGTAAAGAATCAGACTTTCAAGTTCATCCTCAAGAAACAGCATCTGCTTGAACCCGCCACTATCAACAATCATGCTTTTCCTCAATACTCTTGTTCTATCCTTTGTAGCAGTCGGCTATGCCACGCCCCTCGCTATCAGGCTGGACAACACCGAGCCTCCAGAGAACGCTACATTCATCCAGTGCCATGAAGGTACTACGGACCCGATCTGCCTCAAGATCCGCGGACCATCTTCCGATGTCATCACGGAGATTGTTCACCCTGATGGAACCGTCGAGGTCCATCGCAACAAATACACCCGCGAGCAACTGAAAGATATCCGTCGTCAGAACAAAGTCAAGAGCGTCGAGCACAAGCCTGGGCACACCGTCCGCGATGGGTCTGCCGCATTCATCAACGACCTCACGAAGAGAGAGTCTGCCCCTCGAATCTGCAGGAGCGAGACCCAGCGGTGGTGGGATCAGAATGACTGGGGATACTGGTACCAGGCCTGGCACCAAGTTGGAAGCTGCTTCTACTGCAATCAGTGTACCGAGGCTATTGCAGTTGGTTTCTCGGTTTCTCAAACCTGGACTGTTGGCTTGAGCGCCAAGTTTGGCGAAGTCATTGAAGCATCTTTCGAGTTCTCCTGGGGCGAGACGCATACTTTGACTGATACGCGAACATGCCAGTGGAACAATGTTCAGTCAGGGTGCCATTCTATCTGGTACCAGCCCTTGATGTCTTATCACAATGGATACGCGAACTATCAAACTCACACGCACTGTCCCGCTGGTCAGGGTCAAGGTGCCTCTGATACCTATTACGACCATAATTATGCGTATGCCAACGTCAATCAGATCGGTAACAACAATGGCGTCAACCAGGGAAATTTGGGGTGTGACAGTGGTTGTCAAGGTAGTGATCACAGGCAGTGTCAGTACGGAAATAATGGTGGTTCTCTTTGGCCCAACCCGAACTAGAAAAGTCTGGAATCGGGTCATTGACAGACAAGCTTACCTAACTTTCTCAAGCCTATCAAATCAGTGTGAGACTTCTCTACACAATTATTCCCATTATTAGGCTAGAATAGATGTATCTAGAATCTTGACAACTTAGAATCGATGCAAAGACAAAGGTCAACCGTGCATCAAGTGAGGCTGAGCATGCAGCTGGTTTCTATTAACAATCTCATGCAGTTTGCTTTATTATTAATAAATTGAAGGGTGAAGGATTGGCTTGGCGTAAGACTTACTGCTACCTCGAACGTCACAAGTTCGGGCTTTTGTGAAATGCCAGGGGGTTCCGTCTGACATACATCTGCCGGACCCCACCATGACCAGGCATCATTGGCGAGCTGGCGAGTCATGATCTGGGGGAGTGGCTCCCCCATGACTCTGTTGCGATGGAAATAACAATCGAGGATCCGGTTAATGAGAATTGTTTCACGCCCTGCCGGGAAGTTACTAATCCTTGCTATGCGGCACTTTTCAATCACCAACTCAGCCTTGTAGGATGCAACCCGACTTATCCGAGGATCCATTTATAAAGCGCGCTGAACGGATGTACGGGAATATCAGTTACGCCGACTACTCCTGGACAATTTGGGGGTTGCTAATTACGACAAGTTATACTTAGCCGCCGTTACTTGTCTACACAATAGCTACGGATATTTATACTTATTTCTAGCTTTAACTTTGACGAAGCAATATTATGTGATTCTCCTTCCAGCCACGGCCTCGGTTGTGATGGCATGTCTAGTTACGACTCCACTTCCCCTTATACTGAATGCTTCCTACACCTCAGTAGAGTAGCTCCTGTAAGAAACAGAAGTCCTTGAATTCTGAGAGCATGTACCTGGTTATGGATCCAAATCCTGGCCTGGTCCCTGGCCCGTTAATTGTGATAGCCACGCCATCTCCATAAAAGTCCCCCACCTCAACAGCCGCCTTATAGCCTTACGCGCCAGGATCAATCGGATCATCACAGTGGCTGTAAGCTTGGGCCAGGAATCCTTTGTAATCTTTAATGCATCACAGGTCTCCGTAGTATACATAAGAACTCCAAGGGTGTTGCGATGCCAAGCCTCATCTCGCCAAAGGTTCATGTCAGCTGCCAAGCATAACATGGTACCGGAAAGGCTGGACCATGAAATATGTAGGATATATATGTGCCCTCTCGCGCATTTGAAAGCTTAAAGAGGCAAGTCTTCATCGGCTCAGTTCGCTTTACCTCCTCACATTTCGATCCATCTCTCGCAGAACATCTTCACCATGAAGACCACCACCGCTCTTTTGGCTCTAGCCGCCGCGACAGAAGCTTCACCCTTGTTCTCCAAACGTGACGATGCGAACGACATCTTCAACGACAAGCAAAAGTTCTGCAAGGGATGGGACCTGAAGACCGTCGAGGGTGTTGACAAGCTGTGGGAAGACACAGCCGCTGGTGTATCACTTGAACTGTTCATCAAAAGCCACTGGGGTAAGTAGCTTACTCTCACCAAACCTAAGCATTAAATAGAATGCTTATCACTATGTCCACAGAGCACCAGAACAACTGGCTCAAAAATCTTGAGGATCAGGTCATGGAGGGCACTGATGGCAAGTCTGGTGCCAGTGGCTGCGCTCTCATCGGCACCAGCTGCAACCCCATGGGCGGCATCGGCTGCGAGGAGCAGTTCGACAAGTACGGCAAGACATTTGTAGGCAAGAACTCGTACTGGACCTTCCAGGCTGTCAAGGGTATGCATGGCAAGTTCGCCGAGCTGCACCGCCAGTTGACGACTGAGACTCTCGTCAACGGCCTCAAGATCGGGCAGATGCTCAAGGACTTTAGCGGAAACGAAAATGGAGGAGGTAATATGAAAGGCTGGCTCTCGGCGGCTGCAACTATGGGTAATGCCCTTGGTGGCCTCGTTCCTGGAGTGGTATGTTACTTTGTCTCCAGTCCCGATTTTTCCTTTGCTGACCATCACTAATATAGGGCTCCGGTATTTCTGCCGGTATGGGTATTCTGGCAGGTATTATGTCCGGTCTCTCCTTGGGCGACGATGAGGATGATGGTGCCGCTACTATATCAGACGGCCTTGCCGACCTATTCAAGTCCGCCTCAGTCAAGCTCGAGGACACCCTCCGAATCGCTACCGGAGGCGGCAGAAACGACGACGAGTATAACTCTCTCCCCGCTCCCAAGTGGGACACATACGAGACCAAGATTGCCAAGTTCTTCAACGGCGGCTGGTTCCTTCTCGACGATGACGTTGAGACCGTGCGCGTCACGCTAGGTTCCATCACCAACAACATCCAGAAGAAGGTCGCCAACGACGTCATGAAGGCCTCCAAGCTCCACCTTGTCGCCGATAAGCTCGGCGGTAAGGATTCCCGTGAGGATTGCGGTTTTTCCACTGGTCGACAGTGGCTGCCGCTCCGTGATGGCGAGGAGTACTGCTGGTACATCATGCGAAACGATCCCAACCCTAATCGCGAGGGAGAGTGGACCGAGGTTGGCGCTGACATCTACGAGAAGATGGCTTCCTTCGGTCTGGGTGATCGCGAGCCTTACTACAAGGCTTTGATTGACTGTGCTTTGAACAAGGGCGACAGTGATGAAGTTGACACTAGCAACCTTGTTCAGGGAGAGATCCCCCGATGCTTCTTCAACTTGCCTGCTGTGTTTGTTGAGCATGATGACGAAACTGGCTGTGGAAGCCCCTTTGACAGGGCAGATTGTGACTACCGCAAGAGCAGTCCTCTCAAATAAGCTGGAAGAAAGACTCGCTATTAACTTTCTGTTACCTACCTATTATGCCTTTCGGAGATCAGGAAGATAAATTTTGTACATTTACCATTTTATAAAGACTTTATCCAAGGCTTGTTTTATCTATATTGTATTTTTACATGTTTAACTTTTCCAACTGTAGCATCTCGCCAACGCTGAGCAACAAAATCAATGAATTCGCCTTGCTATCTGACGTGTTCAGTTCAGAACCGTTCAAATCATACCTATAGCAAGGGAAAGTTGAGACAAAGTAGTTATTTTATGCTTTAATATACAAGTTTCTCTCTAAGTTGAGATGGAGTTCTTGGCCCTATTGAACCTTTTCATGTAATTTCCGTAGTCGTATAACAGCAGCAGCCGTGGCAATCGTGCTGAATGTGTAAAATGAAGATCGGCTTCTCATTCTTCAACTTCCCCGTGCCAATGCCTATACTTTGGTCACTCTCAGTCTCTACTATCGATCAACGATTGGCTGATTGACCTTGAACAAACATCGAGACCAACGTATCCATAAGGACTCTTTTCACACGTTTAAAATCCGAAAAGGTAGATCAAAGGAGGGATGACGAGCTCCACAGTAGCAGCAATCTTGAGCCACGAAGGAGTCCAGCCTAGACTCAGCCCTGAAGTCAAGCGACCAATACCAGCCAAGAACATGGCAGTTCCGAGCAAAGAAAGGGGAATCTTCCTCGCTTGGAGATTGCTACTAGCCCACCAGAGAATCATTCCATATCCACTCCAGATTGCTCCCAAGAAGCGAAGCTGGTTGTCCACGAAGGCAAGGGTTGGGGTGGGGAGGAGAGCTCGCTCTGATTCGGGTATGACGAGTTTATGTCCGGTAATCAAATCGACAGTTCCAGTGAACATGGAGAAGACGGCGAAGATCTTTAGTCCGCGGGAGAGAAATTGGGAAGAGCCGTACTCGGACATATTGAGAAAGTATTGCTGGTTTTGTATGATAACAAATATGATTTCTAAATGTGAATTAAATACTGAATACACTACTAATTACGACCTCTATCATCATTTATATCCAAAGAATGTATTTCTAATGCCTTGAATTGATAATTCTTATTTGCCATGCTTAAACGTTATGCTGACAGCCCGGAAATCCCGTCGGCGTCATAACGAATCCCGAAAGGTGACAGTTTTTGCCAGATTGGGATCAATATGCGCCAGGCTCCACAATATACCCATTGTTTAAGTCAGCGCGTCCTTCAGAGTCATAAAAGCCCAGTATTTACCTCAATCAGCATCGGGATTCTTAGTAGTGAAAAATGTCAGTTGATCAATCAGACGGAAACACTCGGGAGCGGACGACCGATTCAGCACTCCCGATTGTCACGGGCTATCCTTTACCGAATTGAGGCCCATGGGGGAGAAAAGGATTCAAGACCATCCAAGGTATCCCACGTCTTACAACACAAATGCTAGGTATATCGCCCTTCCAATCGGCATTACCAAACTCTCTTTTAGATATAAGCAGTTAAATTTTGCCGCATTATTATAACCCTAAATCCAATAAACAATAGGCTTTTAAAGGAGGGATATAAGCTTGGTATTTGGGTCAAAGAAAATGATAGACATCGTTTGCGAGGCATTGTATGCATCCACTTCGAGACTGCAATACCCAGAAGCTGACTCGGTATCAGTGCCACGCCTACCATCATCTTACTCAGGTCAAACCTAGCAACTCCTCTTCGGCCCGGGACAGAAAGGACTCTGGCCTGACGAATAGCCTTCCGGATCCCTGTTGGTTGAACCCTTTAGTAAGTTGACATTAGAACCAATAACCTTAAGAAAGAACTTAATTCTACCACGATGATCACCTAGGAGAGTCTGTATCGCCAACGGACACAGAGTGGCAAGACTTAAGGTACATCATGACGAGTTTGAGTGCATGCTGCGGAGTGCGGGGAATGAAGCTAAGTTCTGCGTCCTGATCGTAAGCTCTCAGCCATGGGCATCAACAACAAATAACACATCCGGTTCACTATTTAGACATTCTGTCACAAGGCGTGACCAATGCCTGCAGTATAAATACCCATTATGAAACTCAGAGTATGACTCTTTGCTGCGGGGGTTGAAAAGTATAAGAAGGCCAGCCAGATCAGTAAACGTGTTTTTAAAAACCAATATGTACGCTCGTTCCTCCATCTTTTTTCCCATCCATCTTCCAAGTTAACAACATGCATCTCGTCACATTCATGGCCGCGAGCCTCGCCATCCAACTACCTTACGCTCTTGCAACGCCTCATCGCCGAGATGTAAAGTGCGAGAATGAAACTAATCCTCTACCTGGTCAGACATGTGCGATCTTCGCCGAAGATTGGAACATGACTTTGAATGAGTTCAAGGCGCTGAATCCCGGCGTCCAGTGTCCTGACCTTGATCCAGTTGGTAGTTACTGTGTCAAAGGGACTGCCGACAAAGATGAACCAGCCGGCGTTGAATCCAAGACGGCAAAGCCTACGTCTGTTACTGAGCCAACTGAGCCATCATACGGCGAGATGCCTGACGCCCCTTTTGATGTAGAGTCCTTTTCGATCCCCGATCCGGACGACGAGTCTTCTGCAGAGCCAACTGTTCCTCAAAAGCCCTCTCCTGTGGATGAGTGCTGTGGAAACGGCATCCAAACCCCAAAACCCATTCAACAAGGCATGGTAGCCAACTGCAACAAATTCCATTACATTGAATCTACAACCACATGCCAAGGCGTCCTCGATCATTACAAGATATCCCTTGCCGACTTCATCAAGTGGAATCCTGCCGTTGGAGAGGACTGTACCAACATGTGGGCAGGGACCAACGCATGCGTCCGTGTCAAAGGCTACACTTCATCTGCATCGAGAGACATCAAGCCCAACCCAGTAGCCGACGATCAATCTGCGACGCCTTCACCTGTAAAGGCGGGTTTGGTTAAAAACTGTGTCAAGTTCCACTACATCGGCGCCGGGACTACATGTAAGGAGGTTTTGCGCCACTACAAGATCACAATGGCCCAGTTTGCGCAGTGGAATCCTGCTGTTGGTGAAGATTGCAAAACTCTGTGGAAGGGCACTTATGCCTGTGTTGCTGCGGTTTGAGCAAGTTCATGCACTGGCTTCCAGCTTGAGACAAATATATGGCTATCTAGAGCCTATTCCCTTCCGAAGATGAGTGTGCCTGGGTTTCAACGATAGGGCAACCTGTTTTATATCATCTACGCTGCTGCGAAATAAATGGCAGCCTGGGCTTTTTAGTTAAAAGACAGCAATAAAGTAGATTTGATTTCAAGTATTTACCCTCCAACCTTACCCACGATTTCAGTGATGCTCTATCATGGCCTGCAGTGCCCTCAAATCCTCTGTTGTCGCATTTCTTCTGTGGATGACTCTTCTTGTGACCCAGCCTCTGCTTGTGTACTCCAAGTCTGAGAAAGATTCTGAGCTGAGTATGCACGACTCTGTTGATCTGTGGCAACGGCCGTGAAGCCCCTCCACGGCTCATCTTCGTCACTCTGGCGCAGCCATTCAAACATTGGTGAAATATAGTCCAGATCGATGTTAGACTTGATATCTCATTGTCATATCGGACAGGGCTCACCTCGTTCTTTACTTCCATGGGTCTTGGGGCCGTGCGGTGCGCTTGGGCAGATTCCTTTCTTTGTAGTAGTGGCATTGCTCTGCGACGAAGTCATTTCTGAAGGCATTGTTGGAAAAGGGACGACAGGTCTAGTAGGAAGTGATAGTTTGAGTCAGGAAAGAGGTTAGATGGTCCTTGTGACACTAGAAAGCACAATAAAAGGTTCTGTCTTGTCATGGACGCTGTCTTATATATCTATGGACTATATAATGTGCCTTGTTTGCTGAAAGTTAGCTGGTATGCAAAAGCTATCATCGTTTCATTCGTGCTTCGATATGGGCCATTTTCCGTATTGGATGTTTCTCTGTAGCTCCTTTTAGTTGTCTCACATATGTGTATTCCTTGGTGGTACAGACATCAAGGCCAGTTTCGCAATTGGTCTAACCATTTACGACTCCATCGGGGCCGTTTTTCGGATTCGTGAACTAAATGAGCAATGACAGCGCCATCTGAGACTCGTTGAACATGGCAAGGCTGTTCCAGGGCCAAAATTCTGATTGGTGAGCTCATGAGGCTCGTGCGAAAAGGGGGTGATCAAGGATCCTTCAGTATCTACATCTTGCAAGTCTTATGCCCATTAGCTGACGAATGAGATAATTGGCCCTTATTCAACTATCCGATCAACTAGTTTCACCCCATGTAAGCCTCGACAGCTTCAGCCGCACGTAAGATCTACGTACCGCTCAGGTTCAGCGAATCACAGAATTGGCCCTGAGTGTTAGCCACGTAAGAGGGGGTCGGAGCTGATCATACTTCAACCAAGTTCTCGCCCATTTATCCAGTCCCAGGACTTTTCTCCTCATCACATCTTTCATCGCCGAGGGAAACCCTCTGGCTCGACACTTGGCGATTCTATACTGCTCAGTCCAACAGGGCTCGACTACTTCTGGCAGCTGAGGTCCATCTTGTTTGAGGGTCAGCGCCAAGCACAGCCTTGGCGCTTATCCCATTCAGGAGGACCACGATGATCATCACTTAGAACCTTGGACGAGCGACATCGACGACGCGCAATGGCAACTCAACTTCGGATGGGACATCGATCACTGGCTCTTGCCTAGTATTGAGAGCCATGAGTTTGACAGCTTGTTTGACTTCAATTATTACCACGGGCCGTGCGGCGAAGCGCTCGACGCAGACCTTGGCTCCTTGGCTACTCAACACCAAGAAACGACCAACAGTCAACTAGCACTTGTCACTGAACCATTAACCACTCTCAACGCTATGCAAGAAGCCTCACTTGAGCCTCAGAAACACCTGGATTCCCTCAATGCCCTTCATTCGGTCCCCTGGCATCAGCCAGACCTATCCCCTCCCTTGTGCAACACCTCTCCGAGTAGCAATGCTCCTACGTCCCACTCGCAATCCTCTAGTGGGTATGAGAAGAGATCATCTCAATCATCCACGTCTAGTCCTGTCTCCAAAGACGCGCGGCTCATCTGCGACTTTTGTGGGCAGGCTTTTGAGGATGTAGATTCTCTTTGGTAAGCCCCCCTATCGTCATTTCTTCACTCGTCTCACAGGCAATAGCTCTCACCTTATCTCATCTCATGTGGCTTCAAGTCCATTTCATTGTGGCAGGAAATGCTGCAACAAGACTTTCAAGGACGGCAGGTCTTTGAAGCGACATTTGACAGAGTTTCATCTTGGTTCCGTTTACGTTTGTCGCTGCGGCAGGCACGACGGGAGAAAAGATAAGCATTGCAAACATATTGAGAGTAACAACTGTACTGGCCACGGCCTTTATAGTTGCTCTTGTGGTCATTCATTTGATCAGCTCAAGTTGCACAAACACCACGTTGAAAGATGTGGTAAAAAGAGGAGAGGAAGACCACGAAAATACCCAATGAGGGCCAGTGAGAGGATTTGACTTTTAGGGCCCCTTCACTACGCTGGGAGACACCAAAACGTTTACTTTGTGGTACATAGAAGGCAATGTCGCCAGCGCAGGCTTCAAGAGAAAGAGGTCTTGCGTAGCTTTCTGTATCTTCACGGCTACCGTCAGCTTCACAGCTAATGCGGCTTGTCCTTTGATACAGTCAGATACTTGAGCGCTTGAGTTCTTTTGTACCACGTCCCTAAGTTTTGAGTTATCCATTAACGTCTGTCAGATGCTCCGTCAGTCCTTGCGAACTCGCTTGATGATCCTGTATTTCTTTCCTTTGTCTGGGCTTTTCCTTACTACTGGGTTTCTTTCCTTAGTCTATCTATGTACATTTTGTCCCGGCTCCATTCCCAGCAGCTGTTCTACTACCTACTACATCTTTTACCAACAGAAGGCCCTTCTCAACTGGAGCCCTGTCGGAGCCGGGACAGAGGGAATTCAACATAACCCTCGAGCGTTCTTTTGTTTTATTTTTACAGATTGCGATAAGGGGAAATGATGGTTGGCTGCAAAGCTGGGTTATGGTCGACAGTGAAAGGGGTGAAGACAGCTAATTAGCGCGGGTCGCTAGTAACAACTCTGTATACGAGACAGTTGGGTACGCGGGGGAGCATGATATATGATGACATGAAATACAAATAACAATGGTTGCCTTGTTCTTTTCATTTGCACACTGACAAGTCCAAACATCCCAGATCATTTCTGCCATACCAAGAGTTATGCTTTATCCCAGACAGCCTGTTTGAGTATCAATTCAAAAGTAAAACTTCCCGAGACTCACTTGGCGCCCGTCTTTGTTTCATGCCTTGGAAGCTGTCGATAAGTATGGGTAGAGTTGTTTGAATATGTTGAAGAAGATCAAAGCGATGATTACTGCTTGGAACAGACCGTAAGTCATATGAAGAGAGTGTTAAGAGAACAGAGTGAACTCCTGTGAAAAGCTGCCGATAGCTCATGTCGGACCATTGCCTTTCTAGGTCTTTGAGATGCTGGAGTGTTTCATGCCGAAACCATTTCTCTTCGTTGGGACCTCGTGGTGATTCTCTAAATTTGGACGGCGGTGACCCGTTGAGGACTAGCAGGGAATACAAATTCACGAGCTTGATTGACCTCCTGCAGCTTGCGGGAACGTATAGTGGCTTGACTGGGCGTTCGTGGCCTTTTTTGTCAAAGAAAATATACAACATGATGGCGGCTCTGAAGGTATCCGCGACGTCTTCGCTCAGTGATGAATCATCTTTGATGAGCTCCGCATCTTGAGAACTTGAGCAATTTTCTTGGTCCGCTTTCTCTCGGCGTCGTTCCCGCTGTCGCATCCGTGCTGCCTCCTGTTTATAGCTGGACTTTTTCATCGGAACTGTTTCTCAGTTAGTGTCTTTTCTGGGTCACTATTTCTCTTGCCCTCAGACCTACCTAGTATTCTCGGGCGTGTTTCATTCGAGTCCCTCTCTTCTTCCCCAGTGGTGACGAGCCAGTCATTGCAGTTGACTGTATATACGATAACTTCTGCTCCGCGGTATGACACATTGAATAGCGTTCTGGGTCCTAGACGTTGTATGCATCGCTTCCGATGCCGTTTCAGTTTTCCAGAAACACCGTGGATAATGAAAGCCCGTGCTTCTGTTGTCATGTCTGTGGTGCGATATCTCCTATAGATCGAATAAACGTCGGCATGTCTTTCTCTTCTTATCAATTCTCCAATCCTTATGGGAAGTTCGTCCATGTTCTGGCCGATCAGGTCCAGATTAACAACTGTACTATCAAGGGCTTCGTCGGCCAACTGTAGTGCATGGCGTGTTGTGCCAGTGGCTGTCGGTTGATATTGCTGGCAACGTCAGCCTGAACGCTAAACGAAGCTTATTATCTCACCTCCATTACTTCCATGAGATCAGCATTTGCGACTGAGTTGATTTCCGCCGTAACAGGTTGAAAGTGAGGCTGGCTGTAAGCCTGTTATATGCTGAGTGGCGCTGACAGGAAACCCCTCTTACAAGCACAACACTGTCTAATCTAATATCCCAAATGTTCTTTTAGACCCATAATGTCTACTTATGGAAGATAAAGGGCCATTTATCTGATTGGGTCATCGCTGAAAGGACTCAAGTCTTGGCCATGTGCATACACAACCTGCTTTTCAGATTGAACCAATCAAATAAATGGCCTTCATGCAGCTTTTCAAGCCATTCTGCAGCCGGTCAGACAAGTCCTGGCTCACCAACAAATCAGAAACTCTCCCTATGTCGCTGGCGGTGTGCTCAAAGCTCGGTACATTTCCCCTGCTACAGTCCATGAACTTAGCATAAGAACCCTTCCCTCGCCGCCTCGAAAGCAATTGTGATCCTCAGACAACCACCAACCCACCTCCTGCATTCATCAATACGCTACTACAATCCTCCATCCTCCAGCCCGAGGAAGGAAATTACATTACATTTGCAAGCAAACCCCCAACAAGTCGAGCCCTTTCCGCAACTAAGGTGTTGAGCCACGTGGTCGTCATGGCGATGCGCAACTTCAAATATCGGCGGCGCATCAAGATGTGCATGTGTGGATATGCTGCAAATGCCACACATGATCCAGTTTGAATTACAAAGAATACCGACGAGAATACTCAATATTTTCCGGTATTGAATATGACGAGACAGCGCTAGATGCTGCTGTCTATCCGGAATGGGTTCAATCATTTGTCAACGCCCCTCAGGAACCTCATGGCGACTCATCACTCTGTAGTGTCTGTAGTGATTTACAGCAGACGATCGATCCTCATGACCTTTGCGGCTCTTTTTCTTTTCATTTCAACCCCCCTCAGGATCCATACGACGACCCGCAACCACTTTGCATTGAGCCATTGGATGCAGTTAGTCCCCGGAATCCGGACGGTGTTTTACAGGCACAACCCGAACCATTTTCTCTTCACCAAAGGTCCCGCGAGGGAGAGACACATGAGTCTCTTCCACGCCGGCAACGTTCAGAACCACTACAACGCTCATTATCGGTCTCACCGGGGCATAATGCTGCCTCTTCGCAACCAGCTCGGTACCACAACATGTCTTGTTCTATTTCTTGCTTTCCTAAACCTAAAATTCTCCATTGCACGGAAGAAGCTTGCAAGGGTGTGTTCTTCAAGGACGAAAGGACCCTGAGGCGGCATCTATACACCAAACATTCTGGTGCCTTTTATGTCTGCCGGTGTGGATATTCTAATGGGAGAATAGACACTTACCGGAATCATATAAGCAAAGATAAATGCAGTAGTGAACAGCCATACACATGCAAATGTGGTTATGCCACTTACGATCTTACCGAACAACAAAGTCATTTAGATAGTCATCCGAAAGGGAAGCCAGGAAGACCTACAAAGGAGAACACTGGTCAGTGATAGGCATGTCAATTTGGAACCGTTTATACAAAGCAGATAGTGGTCTTTTTATTAATTTTTCAAATCACCCTCAGATCCCAATAGCGGTGAAATAATATCCTCAATTCTTTATCTCCTTCAGAAGTAAGTCCTGATTGAAGCTCTCAGCCACAGATCTCAGCTGCAAAGAGTACATTTACTTCACAACAAAACAGTTATAAGCCTCCAGACTTGCGGAGCTCTGCGAAAAACTAGCAAAGTGGCGTGCTAATCACGTTTGTGGTGTTGAGGCAAACACTTATCTGACGCTACGTGGAGCGTGTTGTCGGACGACTGTAGTCACGCGACATGCTGAGAAACTGTGAAGAACTGGGCATGATTTGCACAGAGTTTCTGTCCTGTCATCGAGACCTAGATATTTCCCAGAAACGTCATCGTGAACACCACAGACGGATCGTTCGGGCTGGTAATCTGGGGAACACCTAGCTTCGTTTCTCGTGAGCAGATCAGAACGAAGCTCCGTATTCCAGGGTTTCGATCTACCTAAAAAGCCATTATCATGGTATTTAAAGGCACTTGAATGAGGTAGACTTTCCCGATACCACATAAAGTTGAGTGGCTTAGTCAAAAATGAGATGTGACTCAAAACCTCGCTGTTGAGACCTGTGGCTGAGAAATATGATCAGCACACAGAACTTAGACGCCGGCAAGTATGGATATACTTCTGTAATCAGATGACACGAGGATAAGCTCCAATTACCTCATCTAGTACTCTAGGTTCTGTGGAGTAATCATGGGCTCTCAGCCACAGATCTCAACTACGAATAGCACATATGCAGACCAAAGTCTCTTCAGTACACCAAAGTCAAAGAGCAGCTTAACTTAGATGTTGACCGAATGAGGTTACTCAAGTGGTCTACTTCATCCTTCATATATAAGGCAGCCTTCCCCGACCTCTGGAACCTTGTCCCTCAATATTGTCAGCCCTTCCTAACGAATCAGGCCATGACCCGCAAATGCAACAGCTCCCTCGGGGAGATCCTCGCGCCTGGAGATGCAGCACGACTTATCAACCTTGGCCTTTTGAATCCTCCCACTCCCCGGAATGGTTCTATACAGGATGACAAACGGCGTCTAAATCGCTCGAGCGATGAAGAGACCAAGCATACTCCTCTCAACGCCAATATCGAATCTTGCCCTGACGCATTTGCGACTATCCCGGAGAAGCTCATTTCGAAAGCGACTATTGAGTATGTCGGTTTCAGCAGTGACAAAGCGACTGAGATCTGGAGCGGTTGGGATGCCAAGCCGTCTGGTCCCATCAAACGCGAGATTGACCTTAATGGTGAGACCACTCCTGAGGTCTCGTTCATCGACTGGGTGATGAGTCATACTGGGCGTCCCATGAACTATGATGTCTGGGAGGACGATAGTTCCGCCTGGTTCCGTCACATGGAGCAGCGCGGTATCGCAACTGAGCTCCAGCATAGCATCATGGATCCTCGTTTCAAGGACATGCGGTTAACCGGTACCTGCATTGGCTGGCTTCGGGATACCATGAAACTGCGTTATGAGGCGCTGAATGAGATGCAGAAAGCTTCTGCTGAGCGTGAGAAAGCCCGATGGCATCGGAGGAATTCTGCCCGGCCCCAAAATTCGAGATTAGAAGAGTCGAAACCTTAGGGAAGCTTATCCTAAACTGTTCTAATTTATGATAATACTATCCACTTCTTTGATTACTTTAGACTTGCGTCTGAAGTCTTCTGCCTCCGCCTCGGAGGTATGCAATATACTAACACCGAATGCAATGGCTTAGCCTCTAGAGGTATAAACACACTCGTAGGCCCATCAAGCATCACAAGATTCCTGTGCTGTACAAAGTAATACCTCAAACACGGCTCGATGGCCTCTTCGATGGCGCTGTTCCAAATGGCGATCCGGGCTATGACTGCAGATGTCACACCTTCTCGTCACTTTGCCCAAGCAGCATATCTCTCGGCCAAGTTTAGGCTTGGAGTGAAATAGTACATGCCCTTGGTCCTGCTGAAATCGGTCGGAGAGGTTGATAGAACGATATATATTCTGTTGCGAGGACCCTGACGTTCGAAGCAATGGGCCCTCAAGGTCTCCAGCTCGTGGTCTGACCATTCGGAGTGGCGAGAGCTCATCTAAAATTGCCATACAAGAAAACTTCCCAGGGAGCTTACCAAGCACGGAGACCACATGGGAACGATCACCAACAAGCCTAACTATTACTATCACCAGCGTTCAACTGCTCAGGAGCTTACTGGGGCTTGTGTCATTAAAGTCCAGGGGCCTATTGGCGACGAAGACGGAAGAAACTCGTAGGTGTAAATAATTAGGGGATATGAATGTAATTGCTTATGGAGCAAGAAGACTTCTAACCCTAAATTTAGTGCCTAAATGTGAGTAGATACTCTAAAGGTCATCAATATTATCCTAAGTTTACCTAAGGAAGTATACTTTCATCGTCATCCTTACTTCTCATGATCAGTACTGACAGTAACATCCTTCCACTCATTCAACAACTCCAACGTCTCCTCACACTTACTCCTAATATAAACATCCGCATCACTCCCCAACACAATCCGAACCGGAACATCCCTCCCCTCTCCAACCCCCGTCCCCGTCAGGATCTCAACAATGACCTTGGTACCCTTCTTAACATCACCAGGTTGGTTATTATCCGTTTTCTCCAGGGCCTTTCTCGTCTTTCCCGTGGGCGTGCTCTCATCTTCATAAACGTCCATCCTCTTCTTCGTAACGGCCCTCACACCGGGGTTTAAGAAGCTAGTGCGGAAATAACCTGGTTCAACAACTGTGGCGACTATGTTGAAGGGCTCGAGCTCGTAGCGGAGAGACTCGGCGAGGGAGGACACGCACGTCTTCGCCATGGAGTAGACAGAGTATGTCGCCCCACCTCTCCAGGAACCAATACTTCCAAAAGTAGCAATCGTGCCGCGTCTTCCATTCTGACCGATACTCTGCTCTCGCATTCCCGGTAGAAAAGCCTTGATGGTGTTGAAGATCCCAAAGACATTGGTGTTGAAGCTGTCGTACAGCTCCTGCTGGGACACTTCCTCTACGGCGCCGTCGAGGATGTATCCCGCAGCGTTGATGAGGTAGTCGACGCGGCCATGCTTGGAAAAGACTTCTTTGGCGATGGCTTCGAGGTCTGAGAGGGGGGATGTCACGTCGAATGCTAGCGTGTGTGCACCTGCGTCGGCGAGGTCTTGGACGCGTGATGTACTCCTTGCTGTAGCGATGACGGTGTGCCCGAGGTTGAGCGCGTGAAGGGCGATATCATGGCCGAAGCCTGAGGAGGCGGCGGTGATGAACCAGACTGGAGAAGACATGTTGAGGTTGTGGGATTGTGTGTTTAAGTGGCTTTAGTATAAGTGCGAATGGTGAATGGTTTGTGGCGAAGCTTGTAAGACAAGTGATGATTGATGTTGAATCAATCCTCAAAGGAAAGTCCAACTCCTTTATATACCTTTTCAGCCTCAAACATCTCTTCAATTCATTTGATGACATTATCTCCGACCCAAAGTCCTCAACACCATCATTCTATCACCGACTGCCCATGTCCCAACTATCGCCGATTGTTAGCGTCGCCACATTTCGGCGTTAACAGCCAATTCAACCATTAAAAAGCCAACCCCAATTCCGGTGTGGCGCTATGGCTTATGCTTAATCGCTTTTTCGGAAGAGAGTAAGCAGCCCATCTCAATACACCAATTGCATCACTCGGGGCGATTGATGCAAGACTTTCGGCGATAGGTTCACGCGATGACGAAAGAGCAATGTTCAAGTTGTGTTGATACACTAAGAATGCCATATCATACCAATCTACATAGATCATGCAATGCCCCAAACGCCGTAGCCGTAACTCCGGGCTCATAAACAATCAAGCACGCACCCATCCAAGGCCATCAAGGCAATCTCAATCTCAATCTGTGTATATACGTTTCACCCTCCTCATATCGATCGCTCGCTTATCGCAGGGTATAGCCTCTGCTTTCCTGTCTGCGATGAGCAGCACCGCTTCCCATGCCAATGGTAATTCGTCGCGGCGCACTGCCCGCCATGCCACCCTGAGGGCTTGATCCAGGACCTTCCATTCGAGTGACTGTGTTGTTCATGTTCATGCGTCTAGCTTGACCAGGTGTCAGAGCCATGTCTATCTTGAAGTCGTTTGGGGAGCACGCCATCGGGGGGCTTCGTCTCCTCTCAGCGCTACCTCGGCGGAGTCGAGAGATACCGTTGGTGCTACTGGCGAGGGCCGCAGGCAGACTAGGCCTGGGTCCCGTACGCTCAGGCAACGATCCCATTGACGATACTCGCTTGGTGCTGGATGCTGTGGTACCGGCCATGATGCTCGCTCTACGAGCCTTTTCCTTCATGGCGGTTCGGAGGGCGGTCTGAAGCTTTCGAGCATCGATAGTGCTCGTCTCGGAGTCAGATCCAGATCCGGGAGGGTTGTTCTCATCGTGTATCGTGGGCAGTCGTCGAATTGCTCTAGGAATACCGAGCCCCGATGGCGATGGTGAGAAATTGCCACTCTTAGTGACATCCAGGGATCGCAGGGGCGGTGTTCGCTGAATATCAGGTGAAGCTTCGAGCTTGAGTGTCATGGTGGGTGCTTTGGGTGATCCATCAGCGAGGGAATGTCTAGGTCCCTTGGAAAGGAAACCAGCCTGGAACCTGCTAGGCTTTGCACCCAAGCTGCTGGCCTCGGGGATCTCGAGACTGGGGCTTGACTCCTCGACAATCGATGTCTCGGGCTCCAGGTATGAAGGCATGATGGGTGCGACGATTGGCTTCTCAGGCGAGGGAATCGCAGGGGAAGAGTTGTACTTCTGGGGTGTCTTCGAAAAGTCCTCCAATGTGCCCTCCTCCGTCTCATCGTCCCTCCAACGGACTCCGCCTTTCTTCTTAGCCTTCACTGGCGTGAAGCTGACGCCCTTCTTGGAGGCTCCCAATACCTTACGTCTTCGTGGGGATCCCTTCATGGGGCTGACAGGAGCGTGGTCGCTATGCGCCGGCATAAAGTTGGGAGCTGAAACAGGCTTGATGTGCATCGCAATAGCCTTCTTGCGTTTGGGTGTGCCTCGTTTGCTGGGCGAGAAGACTTCGATGACGGGCATGGAGCCATCAGGCTTGACGACCTGACCGGCAGCTGTGAAGCCGGTTTGGAGGAGACGGTTGATCATCTCCTTCGCGTGAGCGACGGCATCTTCCTCACCCATGCCGAGCGTATCGGAAAGTGATGCGAGAATGTCGAACTGCGCCGTGAGGAGCATCTGGATCATGGCGGCATCACCAGCCTTGTCCTGCTCAAGGACTTCCCGGTAGGCCTCGCGATTGAAGTTGGCCTTGATCAGCTCAGCTTCGCGGGTCAAGTTGTCGGCTTCTCCGTTATCAGCACCCTCGGTACCTTGAAGTTGTTGCAAGCTATGCGACAGAGCTGTGTCGATGGCTCGGTCCCAGGCAGACTTCTCCAGCTTCTGATGGATATGATGTCGGCTGTTCTCCAACTCAACGAGAATGCCCTGTGCGGTCTTTCGGATAGCGACAAGGTTCTCTGGCATTGCATCTTCATCCCCTCGTTCATCGCAGACCGTGTCGAAGGCAGCAATCCATCCGGACAGCATACCGATACGGCGCTCGAAAGCCTTAAGACGCTTCATGTTGGTGATACGCTCTTGACGCTCAGGAGCAGAGTTCTCGTAGGCGATGCGCAATCGCTGGATTCCTTCGCGAGCCATGGCATCCCGCTTGTCGCATTGCTTTCGGAACTTGGCAAAGAACATGGCCTCGGCGTCCTTCTGCTGAGCCTTGAGCTCGTTGATCAAGGCCATCTGTTCGTCGATCTTAACCAAGAAGTCCTTGACGTGGCGGTTGACGTTGAAGACGTTCCGCGTCACCTTGGTCTGGATGTTCTTGGCCCGGTTGGCGTATCGAAGGGTGTTTTGTGTCTCGTCGAAATGGGCGCTTGATGGTGACACACAGACGATCATGACAGTCTTGCAGTTGCCTCCGAGGGAGAACTTGAGCAGTCGAGTAAGCTTACTGTTTCGGTAGGGAACGTGCTGCTTCTGTCGACGGTCGCAGAGGGCGTTGATGCAGCTCCCGAGGGCGAGGAGGGATTTGTTGATGTTGGCACCTTCAGTGAGACGCTCGCCGCGGTTCTTGGTGACGGATGCTCGTTCGGAACCAGCAAGATCAATGATGCTGAGTGTGGCCATGGTGTGAGGCTCGCTGGCACCGGCTGATCGGTCCTTTTGAGCGATGTTGATCTGAAGAACGGCGTGTGATCGGGAAGAAGTAGCGTTGGCCTCGGTAGGCGAAACTGTGCGGTATTCGTTTCCTTGGACAATCATATCCATAACCTCCTGGACATCCTTGGGGTGATGACTCGTCAATCCAGACACAGTGACAGCCTGGTTGCTGTCCTCCCTGAGCATCAATCCACCCCTACTCCCACCAGGAACCAACAAATCACGAATGGTCTCATTGTAAATCTCGAGGTAGCTCAGACTCAGATCGGTCACCTTGTCTTGGCTGCGCTCCTCAATTTTCTCGAACAGTTCCTGCATGGTCATGAAGATAATACCGGGATGTTGTGATGTGCCAGTAATGGTATGTGTCTTTCCGCAACCTGTAGCGCCATAGGCGAAGACTGTCGCATTGTAGCCATCGAGTACGCTGTCGAGGAGGGTTCGAGTAGTGCCTTCGTAGACATCGGACTGTGTTGTGTTTTCGTCGAAGACGCGGTCGAAAGCGAAAACTTGGTCTTTGACCTTTTTCGATGAGGGTAGGACTGAGCGGGAGAATTTCTGAACAGGGCTGTCCTCGGGAGGATCAAAGACTCTGTCTTGTGTCAGCGTTTGCGTTGATTGTAGTGAGTGCGATGCGCGTACAAACAACGATCATCGACAACCTTGATAACGTTTCGAATACCGCGTTGGTGCAGCTTTGGCGTAGGCGCAGCGGCGAGGGAGCCATCGCCGAGGAAGAGGGTTCCGTCATCGTTCTTTTGTCTATTACGCCGTCAGCGACTCTACTCCACAATCTCGACGTGTTGCTTACAGTTGTGCAGCCTCTCGAATCGTAAAAGGTCGAACTCGAACTGTAATAACGGTCAGCTCCCGCATGGCAGTCGACGGGCGCACATCATACCAGCAACAGTGATGGAATTCTGCCCAGCAGCAGCTGAAGCGCCCATGACAGCCATGATATCCTTCGTCGGTTGATTCTTTTTGTTGGTGCAGTCCGGAGCTCTTCCACCTCAGTATCAATCGACAGTGAAGCCGTTAAGAGTAAACAAAGCTTAAAAAGAAAGGCACACACGATGCAGAGCAGATGATCATAGAAACAATGTTCGAATATGAACTCGAACAAGAAACGAAAAAAAATAAAAACAAAGACGAATAGCTCTGTGTACCTGTTGTCGTTAGTTAGTGGTAGTAGTAGACTACGAGCCGGGCGGGAGTTGTAGAGAAATCAATTCAGAGCTGCCGAGCACGGTTGTAGGTGACGTCTGGTTTGTTTTTCGACCTTTTTCGGAGGTGTTGCTGTGGTGACGCCCTAGCTCCGTTTTTATCAGGGGTTCTCTAAGTGGCATTCATGCGGGTGTTTTTTGGCCCTTGGAGGTGAGGCTGGAGAAGCTATTAAACAATTGAATTTGAGTCATGTTATGGAGACGTTTGCCATGTGTTGGGGGCTTATCTGTGGCTTTATTCTTGTTGACCTCAAAGCTCGAGATGCTGGCAGACCCATGGTAGTAGTGACTAGACCCCTTGCCTTACCCTGTATCATAATGACTTTTCTTTTTAATAACCTACAATACAATGTGGTTTCGATTGCGATTTTTTATAGTCATTCCGATAGAATTTGGTTGACTTTGGTGCACGCTTGAATATGTATTTATTGCCATTTTCTCATTGCCGACTGTCGTGGACCATCGCTTGAGACTCTCATGTTGTGGTGTCATAGCCTCCACTTACAAGGCCCATCCATATGGCCATCACAATAATTTCTAACATCCAAGAACAAACAAGGTTCATAACACGTACCACAGCCAAAACAAAGCAGAGTAAACACCAGGACAAAGGGGTCAGGGCGGAGTCCAAATACTTTCCTTGTTATCGCAAAACACCAACACCACAGCATCAGTAGTGCAACAGGTCTCCCAGTAAAAATCACCATCAATTTACCATTTAGTTTACAACCTAACGCCTACCATGCAACAAAAATACCCCAATTCACAAGAAACAGTGACAACTTCCATCCAACCTAACTCACAGTCTCCGGTACAAACGCATACCGCGGCAGCATTGACATCCTCTCCTCAGGACTAACCTCCGCATCATCGTAGAACATCCTCGCCTTCTTCTCCTTCTTCTTCTTGTCGCCACCCTCTTCCTCCGCCTTGGTCGCTGCTGGCTTGATACCCGCCTCAGCCATACGGATCATCTGATCAATATCGTCGCCGGCACCACCGCTCCAAGATCCGCCTTGTGTCGGTCGCTGGGGTAGACCAGCTGCCGTGGGGAGCGCGCCGGATGATGGACGTGCGGGGAGGTTGCTGGCGGAGAAGGTGTAGGGCTGGGCTGGGTTGGGGGGTTGTACGGGGTAGCCTTGTTGTTGGTCGAAGGATACTTGGGGAGGGGTCTGGTAAGAGCCATTCTACATATATTAGCATATTCCAAACAGAACCGTAGAGAAGAGGTACTCACGATAGGAGCTTGCGCTGGTGTCTCGGTATTCGCAGCCGCAGCGGGATCGACACCTCCATTGGCAGCAATCTCCTGCTTCCTCTTCCGAAACTCAGCCAATCTCTGCTTCAGCTCCTCCGGCGACTCAGTCTTGATCTTCTTCTGCGCATGTCCTTGTCCTGGCAGAGGATTTCCCGTCGCGATCTGTCTATCCTTCTGCGCCTGCTGGAAGTTCTGTAGGATGCGATTGCGGTGCTGATCGAGCATGTCCTGAGGGATACCCTCCATGCCAAAAATCTCCACTTCAAGGCCCTGTCTGCTCGGAAGCGCGTTCTCGACCTGTGTGAGGTTTTCCTTGTGGACTTGGTTCATGTGCACGGAGAGACCTGTGCTGTCAGCGCGGCTTTCGTGGGATTCGGATGATTGTAAACGTACCTCCTGCTGTGTTGAGACGACGACCACAGCGGTCGCATTTGAAGTGCTTTGCCTTCTGGTGAGAAATGAGAAGCTTGAGATCTTCGAAATCACGCTCGCCTGTGATAAATGTTAGCATTGAGTGATCAGAGCGCAAGCCGCAGGATTCGTACAGTAGTAGCACCAGGGTCGACTGAGGACCTCCTCGATGTCAGCGTGACTGCGTCGCTTCTTGCCCATCTTGCCGTTAATGTCGGATATGTAATGCAAGTCGATAAGGATAGTGCGCGATCAATTCGAGCACAGAGAGGTTCCTGATAATGGTCGAATCGCAATATCTTGGACGTGGAGCTTAGAACTGAACGCGACTCGAAAAAGAGTGGGTAGCTTCGTCGGAGAAGCCCCGGTTAAAAAGAGCGGATGCCTCAACACCAAGCATCAATGACGGGACATATTAGACTTTGCCATCACGAGAATAACGGTTTTCAGAGTTCCCAAATTGGAAGTGGGAGATCACGGTAGCAGTGTTGCGTCTAGTAAAGTGTGACTTGTGTGTGATTATACATTGATTATATACGTCTATAAGATCAAGCGAATATTTATATAGCAGAAGCTAAATCAGCATCATCCAAACTCATCTTATAGTGCCAAGATGCATATTTTTTTTAACCATCCAACCCCCATCAATACATAACTCATCAATCCTTTTTGTTGAAGCGCCTTTTTGAATCATCACGATTCTTACCCATTGCGAAAACTCCCAGTTACAAAACGCCCCAGTGAATGCTCCCCCTTCAAAATCAAGATCCGTTTGGTCCCACCTGGTCAAAAATTATCAGCGGCCACTGGCCTCCCTGCTGAATGCTATTGATATCATTTGCCGAAGGGCTAGATGTGACGCCCGGGACGCCCGCACCTGTCGAGGCGTCTCGTGTACTGCCTCCGAGCGTCAAGAGTGTCGATGCGCTGAAACGATCTTGCGTGTCAGCGATGGCTGATGTCCAGTCATGCCAGGTGTTTCCGCGGCTCTGCCACATCATGTCGGGCTGAGGCGCGACCTGGGGAGGCTGTGAGAATGCGAGCATTGGGTTCACTTGCGCCACAGACGATGGGAGTGCCGATGTGGTAGCTGCGACTGCAGCCTGCGCTGATGTGTTGTAGAACATGGCTCCAGTGTCGTAAGTTGGAGCTGCCATGTTGTTTTGTGGGTGATCATTGTAGGCGAGTGTTGGGTAAGGAGTCTGGCCGTTGAGGTCGGACTCGGGAAAGTAGCTCTTGGTAGAAGGGACTTCACTTTGAGCCCCTCCACTGGTGGGTGCGGACTGGACCTGAGAAGATGGGTAACTTGGGGCTGGCTCCTGTTTGACCTCCGGTGTGGTAGAAGGCTGAGCACTCTTTGTCTCCTTGCTACGCATATCATGGTCAATCCACGAAATCGTGCGGTCAATGATGTTTCCAATCTCGGTAGCAATGCTAGAATCCGAGCCTGTCGTATTGTTAGGGCTGGCTGATCTGCAAACTAGAGACTGGAACTTACCGAGAAGAGAGCCGACTTCCTCAAGGATGCCAATCCAACCGTTCATCTCCTCCCGCAACGTCGCAATGGCCTCTGGAGTCGTTTCGAAACGTCTCTCCCACATGGCAGCCAGCATGGTAAAGGTGCCAGCGGTGTACATCGAAGTCTGGTACCATGTCGTATCAAGGCACTTGCACTTCTGGATCTCCATTTGACAGTGAAGCATTTGGCGCGAGACATCCTCGCAGATGGCCATATTCTCAGCCATCATGGCCTTGTCGCTGGTCATGGCCACTGAAGGATGTCGCAGGCAAAGACGGAACTCAAGCGCCCATGTCTTGGCGTAGACAGCTGCGAGACGGGTTTGCTCGGTCTGCTCAGCGTGGTCAATCACCATGTGGCTAGGGAGTTCGTCCTCCCACTTCTTGATCTGAGCCTCAAGCGCCCTGACGATGCTGACATAGTTTCGCGCATCCCGTCGAACACTGTAGATGTTGGAGTACATTTCCATGTAGATGGGAATGATCTTGAAGCTCACGATACCTGGCCAGTAAGGACAAGGAATGTCACGGGATGTGTCGATGCCTTCATCCGAGAGGAGCTCATCAGCGATAGGCTCGGGAAAGCCGACGTCAAATTCCTCAACGGTGATAGGCATCGGCCGGCCACGACGTCCAGTAACAGCGATGTAGACAGTCATGATTACCCAGAAAGCTCTCTTGCGAAGCTCATGTTGGAGATTGTTGGGCTCGCCTGGTTTTCTTGACTCTCGGTGCAGATTCAATTCGAGTGCGCGTTGAAGAGCAAGGTTGGCGACGATTGAAACAACACCGGGCTTGGGGAAAGCTCTGGTATGTTTGACGACCATGGCCATGGCCTGGACCGAAGCCAGGTCTCGGGTACATGTCAGCTCAAAGAACTTGCTAAGGGCGAAATGGTAGTGACTGTTAGATAGCTCATTCATTTGAGCGCGCTGGTCAACCTGCTGCCAGTTTCTTGTGCCATACTGGAAGCAAATGATGGCAAAAACCATGTGCACTGTAACGAGCTCCGCCACTGAAGGCTCAAAATTAGGTTCATCGTAGATGCGGGTCAACTGTATGGTTGTTAGTGATTAAGCTTAAGAAAATGGTGAGACAACACTTACCAATCGCATGAAAGAAGGCTTGTGGAGGACTGGAAGGAAAGCGGAGAAGGTCATGAAGTACCACTCGGCCCAGGTGAAGGCATCTTCGCGAGAAGGCATCTCAGCCTGCATCGGGGGATTGACTCTCATGATGGATTGCAGGAAAGATTGCGGGGACTTGTTGTACGACGGCGCCACCTTGCCATCGACTGGAGGCTCCTCCGCATCTGGTGGCTCAAAGGACGCGAGGTCGACTGTCATCCCTAGAATTGACAGTCGCGTACCCCCGATTGAACTGAGAGGAGCACTGTCCATTCCAACACCAAGATGATTCTCATGAGCGCGGGACTCTAATGTGCGAGGGAAGCTGGGAGACAGGCTGGGGGCTGATCCAGAGTCCTTGAACACTGCACTGCCGACTTGAGACCATGTTTCGCCAGTTTTTGGGTCAGGAATTGGGTTGCCCAAATCATCAAAGTTTGAGTCGGGGGGGCACTGTGCATAAGGTGACCACTCCCAGGGCTTGACCTCGACGCCCTTGTTGTCGAGGAGCTTCTCGAGATCACGAATATGGGAGAGCATGTCGCTCTTTTCCCTCTCCAACTCCTGCATGTATCCTCTTCGCTCTGTGCGCCCTGTCACGCGATCTGTGACATAGCATTCAAGGTTTTGGTTGGTGCAGTGGGAACAGCCTTCTGGGAGTGCATCGCATCGGATCTTTCGAACCTGTAATTTTCGCGCGGTTAGCATGTTGTGATAGCACGGCCCGAGATTTTATGACATACCTTGCATCTGTCGCATGCTTGACCAGTGCGTGTATAAGACTGTAGCCTGTTCTTGACCACGCTGGAGAAGTCGTCTGGGCCACGTTCTAGCCTGGGAAGCTTGACTTTGCCGGGAGCTTGAATCGTGCCATCATCTTCGCCATTACTAGCAGCCCGCTTGGGAGGTCGTCCTGGCATCTTGGACTTGATGCGCGGGGAGATGCCCCTCGACGAAGCAGGTGAAGATCTCGCGGAAGAAGTAGCGGAAGACGAAGCGCTCTTGTTGCTGGCGCTCGTGCAAGAGGCGGTGCTGGCCTTTGTCCTGGCCGTGCAACGAGATATCGCGGCAGGCTGGCGCGGGCGGCGCCCAGTGGGTTTTGTTGAAGTCGCAGTCGCAGGGGCCTTTACAGCGGCGAGAGCAGGGTTGCAGCTGTAGGCAAATGTATCAGGAGCCCAGGCGAGGGCAGGGTAAGATCGGGCGTCGAAGGGCCAGTAGAGGGGACCTGGGCCTGGCTGCGACGTCAACGACAACGACGTGGGAGTTGAAAAGTTGGCGATGGAGGAATTGAGGTTGCGCTGGGATATGGCCTCCATCATACTGGTCTGGGAACGAGGCCTCGAGCTTGGGCGTTGGGTTGCTGGGGCTGGTGCTGGTGCTGGTGCTGGTGCTGGTGCTGGTACTGGTACTGGTGCCGGCACTGAGAATGACACTGTACAGGGGATGGGTCTAGCGGGGAATGCGCTGTGCATTAGCGGCTTTCCGGATATGGGGGACTCGACACTGGGTGGAGGCGCAGGTGTAGGCCTCGACGAACCCCAGTGGACGTATGTGACGTGAAGTCTGACGAGGAGCGGAGCTGGATATGAGACGGGACGAGAGGGAGGGAGGGGACAGATGAGATGATTTGCTTGTGACCTGCAGAAGAAATGGTCTAGACTCTAAGTGGCTGTAGAAAATCTCCTGTTCTTCTTTGTATATTGAAGAACTTGAACAATCAAGGCAGTTGTATATGGATGGATGGTACGGAGTAAAGTATGCACAGTTATTGTATGATGGATCAAGCAGGGATAAGGCTGGTGAGCGTCGAGGTCTTATAAGCAGAGAGATCTGGTGGATGTCTTGAGGTTGTAACCATCCATCCAGCCTTAGTTCACATCTTAGCTTGGCGAGTTAAAATAGATACACCAACCTTATCAACCTTACAGTACTAACAGATCTGTCCCGGAGTTGGCGTTCAACAGAATTATTCCCATCGTCAACCTCTCTTTGCACGGAAGGCCCGTATCTCGCTGAGCAAAAGCACAGACAGGTTCTCTCCATCAAACAGGGAAGATAACTCATCCGGAGACGAGATATCGTCAGTGTTTGAGGAACGGAGAGTCCTTCTAGAAGAATACCGGTAGACTGGGAGAGGGCAGCCACGACAACGTGAGTGTTGGATGAATTCTCCGTAGCCCAGAGTATGACATCTACTCACAGGGCCAGGCCAGAGTTTCCTACAGGAACCAGAGAGCCAGCAAGGCGCTGCAAGGGGAGACGACTCCACCATAGCCGTCTAGACCGTGGTCTTTTTCTGGGCAAGCCACGAGATTTCTTGGGAGAAGATGCCGTACAAGCGCAATGATGCTGTGGCTGAAAGTGACTAGGTCGACCTCGGCGGTGCCGTAAGCAATTCGATCATGACGATTCGTCACCAAGGGCAAAGTGCCAAAGGAAAACGAGCTGATGAGCGGAGCCTAGAGGAAACCAAGTCTGGGCAAAGCCAGCTCTTGGGAAACTCGTATCATTATGATTTGCATGCAACCTAGATGAATGAAACCATTGATGGAAATGCAACCCTACTGCCGGTACCGAAGAGCCAAGACCAGGCCAGGCCAGGCCTGTTTATCTCAGTGGTTCTTTTGATTGACTTTTGGTTATGTCGGTGCCTTGCTGATCAGGTTCATCCTTTCAGCCTTCGCTGTCAGCCTCTTAGGTTTGGCAGCCAAGATGTTGATGATCCCGTTCCCGCTACGGACGGCATTTGTCTGTCAACCTTGATGATGGTGGCGCCGGCCTTGTATCGGGGATATTACGAGAACTCAACGGTGGGTGATGGCCACGATCATTTGAACAACGTGGGTGAAACGGATGAGGCGATTGAGTCTGGCTTGTTGATGGATAACGTGGAAAACGTTTAGCCATTGCAAGTGATGAATGTTCGCAGACATGATCCCAACATAACTTTCTCTGTACGTGAAATATGGAGGTCGGCTTCTCCTCACTTCGTGACGTGTTACAGCATCAAAATTGAGTTATCGTAGTGTCAAAGACGAGCAAATAGCCAATATACAGTACGAACACAGTATAACAAACATGTGATGACCCTTGACTTGGTTGACGTACCCCGCTGTCCATGGGCTACCAATTGCACAGCCCATAACTAGATCTCACTCTTTTTTACCCCTCCACACTAAACTAAACCCAAGATCGAAACTGCTCAAACCACCATCACAACGTTACGCACTACCTTATCCCTAAGAGAAAATTAAGTTACGAAAATCAGCAGATTCTCTTAAGCGAACTTTTGTGTTGCCTTCTAAATCCAACTGCCAAGAGCTCACTGCCAAGCCAACTACAACGGCTCTATCGGCTTCCAGGCCCTGGTCAGCAAAGCAAAGCAACTATGGCTCTCGAAATAGTCTCTCTCGAACACCTGCCAAACTCGCACAAGGTCTACGTTGCCCTGTTCCGTGACGTACAGAACTCGGCCTTTTTGCATCAGCAGCTGCTTGCTCGGAACCCCCAGTTCGAGTACGCCTTCATCGATGCCTCAGTGGTGAGTTCCGCCGCGGAGTACCCGACTTGGGTATAGGGCATTTTCCATTAATACGGAGCATCATCACCAGGTCGTGTCGCGGCTTCAATTATTATCCGCTGTGTTTAAGGCTACGTCGACGGCTGTAAATGGCGCCCTCAGGACTCCAAACGTGCACTCCGAGATTGTCTGTGCAATGAGTTCTTCTAATAACGTAATGTGACCCCTTGTTCCGACATGTCTTCGTTTGAGGCTGACACTTCATGCTCAGATTGCTGATGCTTACCGTCGATATGGCATCTCTCCTTCTACCAAAGACCTCATCGTTGTCAAGGTCACATTCCCTGGAGAAGATGGTGCTGAGCCCTTGACACATGATCAGATCTGGGAGCATCTCAAGGCCAATGTTGAGGGAGAGGCTTTACCCATCACAGATGACCAAATCTCCTCCACCACTGACGTACCAAAGGTGCGCAAGTACTACAAGTTGAACGGACTCAAGTGGCTGGACGATATTAAAGATGAAAAGGCCAAACAGAAGGAGATGGAGTCACTCGTCATCGGCGCAATGGCTCTAAGGGGTGTCTGAAGCACAATACCAAGCCAAAAGCTTCACAGTCAATCAAATAATTTGTTAAAGACTAAAACGTAAGTCATTTCTTCATCTATGCTTGATCTATCTCGGATATTGAGATGCTAGACGCCCTGGACTCCTGATCGCTACCCATGATGCAAAACAAAAGAAACATAAAGACATTGATATCAAGTTCTTTTCTCTTCCCTTTTCCCTTTTTTAGTTTTTGTTCTTTTTACTTCTTTAAGCCAAGCCGACGGCGCTCTTGCATCGACGGACAAGCTCGGCCCAGAGAGCATCCCGGCTGCCCCTGGTTCGCTGGACGGCATCCTTGTTCTCGTGTGCGCGTCGTAGGAGGTACTTCATGCACTCGCCGGTGGTTCCCCAGACGAGGTACTTGTAAGCGGGCAGAATCTTGGTCTTGTCAGACTGACCAGCCTCGACAAGCTCGCAGCTGACCTCGTCAGCCATGCCCTGGAGTTGGGCAAAGGCAATGTCGGACTTGGCTCGGCCGGCCTCCATGATGGCACGGCTTCGTCGCACGGACTCGGCGTTGTGAGAGGCGACGACAAGGCTGGCAGCAGGGTACTCGCCGGAACCCTTTACGTCAATGTTCCACTCGCGGGTGAGGACGCTGGCAGCGAGGGAGTCGAAGCAGGCGTCGGTCTCCTCCTTGGTGTCATGGAAGAGCTCGCGAGGGTCGGAGTTGAGATAAGCGCCACGGACAAGCTTGACACCGAGAGCAAAGTTCTCGATTTGAGCGAGCTTCAGGTGGTTGGAGAGAACCTCGGGGCACTTCTTCTTGTAGGCTTGGTAGGTACCAAAGATAACAGCCTCGCCAAGTCCCTTGTTGTACTTGCGGGTGAACTCGAGAGTCCAGTCGTCAATGCCGTCCTGGAGCATGTCCTGCTCGGCGTCGAAGAGGAGGCGGACACCTCGCTCGTGAGCGAGCTGGCAGATGGAGTCGATGGCCTTGTACATGGCGGGGCTGGGAGGGAGACGGTCCTTGAGCTGGTAGAGGGCGATGCTTCCGGCGCCAGTAAACTTGAGGGCGACAAAGTCACCAGGCTCGGCAAGTCGGACAGTCTCCAGAGTGCCTCGGGCCCAGGGAAGAATCTCGTTCTGAATGCACTCGTCGGTCTCCATGGCACCGTTCTTCAGACCCTCGCCCTCATCCTTGGTGAGGACAACCTCCTTGGCGTAGTTCAGAATGACACCAGTGAAACCAATGTTCTTGAGTCCATCGATAGTCTTCTTGATCTCGGGTGACTTCTCGCCTGCGCAGAACTGAGCGTAAAAGGTCTTCTTGAGGAAATATCGCAGAAGAGGGTTCTTGTCGGGGTTGAGCAGAGGGTTGGTGGTGTTGGCCAGAATACCCATGACGTGCAGAGAGGGAGGTAGGAGCAGAGGCGAGGAGGAGACGGTCATGGTGGCGAGAGATCGGAGAATCATGATGAGAGGAAGAACGGAGAGAGGCGCCTTGCTGGGAGCGATGGGAGGTAGAGGATCGGGGATCTGCTGCTGCTCGACGATGGTGTTTGTGCGTCGCTCAGAGGAGTGGATGTGACGGCGGGCGACCATGTTGGTCTTTGTGATGGTGAGGCATGGTCGGAAGGTGTTGGTGGTGATGGCGTTGGATGCAGTCGCCCAGCGAAGGGGCTGGGCAGTCCCTCGCCGAAGGGCCGAGCTCATTATATGAGATGTGTGTGGTGTTGAGCTGAAGGTCCTAGGTTGGGAGTTGGATGAAGATGCTGGATCAGTATGGAGGGATCCAGATGGTGATTGTGTTGATGTTAGGTTGGGTTACGGAGCGATGATGCAAGATAAGTCAAGTTAGGTTCTATCTGGTTGGGTTTGTTGGAATGAGCAACGGGTGGCAGAGAGCTTATTATATCCATCTCAGAGGGCAGTGACTATCAGTGCCAGTGTCGGTTGACTGCGGTGCTTGGTAACTCTGGTCTGTGCCTGGGCTGGGGCGTGTGAGGGAGGTGGCGCTATCTCCAGCCCGATAATCCCATATCTCCCTTGCCCTGTTTGTTTAGCCTTCCCCCATTCCACAGCAAAAGAGAATAAAATCTTCGCCATTGATCTCCATCTTGCTCTAGTTGAGCTAGTCATTCATGGTCATGTTTACGCTATACCAAGGGGGCCCCCCGGTCCTCCGCAGAGGCCGAGCCAGACCGGCCCGTGACTATCAAAATGGACTGCAGGCGAAGGGAAAAAAAGAAAAGGGACCCAGCTGTACGGAGCTTATCAGCCGTCACGTGGCTCATTTTAGCTTCAGCATCACCATGATGGCCGAAAGTAGCCGTTGAGGGGCGTGGGGGGTGCAAGCCCACGATAATTGGGGAGATTGGGAAGCTGGGGATTTGGTTTGGTTTGGTTTGACTTGGTTTCTGTGATTGCCGCAACAGGCCGCGATCCCCAGTAAATACGTGTTATGTAATTGGCGACACTGGCAAAGCTAGCAAGCACAGGGCATTGTGGGGAACCCTTGGAGATGCATCACCAGCATTCTCTTAACTGTTTTGAGATTGACAGTGTTGGGTTGGTTTGTGCTGAGACATGAGACGTCTTGTGACTTGTTTTGATGACGATGCGTCCGTGTCTCTGACTTTCACAGCCAACTTCCATTGTTGGTCAATGATGTGCAAGGGGGCTGACGATGATGTGTTGTTTGCCATTCGGTACTTTATGTAGATAAGGCGATATGGATAAGATATGCCGACATCCAATCCATCCTCTGGATGACGAATGGGGCTCTGCTACCGTATCTCACTGGCCTGGAACCGAGAGAGAGAGAAATGTTCGATCTCGCTAGAAGCCTTCAGCAGCGTTTGCTTATCGATGATGTCTCCATAAATGACCGACCAAAGCCGCTGGCCCTGGGCTGGTCTACGGGAGAGGCGTTTACCTAGAGAGTCCTAAACTCGGAGGGCCCCGATAACAACGACACTAGCATATTTTTTTTTATCTCTGAACTGATCTTGCGCCAATGGATGTTTATTCCCCTGTGCTGGTCTCTGGTCAGTGCGATAAGTTATGAACCTTGACCAAGTCGTGATATATCTACATTTTGTATATTGTACATTGAAGAACCCAATTGCATCACAATGCTGGACGAGCATCATCTTCTTCCCTTGTCTTTGACCTCCGACCTCGCAAGAACTCGACATACCCGATCGGTCTGCCTCGGGCTAAGCCAAGCACATCTTGAATCCCACCGTACGCAAGACCAAACAACAACCCGTATCGCGCGGTCCGGGCGGCGGTTGTGAGTGACAGGCGATCTAGATGCACACGCCGAATATCGGCGCTTGTTAGCCCATCTCTTTCTGCCGCCTGCAAAGTAAAGTAAATGTAATGTAAAAGAAAAACCCCTGCTCCACATCATGCAATGCTTGCAATATCTACCCGTCGCTTTCCATCATCAAAGCTCCCAAAACGCCATGCATTCCCCATATGGGGTTTTGCGCAATACCGTTTCCCTTAGTCCAGCCGAGGTCTAAAGAGATAACCTAAAGAGAGAGAAAGAAAAGGATTGACCACTTACGCCAAAGAGAAAACGCGCCGGCGACTGTAAGCGTAGCTATCGTCGTAGAAAACATGTCGCTCGCCCCACGATATCGATCGACCGTGCTCTCAAGCGACAAGGCCAGGAAGCTCCAGAAGCCCGTCTTGAGACCCATGCGGAAGCCCTCTCGGATGCCGCCCTGCATGGCGTGGTAATTCTTGCTCTTGTGGTAGAAGTACCACCCTGTCGTCGTGTCGGGCATCTTGTGCGCATGCTCCGCCCGGAACCGCAGCTGCGCCATCTGTCCGCCCTGTGTCGCACCAAGCGAGAAGCCCACGACTGCTGACGAGATTGTTCCCAGCATGAGCCGCACTGGCGTCGCGATGGACAGGCGCGGGTTCGTGTCCTGGGGGAACGTTAGATCTGAGGGCATTGGCATTGGTGCGCCGGGCCGGGGTGACGACGTCAGGGTCGGCGACGGAGCGGCGGCCATCGTGGTGAAGACTGGGAATATCTTGTTTCTAGGCTGTGCTCCTGTTTTCAGAGAAGGCCGAGATTGTCGCGAGGCTCTGCGGCTAGTGGAGTCTCGTCTCGGTGGTGGGATGCGGAGAACGAAGGGTCAGCCGGAGTTTGCAATCCCGGCGGTGGATGCTGTTTAATTGGCGCCGCTTGGAGTCGGTAATGAAGAAGAGGGGTTGCCCTTGGGGTTGGAGTTGGTAATAAAAAGATCACAGGCGAAGGCCCGATATAGATATGTTCTTGTATCGTGAGATTTGAATGTGTCATTGAATTGACTTCGCTTCGATGCTTGCCTGATGCGAACTTGAGGCTCATGTCATGAGGAACAGTGCGCTCATGCATTAGTACCGTATCCACGCACGGTCGGTCTTCACAAAGCTTGAGATGCAGCAGTCTGCAGTTTTTCAGAATGTTTGAGAACTCCAAATGGCCAGTTTCAATACTCCAAAACAAATTCCATGGAGTAGGTCAGTTGTTAGAGATGAATTTCAGTTGCTCATTTCCTCAAGTCAATAACGTACGCCCGTGGCCGGCCAGATGATTCTTTCGACATCCATTTTCGGGTCATGTTCCAGGGTAGCATTCGGCTTCTAGAAGCTGTCACTTTATGCCTTGCTCTCGTTCCTGATCTTGCGGCTGAGTTGTCACAAATCCTTGACGATGACGTATCGATAGTTTAGTTCTTATAGGACAGAAATTCTGCGCTCCATCTCAAGAAGCTGGGAATCCATACATCTTAATGGAGTGACAGCGTTCAAATCCTGCCTGTGCCCCTCCACCTCGTCTACGCGCTCTCACGTGATGTCGCGCTGAGCTGCGCCGCGGTTGGCCCCCCGCCAATCTGAGTCTCAATGCCCCTCATGAAGAACCAAGCGAGGCAACTTTGAACTCTGGCGTCTTCCCAAACCTTCGTATCAAGATCGACACAATGGTACTACACAGATCGTCCCCCTCTGATGCGCCTCTATGCTAATGATACCTCAGACAGACCTCGATGACGCAAACATTTCGGTGCGCTTCAAGCATGGCATCCATACGATCTACCTCTTCATCGACGCCCTTGCCCCCTTCTCCAGTGCCGCCGCTGAACTCCTCAATGTTCTGAATGAACGATACCCCGATGGGCTTACCAAGTCATTTGATTCTTCCGAGAAGACTACCTACGATGCAGACTCGACCCTTGCGTTTGGCGCATTGAAGACGCCGAATGACCCCTCGAGCGGATGGGTCAAACTCAAGACGGGCGATGGAGAGAAGACACCAACAGCGTTGGGACTGAAGAACAACAGTCTTCTTGCCTTTGCGGTGCTGAATGAGGAGGGCGATGAGCCGGAGTTTGAGGTGGAGTGGCCAAAGGAGGATGAGGAGCTTTATGAGGAATAATTCAGCAACGGATTTTAAGCCTCATCCGACTTCGAATACATTTCTGCGAAGGCATACTGTTTCCCCTTAATGACCTGGCGAAGTTAAATCCACGATGCGAGGCTGTCGTCGAGAATACGCCTGAGGACGACACCATGGAGCTCCCATGGAAGGAACATAGTCGTACGACGCCTCACTGGGCCTACCGAATTACCGAGAAGTTTTGAAAAGAGATATTAAAGTAGATACCCAATTGAACGCTTTACATGACGACCAACAAGGATGAGCTGAGCTTGGGTAAAGATCATCAGGGTAGGTAGCATTGCAGGCCAAAACCTCTGGGTCGCATTGACCGAAATATCACGACGCCAGAACAGAGACAATCAAGTAAATAGAATCAAGCATATTTTTAAGAATAGGAAACTCGCCATTGTTTCAATCCCGTCTTACATGACTCGCTGAATCAATGATGCGGCGTTACTCTCCCTGAAAAAGGGGGTCCAAGGCGCATGACTAAGCCATTTAAACTTCACGTGTCGTCAATTCTCCAGGGGTACAGCACCTTAAACCAGGGACCAACACCAACTCTCCTTTCCACGACCAAACCGTTGCGCCGCTCCCAACAACGTCCCGTTGGCCTTAACAGAACATCACCGACGTGGCTTGCGCATGAGGTTGACTACATGAAAGTCGTGGCTTTTCTCCGCCATGGCCTGGGCCTACTGGTGCCGCTCTCGATAGCATTCACAATCTACCTCTACATCTTCCCCATCGTCCAGGGATGCGCATTCCCCGTCGAGTCGAGAAATAGTCAGGAGGCCTATGACTTGACCAAGAAGTTCCACTGGCCCTCGAAGCCGACAGCGGACGATCATGCTAAGCTTGCGCCTTTTCGACTCCTAGCGCTGGGAGATCCGCAGCTAGAAGGCGATACCTCGATCATTACCAACTACCTGGGCACTTTCCCCCATGTGCAGAGTGTTTTCAAGCATGTGACGTTTCAGACGACGCACTGGTGCTTCCGCGAGCGAGTGCGAAAGATAATACACGATATTGTCGATATAATCATGGAGGATCTCCCCTACTACCTCATGTCGCAGCGCAAGCGGTTCGATCTATGGGGCAACGACTTCTACCTGGCGCATATCTACCGCCAAGTCAACTGGTGGTCCAACCCTACCCATGTGTCGGTCCTGGGCGATCTTGTCGGCAGTCAATGGATCGACGACAAGGAATTTGAGAAGCGAGGCCGACGATTCTGGAACCGTGTGTTCAAGGGAACCGAGAGATTGTCCGACGAGTTGGCGCAAACCCCGAGCAACGATTACAACATTTCTGGCGTTTTGGATGGTAGCGATGAAGCAAAGCTTTGGAAAAAGAGAATGCTGAACGTGGCGGGAAACCACGATATTGGGTACGCTGGAGATTTGACCGAGGAGCGATTGGAGCGCTTTGAACGGGTTTTTGGAAAGGCGAACTACGAGCTGCGATTCGAGCTTCCCATCACGGACCCCGAGGCGATAGCTACGATGTACTCTGATTCCAACCCGGAGTCGAAACGGGTCATCCCCGAGCTTCGCATTGTTGCTGTCAACGATATGAACCTTGATACACCGGCGAAGTCTATTCCTTTACAGGATGCGACATACGGCTTCATCAACAACGCCATTTCGACCGCAGGTTCTGTTGAATACGAGGGTCAATTCACTCTGATCCTCACGCATATCCCAATGTATAAGCCGGCAGGCATTTGTGTTGACGCCCCTTTCTTTGACTTCCACACTGCAGCAGATGGCGGAGGTCTCAAGGAGCAAAACCAACTCAGCTCCGATGCCAGTCGGGGTTTCTTGGAAGGAATCTGGGGCATGAGCTCAAAGAGAACAGCCCCAGGCGGTGGCTACGGCCGCGCAGGTTTAATGCTCAACGGCCACGATCACGCTGGCTGCGACACGTACCACTACATCAATCAGACAAACGGCACAGACCCCTCCCAGCGTCAATGGGAAGTAAAAACCTGGTCCGACGCACAAGATCTGAAGATCCCAGGCACCAATGGCATACCGGGCCGACGCGAGATCACCGTCCGTAGCATGATGGGCGACTTTGGCGGAAACGCCGGTCTGCTGAGTCTCTGGTTCGACCAGGAATCATGGGAGTGGAAGTATGAGTACGCCACGTGTCCGCTGGGAAGCCAGCACTTCTGGTGGTTCGTGCACATCTTTGACTTCATCGTGCTGGTGTGGATGCAGTCGTACGCTGTGCTCTCTGTGATGGAGGCTTATGGCGTTGATGTGGACGGGCCGTTTTGGAGGGGCGTGTCACGGATGAAGGATTTTGTGCTGCGACGGAAACAAAGTGTTAGTGATAAGAAGTAAAATAGTGTTTGGGTAAACGATGTTTGAGTAGTGGAATTTTTCTTATAGAATACAAAGCGTTCTGTTTTTTTCTCTCGCGTTTCGCTTGGGATTGCCGTTCGGTGAATTATGGGTGGTTGTAACGGTGTTGGGCCGAGACATTTTCGCGATGGGGAGCTGAGTTGAGTAGATATTGCGAGGCGCAGGGCTGGAATAGGATTAGGGTTGTTGTATAAGGTATCGTGATGGGCGTGGTACTGATGGTAACGGTGTTGGACAGAGATCAGGGCCGCGCGGCGAGGTTGTACGATCGAAGGAAGGGTATTGAATGATATGGTGAAGTCTTGGGTTGAGGCCGAAGCCAAGATAGCTGCGGTTAGAAGCTCCAGGCACGCGGCTCTGCTTTCTAAAGCAGAACCTGAGACTTGCTATCGCGAATATACACGATATTCATGAGGCTCTGAGTTCTCGATACGGCCCAGGGAGTGCTGAGATGCTCCAGAGCAACGCACATCATCGTGAACTTTTCCTGCTTACCAATATCATTGACTGTGCAAACACAATATCGCCATCACCACCACAAACACAAACACTTATTCACTCTTTCAGCTGACACGGACCAGATCACAGTAGTGCCATGATGTAAAAGACTATTGCGCGTGGTCTACCACGCTGGTAGCATCAGCATCGTGGTGATACAACCGTTGAGGTTGCCCAGCGACCAAGGAACTCTGCCAGATCCGGCGAAGCACCGCTATCTATCATGAAGGAAGGTCTGTTGCGCAGAATCGTATGCAGAGTGTGATCAAAGCAACGGCTGTTTGTGTGAGATCAAGTTATTGGGGAGGGTGACTACATAAACCCAGGACCAAACCACTGGGACTGAGTTGAGATTCGCATGATCATACTCACACAAGACAGACGAAGGCCACTTATACTGCTTGAACGATGCTGTCTCTCCAAGGTCTTGGCGTACTGATGCTTCTGGGCGTCGCAGAAGGTATCCCGCAATCAGATGGAAGTCAGCCACTTCTAAAGCACCATGCGAATGTACGAAGGGACAACGCAAATGATGACGTACCTACCGATATGCTTGGGGTGATGGGTCCTCAGACAGACTACAGAACAATGCCAGCAGGCACTTACACCGAGACAATCTCAACAGACCTCGTCAGGATAATCGTCGTCAATGAACCAACGCCAACAACAGGCAATCAGGCAAAATGCCCTGTAGAGTGTGATTGCACAAGGATAAAAGATAAGAACAGCGATGAGTAAGTCCATGATACCAATCGGGCTTCTTGTGCATGTTGCTGACACGCTCAGATACGCCCAGTGCTTGACCAACGCAGCATGCAGACCATGCAGAGAGCCAAATCTCACAGCTTCGTCAACGATAAAGCCAAAGGCAACATCCTGTCCCGCGGAGTGCGACTGCACCAAGATCAAAGACGAGCAAAGCCAAGAGTAATTACATTTCACCTTCGCTATTACAAGCTTCACTTTATTAATGAGCAACAGGTACTTCCAATGCATAACAAACGTCAATTGTCAGAGTTGCAGAGTGGGAACTCCACCCAATTAAACAAACACGTGAAAACAGGTTATCATTGCATGTGGTGGTGGTATTTGGGAGCTGACGAGACTTTCATCTGTCGTATGATAGCTGGATAAAACATGTTGACAAAAGAGAGAAAAAAAAAAAAAGAGAATGCGTTTCTTTTCCCCCGAGCTTTGGAACAAATGCAACGCTAGAATCCGTGAATTAAGCCATGCTGTTGTTTGTTACAGGGTTTAACAGCAGCAGTCGAAGCACTCAAGACAACACTCGCAGGTCTCGCCGCAGAGCCAGCAGCAGCAGAGTGTAGCGAGACTGTAGTTTATTAGTATGATTGGTAGAGCAGTAGAGAGTGAGTGAGAGTTACCATGTGTATAGACAGCCGTGGCTCTTCTCTTCTTGTTGTGGTGGTGGAGGGGCTGGCTGGTACTGCATCTGCGCATTGTTAACAACTGGTGATCTTCCATTCGAGCTTTCATGAACTTACAGGAGGGCCAGGGGGATATTGGCCCTGAGGGGGGTAGCCCTGAGGGGGCTGAGCGTAGTAGCTGTCCAGATGTTAGCCTCCCTCTTCTTGATTCTTCTTCTCGTGACTGAGAGAGAGCTTACCCTTGTTGATTGGGATCGTATGGAGCAGACATTATGACAGATGTGGTTTATGTGTTTTGTGAAATGTGTAGATGCGATGGCAGAGTTGGAGACGGGAAGAGAGAGCGTCAAGTTATATTATTAGGCCCATCTGTCACAGGGGGCGCAGTTGCAGACGAGACGAGACGCCAGATGATCTGTATCCTTCTTGGCTCTTTGCTGTGACCTTGGCGTAATGACGGGAATCCCGCGCACCAAGGCCGATTTAACCGTACAGCAGTCTTGGCGCCATCTACACAGACACTTTTACTGATTGGCACTCACTGAGTTGTTGGTCCTCTGCCCTGGGCTTGCACTAATTGCTCTGCTAACGACGGTTATGCCGGCACGTTCCGTTACGAGTCGGCAAATGATATTGGGTTTTGACAGCCTTCCCGTCTTTCACTCTAAAATGTTAAATTACAGTCTCTGGGCCCTCCGGGCCCCTTCTCAGCTAAGGGTCTTGGTGCCTCCACTGCGAATTGACGTTGCAGGGGTTTGGCGCTTGGCAATTGCGCGTCCTCCATGGCTGAGCAGCCTGAGCTTCACTCCTGCATGAAGGGTCCCCTTGGCGGAAAGAGGATGGGCTTAAGAGATTGCGGACTAGCAAATGCCTGACGGAGCACGAGCCAAGTTTGTTAAAGCGCTATCATGAGATTACGAGCCACAGCCCTTCATAGGGTCCTCCGTATAAGTTGTTCATTGCTACGGAGCTCTCACCGTATTCTTGATAAAGAGCTGATCCTCAGGCTGTTATGTTAGCCTTACTACTCCGTACATGTCCCGTTCTTGTCCTGTCCCGTCTTGTCATGAAACACTCCTTGCAAGTTGCCGTTGTATTCCCGAACCCCGTACGATCAGCGCGCGCACGTACAGGACGTGCAGGTACCGCCACGATTTACGAATACTACAAGGGCGAATGAATTGAAGCTGTCCAAAGCCGCGGGGACCGATTCCCTCTAACACGCGTTGTTCAGCCACCGAATATTCGCTTTCGACTGCGGCTGAGTCTGTCTCGGCATTTGGTGTCTTGGACAAGACACTTGCCGCTGTCACGTTGTATCGCTTAGTTACCGGTTTGCGCCGCATTCGGTGCCCGACAAATGCAGCCGCCGACGGAATCTGTGCCAATTGATGGACGCAGTCAATTGTTGCTATCTTTAGGGGTTCGCTTTGATTAGAGAGGCACTCGGCGCAACAGGCACCTCTTCCAAACGCTTTGATTTGCGCCTGGCTTTCTGTTGTCTCGACCTGAGCGAAGCGGGCGCAGGAAGGACAACCATGCGACTCACGGACATGCAGCCAACCGATCGACATGCTCCTTAATCCGCAGAGCAGCTTCTTCCGAACTCAATTTCGTGACATCCAGCACCAACTCGGTCTCATTGCCGAAGCGATAGACTGATTCCTTCTCCAGAATCGGCCTCAATATCGTCTCGTCCGTAAGCTTCGCGCTGATGCTTTGATTCCGCGCCGGATCGGTCGCCCGCCTTATGTTCTCCTCAATCTCGCACTCCAGCACGATCGATATGAGCGAAACGTCTCGCTTTCTTGCTGCTGCCTCGTAATCCTTCGCGCCCATCTCTCCCGCCGCGCTTGCGTCTCGCGCATCCGTAAAGATCCACGTTGTATCCTTGGTATATTCCGACGTCGCGATTTCGTTCAGGACATGCCGCCGTAGACCCGTTCGCATCTCATGGTAGCCTGGAGACGAGCGCTCAACGAGGGCGTCGATGGGATCGATGAGGAGGTGATTGTGGTAGATCTTTGAGCTGGGGAGTAATTGCTGGAGCTCCTTCGCGATTGTGAGCTTCCCGATGCCGGGATAGCCATTGATGTAGACGAAGCATGGCATGTTTCGGTAGGGGGGACGTGACCATTTCCTGGCAAGAGCTCTGCAAATGCGATTCTCGTACTTGCTTTTCGCTTCAAGGGTTCGTTGATCGTCGAGAAATTGCGGACGTTGGTATTTGTAGTCCGACCCAAGGTGAGTCACCTTTATGCTTTTAACAACCACCGAACCCTCCCAGTGTAGCCACTCAACACCACGCACGACAAGCTTAAGTCGATGACTCAAACTTTGATCATGCAACCAATCTTCGTAAATCCTGCTCAAGAGGATCAAGAATCCCAGAAATCACATCCCCTTGAAAGCAACACGACTTCCCAGACGCACCAATTTGCATATCTGATCGTAGGCACCGCTCGACCGCATTGTAATATCCAGAGCCACCAGTCATCATGACTCTTCCCAAAAGCTTATTGGCAGCTTCGTAGTCAAGAATATGCCTCGGTAACCCGGGCTCTAATGTTTGAGTCTGGGGTGAGTTTAGAGTTGCTATCGATTGGCCAAGAATGAGCTCAATGAGTAGGATTCCGAGGTAAAGCATGAACGTGTTGGTTGGTGATACTGATGCATTGACCCTGGGATATTCTGGAAAGTGTCTGTGGACAAAAACATGCTGAAATTGATGAACACCACCCTTTTGGGCAATAAAGATATCTTCACTTCTTGGAGTGTCCGCAACCCAAGGCGTACCTTGCATTTGTAAGACACCACAAGCGATTATCCAAGCTAGGCGCAGCTTATCACCGTAAAGCAGCGCTGGATCTTGAAGCACTTGTTTCAGTGGTACCAGAGACCACTCCTTACAACTGCCCAGACATTCAAGCGTATAAACATCATACCTCTTAGTTTCCGTCATGTAGCAGTGCTGAATATGTCCACATCTCTCGCCCTGCTTCTTCTTTCCCATCGTTTGCATCGTTTCGCACAGATTACTGATGTGTTTCGAACAAAGAGGCTTAGACATTGTTCTAAGAGTGTTGAGTGTGAGGTTTGATAGGGCTGACTCGATGACAACTGTTTGCGATTGCTGGCTGTTTGTCGAAGAGGTGGTTGAGGGGACAGCAAATCCAACTGTCTTCCTCGAAGCACATGTACTTTGTGCAGTGAAAGAAACAGTCGACATCTTCGAATCCTCTCCACTCCTCAAGAGAATTTCATTCCATTGCTTTGAGGTATTGACGTGCGATCCCGTCAGGTATGAAACTGCAAGGCGGAACTGCAAGTCCTTGATAATGTCCTCATCCTCATCCTCAGGAACAACAGTCCGTGATGGCGGCGTAAGCTTCAACCCGACATCGTGTAGGCCCGAGCATTTGCAAGTCATTGTAGACCGTAGGGCATAATATATGCCACTCAGCATTCCGTTGACGAGTTTGTTAAGTCTCCCATGTGACCGAGACTTTCTTTGTGTCTCCAGATCCGTGTTGAGGGCTGCGAGGCGCTGAAGAGCTGAGACACCATCTCGAATCCTCGTCAAGGCTTCCTCGTGATTCGACTTTTGGAAGATGAATGTTGCTCGCTTGAACTGCTTTTTTATCGAAGAGCTTTCAGCCCATTCCGCCTGCTCCAGTTAGCTGAGACACAACGTTGACCATAGCTTCCTACCTTTCCGTCTGTACCGACATTAAGCTTCTCCATCATCTCCTCAATAGCTTCCCTCATATCCTGCACGCGATCATCGAATACCTGCAACGATGACCAGAGCCTGAGGCGCAGCTTGTTGAAGATCTCTTCTTCTCTCCAAAGGTCTCCGAATGGATCTCGAATCATTTCCTCGATGCGCGTCTGTGGTGCAATTCCTGTTAGGAGCTTCTCGCATATGTTTTGAAGATCGATATGTTCCGTATTGAGAACCAAGATGAGCCTCTTGATGATTCGTTTGTAGGCTCGGAAATTCCTGAGACCGTTCATGTAACATTGTAGTGCAGATACCACAATGGGTATGCTACCCAGCACGATACCGGCGACCTCCAAACCCGACATTCGAATGAAATCTCTTCAGACGGTGATGGAAGGACAAAGGCGTAAGAGAAGAATTTTTGAGGCTCTGAGCCTGACCTTTCTCAGCTGCGCTGATTGAGGGTTGAAAAGAAGAGGGGTTGCGGCTGACGTGCAGCTGAATGTTGATCTGACCAACAGCACCTGCAGATAGCACATTTCCATGGGCCATCAGCGGGCGAGTGCCACTCCAACATTCTTTCCATATTTTCTGAACCGATGGACGAGATAACAATCATCGCCCCGTCTTCATTGTAACCCCTAGACAACCATGAGCACTATTGCTGATCGTGTTTCGGCTTGTCTCCAAGAGTTCAATAGCCTCTGCAATTCCCCGGCAATAAGGACAGACAGTGTTCTCGGCAAGGGTACTCAGAGCGATTTATCGCTATTGAAGCTGCAGAACGAGCTGAGCAGATTCAAAGTCTGGAGTGGAAACATTGGCGCTCATAAAAAAGGAAGAAGCTCGCTCGATCACAGGCTTCGGGATGCGTCAAATATTCGGGATCAGGTGGTTGAGCTTTTGGAGGACTTGAGGGAGTCTCTAAAAGATGGCAAGTCTCTTCGATTGAGCTGCAAGATTCTGTCTGACATCAACAGCCAAGGACATCTTTACGGGACAATTGACACCGTGGGATCAAGAGCAGCCCCCAGCTAAGTTTTCAGATGACGATTCCGATGATGGATCTTTGGCAGTCGACGTACTTGGACCATCTGAGCTCTCTCAAATATTTGCTGCCATCGTTGAAGACATCAACTGCTTGTTTAGACTTTCGGTGTCCATTCACAATCCGTCTCCTCACGACCGCTTCAAGAAAGCCTGCTTAACCGATACATCTAGCTACGAGCCATTTGACGTCCAGCATGTGTGTAATAAGCTCTCTAAAGCACCGAAGCCCATCGCTGAAAGACTTGGAAAGGCGATTTCTCGACGAAGGCAGTATTTCAAATACAGAGAACTACATCATGAGAAGTTAGCCAGTGGGCTTGAACTCGATGGTAAGGACCAGATGCAGAGTACTGTAGCCTCTTCATTGCCAAAGAGGCTTAAGGTGAATGAATCTATCTCTCTGGAGAAGGACGTGGATGATGCATCGGACACCAGAAGATCACAGACTTCTTGGGCAACATCAGCTGCGAATCCAGAAAGACGTAAGATACCTCCCCTCCCAGCGGAAGCCGAGAATGGACCCTTCGAGTGCCCATTTTGTTTTATGATGATATCTATTACTTCGAGGATTCATTGGAAGTTAGTTTCCCTTCCCTTGGCAATATGGATATTACTAACTAGAGTCCACAGGAAACACGTATTCTCAGACCTGTTTCCTTACGTTTGCGTTGAGTTGGGTTGTCCGGCCCCAGACCAAGACTTTCAGAGACGTCACCAGTGGGCCGGTCATGTCAAGAAACACCATTGGAAGACATGGACCTGCAAGCTTGGATGCAACGAGACATTTGTCTCCTTGCAAGGTATGAAGGGGCATTTGGCGCAAAAGCATTCGGAAACCGCGGAATTGACTCACCTCGTCAGCCTTCTCGCCATGTGCGAGAGGCCTAAGTCAGAGTACGAGCCGGCAGACTGTCCTCTATGCGGAGAAAGACAATCTTCATTTAAGCAATACCAACGGCATGTTAGCCGCCATCAAGAGGATCTCGCTCTGTTCGCATTACCCCATCTTCCAGGGGAAGAAGATGACAAAAACGAAGCATCTGATTCCGACTCCGAGGGAAAACAAGAAGCGGAGTCTGAAGAACAAGACGAGTTGCAGAAAGCCAGCTCTTATGTCGCCCGCATTTCTAATGAGAGCGGAGACGAGGTTACAGATGTACCGGAGCGAAGCATTCGATATGCTCGAGAGGAAGTTTTCGCTCCTGTCTCTGCCATAGACGAAATTGTCGATGGGCCAGGCCTTACACTACCCGAATCCCGTCCATGGAAGTGTCCAGATGTGGCTATGATACGCAATATTGGTTCAGGAGATCAGCACAATTCAACCATTATAGTCTGGTCTGATGATGAAAAAGACGGAACTTAGGGTTTGGGAGGCTTTGCACATCCTGGAGGATGAGTTGGAAGTCGGATGGCTTCCGATATGCAAAGAGACCATCAACCCGTACGATAGTTCAGTAGAGAAGAAGGACGAGCGGTTACTCCTTATCAATAGAGTTAATTGAAACATCTTAAGGAAGCTGAGGTGGTCAAATGTAAGAATCGGCTTATCGAGGAAAAGGTCGACGAGCTTCTAGCAAGGCTCGCAGATAACCCCAGCAGCTGGTGATATAACACCAATTCGAGGGAAATCATTGTAAAGGCTAGAGAGAATTAAGAGACCCCTTTAGAAGCGCCATGTTTCAGGTGCTTCTGACATGTCTGGGGGGAACAAGGTTCCGGTTGAAAACATTTATCTGGTTGGCTTGGTACCTTCACGATGAAGTGTCAGGACTGGATTTCGGAGGGCGAAGAGATGATGGATCAGGATAACAACGATAAGTTTGGATATTAGCCAGAAATAACGGAGGTCAACTGAGAAGAATCGTCTGAGAGACGATGAATCAGAGTGATGCGTTTTATGTTAGGAGCCTATGTTTAGTCGGGATTTTGACAGCTGGCTAGGTCTACGGCCCGTCCGGGCCGTTATCCTAATTAGTGGGTCGGCTTCGACAATGACCAGGGAGACCCCCCCTTATCATATGATATGATATCATGTCATGCTTGCTCTGTTTGAGAATGACTGTTAAAAAAAGGCCTCAAACCTCAGAGAGTCATATTCTCCAAGCTCTTTGACTCCCAATGCCCCCATTCAATGTTGATGTTTCCTCTGTTACCTTGAATTTGCTCTACATTTGATATATGATCATGTCGAACCAACCAGTAGGAGATACGACGCCGCCCGAGGTGCCCGCACCAATCATCGCTCATACGAAGTCTCCGTCGAAGTCTCCTTCCAAGTCCCCGTCGAGATCTCCGCCAGCCCAGGGCGAACTTGTCCTTGCGGACGATTCTGATGTCCGTCCTCCAGGCCTCTTTTATATCGAGGACTGTGCTTACTTTCTAGCAGCATGACTCTCATGGGGATGCCGACTCTTCCATAGGTACCGATACGTCAGTGTCTACAGATACAGTGTATATACCGTGAATTTGACAATCTTCGCAGCGAGAGCTCGACCGCCTCTGTTTCTGCTAGTATCCTCGAGTACCGTCGCAGCCAAGGACGCACGTACCACAGCGACAAATTCACCGCAAATTACTTCTTCCCCAATGATGATCAACAAGTTGAGTCTATGGATTTGACGTAGGACCTAGCACATGCCCCAAGGTGTATCAACGAGGTAGTAACTAAACAGCAGGCACCATTACTTGACGCTTCTTTTGGATGGTGAACTGTTTCTTGCTCCTGTCAAGATAGATTCTGCACAGGTGAGCTGCTCTGAAAAGTCCCCAAGCTGGCTGAAAGCACCTGTGCTGATTTGTACAACGCTTCCTGAAGCGAGTTCTAGATGTTGGTACTGGAAGCGGTGGGTTCTCATCTGTTCCTCTTTTGGATCCCTACTAACAGGTGTGTAGGCATATGGGCAATGTATGCCATCGTGATGAGTCCGGGTTTAGCTCATGCTTAAATATCATAGTGAATTTGCCGACCGATATGCCAACACAGAAGTAGTTGGCACAGATCTATCTCCTTGCCAACCCCAATGGGTCCCCCCGAATCTTCGTTTTGAAATCGATGATGCCACGCAACCGTGGACTTGGAAGGAAGATTATTTCAGCTTCATTCATATCCGATATCTCTTTGGTGCTATTAAAGACTGGAGTAGTCTCTTTAGCGAGGCATACCGATGTTGTGCACCAGGAGGCTGGGTCCAGTCAGGAGAGGCTGATGTCACATTCCGTAGTGACGATGGAACTACTGAGCTGGAACCTGTTTTCAAAACATACCAGAAGCTCTTTGAAGAAGGCAGTCAGATTCTAGGCAACCCCTTCTTTGTCCACGATTTGCAACAGAAGGCTTTTGAAGAGGCTGGCTTTACAGATATTGAGACCGTTGATTACAAGGTATGTTTCTCTGGACTTGACTACATTTCACTAAGATGGAATTTCGCAGTTCCCCATCGGTGGTTGGCCCAAAGATCCAAAACTCGCCGAGGTTGGGCGGTTTGTCAAGGCCACGCTGGAGAACGATTTGGAGGGTATGATAACCAACCTTTGACTATTGATGGATTTCTAACGCCTAATAGGTTACACTCTTATGATGTGGCAGGACGTTTGCCAATGGCCCAAAGATGAATATCAGGTATTTCTCATGAGCTTGCGTAAAGCGATACGCAACCCAAAAGTGCATAGCTACATGACTGTGCGTTACGTGTACGGTCATAAGTAGGCTAGCTATGTTAGTGATCTCTATTTGATGTGAGGCAAATGCTATTTGGAATCGTTTTTTTAGGTCATGGTGATCTCCTCCCAGCTGTTGTCTTTTACCGCTTCGCCTTCCATGATTCCGTGAACGTAGCTATCTCCGATCATTTGATAGGTACCATCAGCTCGAGGCCTCAAAACCAATGGCACCGGACAAGACGAAACCACCCAGACACTGTCTCCTTCTAGTGCAGACGAGAAAGCCAGTCCTAGATGCCCTTCGTCTGTCAGGAAAACTTGCCGCTGAGCAGCGTATGTTCCTAGTAGCGATGCAAATCTAGCAGCTAGTATAAACATGTCTGCAAGCTCCTTGGCCACCAGGGACGTCCACTCTGAGTCAAACTCCTCAGAAAACCCCCCCCAGTGAGGAGGTCCTCGCCATGAATGAAAATATTGACGCCAGCTGTGAGTCTGGAGGATCAGAGGCACCTAACTTTTGCAGCATCTGTTTGACCCATTCAATACTTGGGAGCATATCGTGAGCTTCATCCCCATACTGGGCCAGAAGAGACTGGAAGTTTGTCAATTGTTCCAAGTAAACAATTCGTTGGTCGACTGTCATGGAAATGTCCCAGACCCGTAAGTATTGGAATAAGATGTAGCATAGCCAGGCTCTGAAGGAAGCGCCAAGATTCGAGGTATCTATTGAATCGTGTATATTTGCGCCAAAGATGAAAGTACGCCAACAAGTTTCAATACTGAGCTCTCCAGTTACTTTGTAGCACTTCCCGCACCGTAGTAGCATGGCTGCAAAGGGTTCGACGTGGAAATAGTAAGCGATCATGTAGAATTGATAAGACTCTGGAAGGATCTGTCCGACACGCTGGGCCTGCACAGAGAGCCTCGAGCCAGTAATGCTGAATCCCATACAGCCAATCTCGCTGTATCGTGCTGCATCCAATCGAACTTTGCCTCTGGCCCAGGGGAAAAGGATAGGGGCAGTTCTTGCAGCAGATGGCTCGTTCGAGAAATTAGGCACCCATGAGGGTAAGTCCCCTGAAGGTAAGTTCAGTGTGCCACTGTGAAATTCTGCAATCCCAGCCAAGGAGATGAAGCCGAGGTGATTACAATGATTTAGGATGTTGGCCGTTGCGGCTGTAAATACCTCAACAACTGAAGCATCGTAATTAACTTCCAGATCGCACCGAGGAAGTCCCATATAGCTCGCGGCAATATTTACCATCCCCAACAACGAATAAACCCAATCACGAGCATTCGTTATCTTGAACTTATGGCTTAACATCATCATGTAAGCTAACTGAGAACTGGCGGTCGTTTTCCAATTATCAGCGCCGGTGAGATCCTCGATAACAGAAAGCTGTGGGTGATCTTGGGGACTTTTCAAGCTTTCGAGGGACGTCTTGATCACGCTGATGAAGTGAATAGAGTAGGGTCCTGGTGTCCATGAAATCTGCTCCACCTTGGCCATGGCCAATGTCGCGTTGGGATACCAGTCTAGTCTTCGAATCATCATCAATGCAGAGGCGAGCTGTTCCCAAGAGATGCATTCGCTGCTTCCCAGGAAGACAAACGCCTGCCGAGATAGGACGGTCTCTTGAATCACCCAAGCTCTACGGAACCAATTACGGTCCAGAAGATCAACAAATGGCTTCCAGCCTTCAGAAGGAATAGGTGGAAGGCCTGAACTTTCGATTTCGCTTTTGCTCGGGCTCACTTGACTTCCAGAAGTCTCCTCAGCCAAGCTGGAAAGTGCCCGTGTCAGACGAATAACCTCAGCTGATTCTTTTCCGCCATCACCGAGCCAGATATCGACTCGGGCTGCCATGCTGTAAATCTCGCTCATGATGCCGACCTGAATCTCGCGCTCCCTTTGGTTGGTCTGATCAATACATATTGCGTCGATCCACAAATACCAATCAAATTCTTCGAAGCGCTTGAGCGCCCCGAGTAAGTTTGGTTGGATGTAGAATCTACTGCCGTTCACCAGTATACATGAGTCGGAGACCTTGCGTTTGCCTTCTCCCTCTGGTGCACCCCATGTATAAGATAGTGCATGGTAGCCAAGTGCCTCTGCTTCATCCAGAGAATGAGTGGCCACGTCGATGTTTAGTCTCTCCGATAAGAGGCTGCGTGTTCGCGGACGGATTCTTACTAGACGAATATGTGTCGAGTCGAGTGTTGATTCGTATTTGTACTTGGTACTAAAAGTACTGCTTCTGCGGAGAGTTGTCCACGACGAGGAGCGCATTCTTGGAGGACGGAATTAAGATTGTAACCTTGGCTTGTGGAGTTGATTTCTTGGCTGTATAACTACAAAAGAATGATGTCGCAGATAGATGTTGAGATTGCGAGATTCATTTTGAAACTCCCCTTTTCTCTGCATGGATATGTAGTGTCTAATTGGTTCGCTGTTACCGCGCGCTTAGATCTCGCAGAACCAACACATTTGAAGCTATAACCACTTTGACCGCCATCCATGACAGGCTAGTCTAATACTAGCAGAATCCAGTTGCAAGATCGCACAAAAGTCAAACTCTGCAAGCAGTCGGATTTGATATTTTGATTTCGGATCCCAGAATTTCTAATTGACAGTTGATTTGCCCAAGATCAGATTTCTTTCTTGAGGTTGGTACGGTTCAACTTGGCCCTCTGAGCTAGCATGTGCCCAAAGAGGATGTAGAATGCTATGATATGATGTCAGTATGGAAATAATATGCAGATTATCATTGCTCAGGTACCTGGAACGTAGATGGCTAATCCGAACCAAAGCAGATATTGATATGCTGGATTGCGAGCCTGAGATGGCTGGATGACTTCGTACACAAGTTTCATCTCTGAGATAATACCAATGGGGTAAAGAACAAGGAACATGTTATATCTGTCAGGAGTCAATTTCTTTCTCGTGTCACATCTCGTCATGCTTCTCACCTCAACCATGTCAAGCCACCTGGCACAGATCCCATCCCCGTCTGAAGAGTAAAGTAAAAGTATCGAATTGCATCAGCCGCATTCCAAGCCATGAGCATAAGACTATACGCAGTTTCCCTATAGCCGACTTCTGGATAGTTTCGTGTAATAGCCCAGACAATGGTGTTTCGACCAGCGACTTGCAGCGCCGTTGTAGCAGGAGCTGCTCGCACAAGACCAGTGACAGCATGGGTGATTTCCATCACAGTAAAAGTCTCGGTCCATCGTGCTATGATGTTGAGTTCATCCCACACAGCGCCATTGCCTTGGGTTAACCACAAATAGGTCGTTCTGAGCAAGAGGGCTGTTCGGAGAATGGCTGAGAGGGTGTTATAGAGGATTAAATATGTGGATTGCTTAGGCTTCGAGTCAGAAGTTGATCGCGCCATCTTTGCTTTAGGTAATGGAGTCTGAAGATGTAAGATCGTAGATTCTCAGATATGGAGTAGTCTTATGGAAAATTCCACTGCACGCTAGGGAAGGTCCACTAAGGCGGATTGAGTTATACCGAGGCTGACGCTTGAGAACTTCCAAATCGAGATGCTACGCCGGAGATTAACTGGAGACAACACCACTCATCTCGGAGACAGACATTCTGGTAGATATACTGAGACATACTCCTCTGTTTAGGAAAGGCAAGAGAACTCTGATCTCTATTTTGAAGGAGGGAGTTATGAAGGTGAATTTAAGATAGAATTGGAGAAGTTTAGTCTATGCAGGTGGATGTTTCCGTTCTTTTTACAGAGGAAGTGTCGTGCCCCATTGACGTGAGTGACCTGGTTCCAGTTGAACTTCTCGTAGCGAACAATTTATTTATCAGACCGAGTTCGAGAGGAGCCACCGAAGGTTCTCCCTATGAACCTCATTTTTAACTACCAGGATGCTATTGTGCAGGACCAACAATAAACCTAAGCTCCGCGATGAATCTCCCACTCTCCATGATAACATCACCTCTATGCTCGATGTATTTCCCAGCTGAGTCGATAAGACCATACACTCTCATTTTATCAGGGACCTGAAAGGTTTGCTTCTCAGCATTTCCTCTAATCTTATCACCACCACTACCAAAAGGCCCTAGTTTTCTTTCCGTGGTGTTGATGACCAAGTTGAATATGACTTTCTTGTTAACATCCTGAGCTAAAACTCCTGTATTCCATGACGCTCCAGTAATCACTTCATCGTCGTCTAGAAAGATGGACTTCTTGTTATGGCCAAAACCTCCGAAGTGAATACCATCATAAGCCGCGGTCTCGGCATGAAGAGAGTCCACGGCGAAATCGTAGGAGACGTCGAGTCTGATGATATTCGAAGGCACGGCTTTCCGCAGTTCGAAATCATGATTTGTGAGATCAGGATCATCACCCATGTACTTTTTTTGGTAGATCCTGTCATAATCTCCTGTCCATTCCAAAGCTTGATCGGCAACACTGTCGAACATCTTGATCAAGGACTCAACGGCCGTGATGAACTCCTTGGCTATATCAAAAGACCTCTTAGTCGAAAGGTCATCAGCGTATTTGATAGCCTTGCTTGTAAGGTTGGAGACCGTGTCGAAAACCGCCTTCATCATAATCGAATGTACACATGCGTCTAGCCGCATCGCCGCAAGGTGGTGAATTGTTTTTGTTGAGTCTTCGTAAGGCAATTCACCACACGACAGCTCAAGTTCAATGATGGGAACATTGCAATTTCCCTTGCCGCGTAGAAACTGGCTCATACGAGCCCATGGAAGTCCCCGAGTTGATTGACGTTCTCTGTCAAGACGAAATAGTGAAGCGACGGGCATTCGAACATTGACAGGGTAGCTACCCGCTGCGATGCCAAGTGTGCAGCCGACGTAGTACAACAGTGCTGACGCGCCAGCAAATTCATGACCGAGTCCGATGAGCGACACCAGAAAGAACCACTGCGCGAATGATAGAGCCTTGCCGATAGTCTCAGGGCCGTGATATTCGAAACCTCCATCGAAGATAATGTTGTTGAAATCGCCTGATAAGCCGAGAACCTGATCCCAAGTCTTACCCTGAGCAGTGGTAATGGTTGTGACTGCTCTGAATAGTTCTTTTGCTCTCGCCTCGCAGGCTGTAGCATGCATGCTATTCTGCTCATTGTAGGACTGACACTGTTTTGTCAACCCGGTATAGCGTTGACCACGCTCGAATGTCCCCATCTTCATTTTGCGAGTGTGATTTCTCAGAGAGAAAAGGGAACGAAGTCAAGGTTGCTTTGCCAGCTATTCCCAAAACTTGATTTCTTGTTCTTTTTATCTTAGTCTTGGAGGAATCTGTCCAACTCAGCCGCAGCTGAAAGCGACCAGCCCTAGCAGTTAAACCATGGCTTTTTGTCATGCATGTAATTGGTGAAGCTTTCGCTAAGAGCACCAGTGAGTGCCCCTCATTTATTCCGCTGTGCCTGGGTCTGAACTGTTGGCCGTCAGCCAGCAGTCAGTCTCAGCAGCGATATCAATCACCGCTATTATCATTCAATAAGTGGCGCTTCTTGTACGGATCAACACATCTCAGAAAGAGTTCAACTTTTATTTTACGTTCATTTACCAAATATCACATAATCTCAGAAAATATCGATCATAAGTCTCATCTCACTCCTCCACTCACAACGACCAAGCATATCCAACTTAGCTATCATGTATATCCTTCAGACTTGAATGGAGTGATCCTGACCGTAGCGCTGAGCAATTCCACGGGGCGTCTTTCCTGGTGAACACTTGCGACCCTTCATAAAATGCTCCAGAATCGTGGCTATCTCAAAGTCTCCCCACTTCTTCTCCTCACTGCGATGAAGCAGCGTGACCACCAACTTCTCCCTCTGCTTGCTCAGCGCACGCATAGACTTCATAAACTCCTTATTGTGCTGGTCGTTGGTGATGATAATCTGCTTGAGACCAGGAGCCCACTCTGGAAGTTCACAAAACTCGTCCAAAGCTTTCGCGGTTATCATGGTTAAGCCGAATGAGTTGGTACTGGACGGTGTGATCTCGAGGAGTCTGAGGTCTGGGTAGTTGGAGATCAGGGCCAGGAAACCAGCGTCGCCGACTTTGTTTGCGCCGGGGAGACTGACGGTTCTGAGGTTGGGCAGACCTTTGGCTAGACGGATGACGGCTTCGTTGGTGAGGTCCCTGGCACCGTGCTTTGCAGTGTAGCTGACGTCGCTGAAATTGAAAAGGAATTGCCAGATCTTTTCACGAACTTGACGTGACAAGACCAAGGTGTCATCGATATGGTCACTGTTGGCATTATGTTAGCATTTATCTCACCTTGAACTGGACGAATTGGCTTACTCAGTCAGGACAAATTCATAGCCAAAGTAAATCATCCTAGTCGACGTCCCAATGAGATTATGGTATTTGCAATCCCAGTCAGTCACGCTGCTTTTGAAGCGGGCCTCTTTGACGCCTTCAGAGACGGGCTTTAGCAGCCTTTTCTTTTGGCGCGTTGGTGCCGGGAGCTGGAGCATCAGCAGCCGAGTTGCTTTTCTCGGTTCGGATGGGAGGCATGGTAAAACATGTAGAATTATACTGTCCGTGATAGAGACTAAGACCGCTGGATCGTATAGCAAAGACGCTTTTAGGTAGACCACTGCTGGTTTGGAATGGAGGGTTAATTGTCAGGGGAGAGTCCAGTCGCGGCGCGACGCGAAGGTGGGTTGGACTAGGTCTGAATTAAACGTCATATCTAATCAGCCAATCTGATAACTCTTGACATTTGAATGGTGCATTCAGTTCAATGCCGCGACTTATTAATCGCATATATTTGACGGATTCATTAGCCTAGAAAATATGAGACCAATAAGGCCGGTCACTCTTTCGTGCTCCCTCTTTTTTCAATCCAGTCCACGACCAGTGATTAGTCTCCTGTGGCACGAACCAAGTATCTCAGCGTATCTTGGTGGAATGCTCTTCATTGGCCCCTTCATCGCGTTGTTGTGGCATCGCTCTCCGACAATCAGTCTGTATTTAATCCTTTTTCTCAGAAGCAACATGAGTTCTTGCTGTCCTCCAGGCTGGTCTTCTCCTAATCATTACACAAGATTGACATATACGCCGTCCTGAACGGATCAGCCATACCTGAGCTGTCCCGGGTACACCCTCAAATTTAGCCTAACGGCTACCACTAGCCCTTCCTGTATTCTTTCTACACGACCATATAATGCTTCGAGCCATCGATGTTCGCCTAAATGTGTTTCTCAGGTGGTGCCTTGTTGCAGATTACTCTCCCGGTGAACTAAGCCTCGAATGATTCCGTGCCATCCGCGGTACAATTTGGGGGTTGAAGTAAGTTAGATTAGCGACGGTGCACGGCCGGCAGTTGTTTTTATGCGCAATGCCACTGTGGTAAAAAAAAACTCAAAGTGTAGCATTGAGGTCTACCTAATTTTACCCTCGTATTTAGACCTCAGGTGAATACAAACTGAACTTTGTTTGGAGCGATGAAAGTCTCTTGGGTTCATGGCAGAGCGAAGTAAAGGGGTGCTTGTGATGCCATTTAGCATCTTTGGGATACTCAGCTAGAGTATGGAATCGTAAATCACAAATTGGTTTTATCAAAAGGTTCACAGAGATTATCGAGGACGTGTAATTCATAAAAACCAAATGTTCTGTTTTCTCAACAGTCAGCCCATCGACCCATCCATGGATGTTGTAGCGTACGATAAGCTTTTCCCCAGCTCCGCGGCGGGCGACGATAGTGCAATTTACATCTAGTCAAGCAAAATAAGCGTTTTTAATGGCATTATTGTCTCATTTCATCTTATTAAGACAATGTAACTTCAAGTCAACTCACTCACCCTCAATGAGATAAAAGCTCCCAGTCCCCGTATCATATACATTCTGCCTCCAAGCTAATATCCTCCAATTGACTTCGTCTTCGTAATATCAGCAAAAACACTTTCACTCGTTACCAAAATGCATCTTAAACACCTCATTCTCTTTACTGGAAACCTGCTGCCAGTTTTTGGAGCAGCAACCAAGTCTTCCACTTCAGCCAAGGCCCCTGAGCCTCAGCAACCGGGCATTGTCTCCAACTGCAAGTCATACTACCTTGTGCAAAAGGGAGAAACCTGCTTCTCAGTCGCTGCCAAGAACAAGATCTCCCTATCCGACTTTCAGGAATGGAATCCCAAGACTGGCACTGACTGCAACGCCCTTCTGGCAAACGCATACGCCTGTGTTTCTGTCACTGAGACAAAGGGCTCATCTCCAGCAAAGAAATACTCCCCTACTCAAGCTGGCATCGCCAAGAACTGCGCCAAGTACGCTCTTGTTGGCAAGACCACGACCTGCAAGTCAATTGAGACGCAGGACAAGCTTTCCTTCGCCAACTTTTACAAATGGAACCCCGCTGTTGGAAAACACTGTCAGGGTCTCAAGAAGGGATACTATGTTTGTGTTGGCGTTGAAAAGGCTGTGACTCCGACACCGACCACTCCTGAGAATGTCACCGGCAACAAAGCGCCTTCGCCGGTTCAGAAAGGTATCACCAAGTCTTGCAACGAATACCATCGTGTTTCTAAGGGCGACACTTGCTCTGCTGTTGCGTCAGAGTTCAAGATCGATTTGGATGAGTTTTACAAGTGGAACCCTGCTGTTGGGTCAAAGTGTGAAAACCTTTGGGCTAATTACTACTACTGTGTTAGTGTTGCTGGTGAGAAGGAGAAGGCGAAAGCTAGTGTACAAACTCCCTCTCCTAACTAGAGCGGTGTATCAAGGGACCTCGTTCAGTATTTCAATATCTGTTTTAAGTCACATAATAGTAATTAGCTACCGTCAGAACATTTCACGGGTGTGTATATGAAACTATTGTTCCAAGAGGATTGTGTATTGACGGTCTATAATATTTACATGCCCATAATGTACTCGAAGCAGTGCCTATCACTAGAACAGCATTCCGAACCCCAAGAGGGCTCCAGCGGCCAATGTCCAAACCATGCACTGATGTGCGTTGGCTTCGGAAACACTGACTGGCGTATATGGTGCCTCTCCAGCTTCCGATGAACCACTGTGCGTGGACTTGGCCTCCCCGGTAACGCTTGCTTCGGTAGTGAAAGTTGTTGAGATGCCTTGCTGGCCCTGATGAATAGCCGATGATGGTGAAGGATTTACTGAGGCACCAGACTGGTATGCAGAGATAACTGTCTGGGTAGCACCACCTTGTGGCTGCTGCGGCTCGCTGTTATTGGGCTCATCAGAGCCGTGACCAGGAACAGAAGGTTGCTTACCACCCTGTCCTGGTTGGGAGTTTCCATGCGATTCTGAAGCTGGCGTAGGAGTATGAGGCTTGCCGGTCTCATGGCCAGATGGAGAGTTGCCTGGTGATCCCGGTACAGGATGAACAGATGGCTGGCTATACGCGCCACCAGGTGAGTTGGCAGGAGAATCCTTCGTAGGTTGTGCCACGGGATAGCTGTGGCCGCTAGCATCAACCTGATAGCCTCCAATACATCCAGCAGGCGTTGTAATCACTGGAGGTCCATAGCTCCCACCGTTACTGCCCACAGTGACATATTCGGAAGTAGTAACTGTCTCGGTAACTACACCAGTGCTGCAAGTGACATACTCGACCAACGTCAGATAAACAGTCCAGACGTTGTAAGCAGTAGGGTAAGGAGTTGCAACATGACCTCCAGATGTTGTCTTAATGATAGTGGCACCAGAGGTCGAAAGTGTCTTGGAGCCAACCTCCTTGGTTCCAGAAGACGAAGAACCAGACGAGGAGGCTACCTGGCTATAGGTTGTATGAGTCTGAGTTACTGTAGTACCTGAAGACGTAGACAGAGAGGAGCCTGTTTGGCCTGTAGCAGAGGTTGGAAGAGATGTTGATAGAGAAGCTTGACCTTCTGTTGTCGTCAGAGAAGATGACAATGACGCAGTTGAGGTAGCTGGAGGAGCGGAAGTGGAGACCTCGGATGATTCATTGGTTGTAGTGGGGGAACTCTGGTTGTCAGCGGTTGAGGTCGTTGGCTGTATCTCGGATCCTGTTGCTGTAGATGTAGTCACAGTAGCCGAGGTCTCAAGGGACGACGTTTCATCATCGCAATCGTCAGTTGATGTCTCAGCACTGGAGGTACTGGTGGACAATGACTCTGTAGTTGAGGTAGTAGCTGTAGTGGACTCCCCAGAGGCGGAGGTCTCTGATGTAGATGCCAATCCTGATGTTGTATCTTCTGCTGATACAGATGATGAAGATATCGATGAGGTCTCTGACGTCGCTGATATCGTTAATGTGTCTGATGTTGTTGCCTGAGATGTAGCAGCTTCCGATGTTGAAGCCTCTGCAGTACTAGCCACTGATGTAGTAGCTTCTGTCGAAGTACCTTCAGTTGAAGTAGTGGCTTCTGTCGAGGTAGTAGCCTCCGTAGATGTCGTGGCCTCTGATGTAGTAACATCTGTTGATGTAGGAGCCTCAGAAGTAGTAGCCTCGGTCGACGTCGTCTCAGGCACTACCGTCCTAATAGCAAGATCGTTGCCGCTGAACGACCTAGTGCTCGTAAAGGTGTCTATCAAAGCACAGTCGCCGCTTGAGCTGAGGAACAATGCAGCAAGACAAGTATCGTCATCGTCGCATCGATCCACGCAATCTTGAAACTCATCTCCCTGAGAATAATAGGCAGTGATGTGCCCGCCAACTGTAGAAGTATCGCATAGAATATCGAATTTGTTGTTGTTAGGGCCGGTGTAAATGCTGCCGGATAGCTCGCTGCAAGTGGCGGCTGCCAGTACAGTTGGAAGAAGAGACAGGTTGAGAGCCCAGAAGGCCCCAACGCGCTTTGACCGTTCCATGCTGAAAAGGTGTATGATAAAAAATACAACGTTTGGAGTACAAAGGACGGGAAAGTGGATGCAGAGTCTTCTTATAGAGAGGGGAGAGGCCTTTTCCAATGACTATATTAATTTCTTAGTGTAACTCGCTTATTTCAAGCTGCTCAAGCTTGCAGTAGTGAGCAGCTAACCAGCAGTCATTGCATGATGTGCTGTTAAAACAGAGCGAGAAATATCATTTTAATTTCTTTTTGCACTTATAGATCCTTGTAGCTCCAGGGGAACTATTGGATCTTAGCTGAGCTATTGATCCCACTAAGCCTGATACAATCTGCGCTATCGATTTTACAGCTGGGGTCGGCGAGCATCTAGACCAAAGAAAACACGACAAGCCCCTTTGTGAAGCGACGGAGTTTTTCTTGGTGTGTTTGTTATCAGTTTCTATTTACATGCTCTTCTTCACCTATCTCTGTTGATCATTATTTACGATACTTATCACAACACGCTCGTCCAGGATACTTACACAGACGTACATCGCCGCTTTGAAACTCGTTCAGTGGCTGCTTCCCAAGCCGGCCCCCGTAAGCGGCCCTGGTCAAAACATCTCTCGTGTTGGAGCTTTTAGTTGAGCTAAGTTTGCAGAGGCCGGCTTGGGAGGCAACCACTACCGTCGCAGGCTCATACGCTTCTTTACTAAGTGGAGCAGCACGTAGAAGAAATATCTCGAGGCTCTGAAACGATGTTTACAGCTTCCCTGCCGACTACCCAAGGCATGACAGCCGAGATAGCCACGACGACTGCTAACATCGGATCGGAAGTACCTTCAGATATACCCTTCATCAGCAATGCTAGATTCGACGAGTGCGATTCGTCTATCGCGCCATGGGAGCTCTATACCGGCGAGAACACCGCATTTGTCGTCTCCGACGTGACACATACCGGATCGAATTCCGCTTTCATGATCCAAGGGCAGAGTCCTCTCATAGACTTCATCAAGCAGCCGCTCAAGGGTTCCCTCACTGCTGGTGTTATGTACCATGCCCGCTTAGGTCAATGCAAACTCCTTCTGCCCCGCTGTTGTGCTCATATGCTCATATCAAAAATAACTATTGGGAGGAATCAGAGCCTATCCTTCTTACCACGAGTGTAAACAAGCGGACGCATGTTTCTTCGACTTGCACTTATACGCAGTTGCAGATTGATTCTGGGGACCTGTCTTTCATGATAGGGTTTCAAGACTGTAGCAGTAGCACTGGCCGCGGCTATATAGATCCGATAGATTTGCCTCCTGACCGTGTTCGCCTTGCCACGTCAGTCACAAAGATACGGGCCTACGCGCTTCGGGAAGGGTCGATACCATCTAATGTTAAGAGGCGCTATTGAGAGTCAAATCTGGCTGGGACCTGACTCTAACCGCGCGCCTTACACTGTCGTCACATTGGTGTGGCCATGGTGCGAGACCACGAAGCGTCTAGTGAAACAAGCTAAAAGGGAATACTCCAGCCAACAAAGGTATTGTCAAGATAAAATAGAGAGATCAGCCCCATTTAGAATGCCATATTTCAATAAAACAATTATTCGTATTAAGAGATTGTCTTACATGTATTTTTTTTCATTACACTATCAATAGAATAAAATGACATCTGAGTCCCAGCAACCACGTTCCAAAACTCCAGTCCTCAAGCTACGACCGTCGGTCACAACGGAACAAATCGTACCTCGCCTAAAGGTCAAACAGCCCTATGGACCTTGGATCGCACATCCAGGCCTCATCGATGAAGAGTTTGAGCGGCGCCGTCACCTCGTCCATTTCCCACCTGATGTGACAAGGGACGAGCATAGACGACGATGGAAGGACGAGATTCCGGTATTGGAAGCAGAAATTGAAGATTGTAAACTTGAGGACTTTGATCTTAGGGCTGTTATTTCAATGGCACCGAAATACGACATGCAGTATACACTGTGCCAATCCGATCATGAACAAGCTAAGTATCTTGAGAGATATTATGTCGGGGCTCATATGTATGACAACCTCCATTTTGAGTGACGTGCAGGAGTTCTGACGGTGTTGTGCAAGCTACTTACGGCCTCACGCTTTTTCCTCGCCTTCCTTTCTCGAAAGCTTTGGGCATGATTGGGGATTGAACGCTCGAGGTATTTATTACCATCATTACTATTCACCCGCGTGGATTACAGCAGACCATAAACTATGGGTGCCGTCAATACAGGATAAGAATTGGGACGATGCTGACGAAGAGGGTCGCCGAGTCAGAGCCAGAACAATGGTCAAACATATTCTGCAAAACGAGAAGTGGGCTAAGAGCGAATATGCATGGGAGGCCGATGCTTGGAAGGATGTGTTTGGATTGATGAGAGATGACCCTGTACTTGCGGTGTAGGGGCATAAACCTCCTCTAAGAGAAAATGCCACTAACGATTGCAGAGACAAGCATGCATATAACACGATACGAGAGAAAAGGCATCCTGTTACATGCCTTTTGACTGGCGAATCAAAGTTCATCAAGCGGATCCCCGATGCGACTTTTGGTCTCGCAACATTCAAGCCAAGAGATTACCAGAGCCCGATTGCAGAATGGGATCTCGATCGTGATCGCCTGGAAGCACTCAGTCTTCATAGATACTGCGGTCTCCACTCTGACCCTAGCTGGGGAAAGTCAAGTCTAGTGTTCCCATTTGCAGCATATGAAGCCAAAGGATGGAGTGGCGATCCTCGGGAAGCACGACGTCAAGCGTGCTCTGCTGGATCAGTATACCTCGACATGCTTGATCGTCTAAGCAAGATTCCCGGGAAGCCTGGAGACCTCGATGGTGCATACCAAGCCGAAGACAGCCGAAATAGCCAGGTTTTTGTCTTCACATCCTTTGGTGCTCACTGGCATATTCTGGTTGGTTATAGGCGGCCACGACTTGCAAGAGAGCATGCGGGCATGGCTGGTATGAGCAAGACTATATATGTAAGCACAATGCATATCTTGGACTGTCATCGCACTAATACACGAGTCTATAGGACTTTCAAAGAATATGGAGCGGACGGGTGTCAACTGAGCGCAAAGCGTGGGAGCTGCTGTCCTTGATCGATCAGATACACCTTTGGGGCGTGACAGTTTTCAGAGACTTCGTCGTACGACACTTAAAGCCATGGCACGAGTTTGGAAAGCGATGCTATGTCAACGATATCGACTTCACTACTGCTTCTTCTGATAAGAGTATCAGGATTTTTGACGAGTCGGTTCGTTACTGGTTCCCCAGGCCTTGTAATGAACTAGCCGAATGGACAAGACACTTCCCCCCGGAGACCCAACTGAAATTCAGAGACGCACTAGGGCATTTTCTGTTCCAAGCTAACGCAAGTTACCGTCCAGAAACCAGAGGCAAAAGTGATTCATTTACCTCCTTATTTAACTGTATCGTCGGTACCTGCTCAAAGACTCACCTTGTTGGATATCCATTAGGGTCTCTAGAGGAAGTCCATGCCCATCTTTATGACTTTCACGGTGTTGAGCCGGGCACCGCACCGGACCTCTTCTTAAGCGCAAAAGAGCTATTAAGCCGGAAGCTGCGTGTTTGGGAAGTCGGACAGAGATTGTTTCTCGCTGACCGCCTAGTCCTACACGATGATGAAATGGAAGTCTGGGGTGGGCCATCGGGTAAGAGGAAGCTCAAAGATATAATGGATGAAGAAAGTGAAAACCAGGGCAATTGCGGTGATGACACAAAAACAAAGAAGAGAAAGCTCCGATCATACTACAGGTTTTAAGCCTAGCGATGTGGGATTATGGTTTGTGGAATAGCATTTTTAACTATTCATTAGAAGTGAAGCTGGTGGGATGTAATTATCTTTACCGTCAATCTCTTGATGCCATCTCAATAGACCTATTATGGCGCTTTTGACCTTGTTTCTCGATGCTGACATATACATTAACTGGGGATTTGAGTTCCGTTGAGTAAGCAGTGGTGGAGTTCGCGCTGCACAGGTGTTTGTAAGCAAAACCACTATCTGAGAGAGCTCACATGTTGGCGATACGATTGGTCATGGTGTAGGCTGATTAATTACCTGAGCCATCGCGAGAAGTGACTGAGCGTACTATATAAGTAATTTAATTCCTTTTGATCTGAATGTTACGAAGTCAAACATAAGAACCTACAAACGTAGAGAATACTTTAGGCTTTTATGATTAACTTTTGACAAGATGGTGGACCATAAAGAAATAGTACGACGAGTACGTTATTAATTGCGATGTTTTTGTTAATGACTAACTGGAATAAAGAAGTATAGTTTCGATGATATCCCATCCCTAGCTGGCAAAGTCGCCCTTGTCACAGGAGCCAAGTAAGTATCGCAGCGCTCGCAGCTACATAGCGACTAACAGCTTGTTAGCACCCCAGATGGTGTTGGCTATCACATCGCCCATCAACTCGCACTCAAGGGAGCAAGAGTCTACATCGGCGCCCGCAATCTTCAAAAAGCAACAAAAGCAATAAGAATCATTCTTGCCGAATCACCGCAGCTAAAACCCGAATCTCTTGTTCCATTTGCCGTTGACATGGGGAATTTCAAACAAGTGCAATTTGCTGCGAGAAAAGTTGTCGCAGAAGAGCCCCGACTTGATATCCTGGTTAATAATGCTGCTGTTCTCGCCAGACCTCTTGATAAAGATGGCAATGGCATCTCAGTCTCATTTGCCATAAACCACCTGGGTCCCTTTCTTCTGACCAGGGAGCTATTACCGCTGCTCAACAAAACTCAAGCTGAACACCCTGGGGTGCGGATTGTGAATGTTGCTTCAACGGCTCACTACGATGTTCCGGTAGGTGCAAAGTTTGGTTCACTGGAGGATTTTAACGCTACCTACGGGAGCGAGGATGAACCATCAGCTAATTACCTTCGCTACGGCTACTCCAAACTCGCAAGCGTTCTCCACACCAAAGAACTTCAGCGTCGTTTTGACCAAGAAGGAGTTGATATCCTCGCACTCAGTGTTCATCCTGGAGGAGTTGCAACGAATGGTGCGGCAGGATATCTTGGAGGTAGAGACAACGACATATTCCGATCGAATCTCTCGCCTTTCGAGGGCGCCATCACGCCTCTGTTCGCTGCTGCTCACCCGGAACCAGCTCAACACAGAGACAAATATGCTGGATCGTTTATCATGCCGTTCGGTGGACTTAAAGAACCAACTGAGGATGCAAATAACGCCGAGTTGGCGAAACAGCTTTGGACGACGTCTGAGAAGGTGGTCAGTAGTGTGTTGGATTGTTTTATCTGGGATAGCATATTGATGCCAATGGGTGGAATTTTTAACATTGGGCAAAAGGCGTAGATACTCGTTTTAATAGATTGCTTACAGGTTTTTAATTTTCTTAATAGACTATTTGATTTGGCCGCCTAAGCATCTCGCAATTGAAACGAATCGAAGAGAAAGCTAGCTGAAGGACCTCTCTCAGTCAAGGTGGACTCCACCAACATTGTCCTGATACCTAATGAATCTTTCGACTAAGCGATTATTTCACGGTCAGCTCTTGGCCACCTTGATCCTCAGTTAAACAAGGCACCATCAGAACTTTAATGGCTCATCCTACCAAACTCATACAATACAACCGCTTGGCATTGCCCTCCTTGTCCAAATGATGTAAACAACACCTGACTCTCAGACATTTCCCAACATGGCAACTATAACCACCAAACAAGACTCCTCTTCTCCACAAAACAATGACGCCGATCTCTGGGGTTTCCCCAATGTCCCCGGAAATAGTGAAAATGGCTCGGCTAAAGAGGGAAAAGCCATTCTTGCAAGCGTATAAATTTGCAATGTTCCTTGGTGATCTGCATGTCTTTTCTGAATCATTACCCTCTCTTGTTTCTCTTTTTTCTTAGTTCTCGAAGGCTTGACTCACAATGAGGACTTGGTTCGGCCGTGGCAAGAAACTGCAGCATGCAGTAATATCGTGCTGTCTCTGCGCTTTTGTTCTTTATGGCTATGACCAAGGTGTCTTTGGGGGCATTCTTGAGAACGAGGATTGGCTGCGACAGTTTAATGATCCCGGTGATACTTTGACTGGCTTCATCACCTCAAGCTATAATCTGGGCTGTTTGCTGGGATGCTTTAAGAATTTCTTTGTTGGTGAGAAACTTGGTAGAAGATGGACTATTTGGGTGGCCATGGGCTGGATTCTCGTTGGAGCTGCGTTGCAAGCAACTGCTTTTACACGAGGACATCTGATTGTTGGGAGAATCGTCACCGGTGTCGGCACTGGTCTCAAGACTTCTACAGTTCCCATGTAAGTCTCCTCCTGCAACACTCAACTAAACTGACATTGTTTAGGTACCAATCTGAACTTTGTGAGGGCACAAAGCGAGGCCGTCTCGTCTCGGCAGAAGTCATGTTCGTCGGTATCGGCATCGCCTTCGCATACTGGTGGGACTTTGCCTTCAGCTTCGTCGGCGGGCCATTCGCATGGCGCTGGCCGCTCGCCTTTCAAGCCGTTTTTGCATTCTGGGTTATCTTTGTGGTTTTTGGTGTACCCGAGTCGCCTCGTTGGTTGCTCAATCATGGAAAGAGACAAGAAGCCATCGAAGTGCTATCAGCGGTCTATGATAAGCCCACTGATCATCCTGACATCCTGCGAGAGGTTGAGTCGATCGAGGCGGCTTTGTCAATCGAAGCTGAAGCGGAGGGAAGTACTTCTTGGGCTTCGACTTTTAGGAAGGATAAAGTCAGCACGAGATATCGAGTCTTCCTTGCTTGGTTTGTGCAGTTTATGAATCAGGCTGGCGGTATCAACCTGGTTGTTTACTACATCTTAAGTAAGTTCTCAATCCCATTGGAATAATTGGAATGCTAAGGTCTCCAGCTGTTCTGACTGTCAATGTCGGACTTGAACACAGGCTCGCCCAAATCATCGCGGGGTGTATCCAGCTCATGTTTCCCATCGGTTCTTTACTCCCTACTCTGGCTCTGGACAAGATGGGTCGTCGATCTACCATGATGTGGGGATCTGCTGGACTATCTTTCTCGATGCTGATGGTAGCCGCACTTCTATCTCAGGCAGACGATACGTCACGAGGTCGAGCATTTGCTACCGGATCAGTAGCGTTCTTCTTCACCTACATGCTCGTCTTCGGTGCGAGTATGAATTGTGTTCCGTGGGTTTACGTCCCCGAAATTCTCCCTCTTCACGCTCGAACCAAAGGAACTGCCATTGGCGTCAGTTCGAACTGGCTCTGGAACTTCACAGTAGTATGTCTTACTCTCCAGAAAATTTCTCTGTTGACTTATAACTGACTATTTATAGGTCATGATCACTCCCATCCTCATCAATCGTCTTCAGTGGAAGGCATATCTCATCTTTATGGCAACCAACCTCATTTTCGTGCCGATCATCTTTTTCTTGTATCCTGAGACTTCGAACTTAGCTCTTGAAGAGGTTGATTACATTTTTGCTCGTGGCGAGAATATTGTTCAAGTGGCTAGGGAGATGCAGAAGGAACTTGCTCTTCATGGACGTTTGGCGGATGATAGATATCCTGAGAAGGCGGCAAAGACGGAAAGCAAGTCGCATGAGAGGGGTGATGAATTTGTTGAGCATGTAAATGCTTGAGGTCTTGGTCTACAATAAGAGCTTTACTCTATTTGGGTTATGAGGAAACGTGATTCTTGAATTGAATAGCATAAGCAGTGATTAAAGAGCATTGATTTTAGCGGTGAGCACCGGTAACAAAGGGATAATTAAGGGTGAGCTAAAGTCAAGGTCCCTGAGGAACTAAATTTAGGCTGCTTAGTAGTATCCATGCAATCCGTAGGCTAATCGGATGTCGGCACTGACTCTTGAACTGCCGGAATATTTAAACTTTGACGTGAGACGACGAGCAGGTATAATTTATATGCGCCGGACGACACGGACGTCAACACGAGAAAAGTGAACTATAAGATCCCTAAAAATGGCGGTCAAACTCGTATTTTATATATATTAGACTTTCCAGAAACCCTGTTCCTGGAGAATAGGTATATCGAAGAACAACAAGGGTGAAAGCCCAATATATATTGTTCGCCCTCTCATTGGAACTACTTGTATTTGAAGCTGATATTCAAAACAAAACGGAATTCGCTCTCACCTACTGAAATTATTCACCAGAGGTCAGTACATATAATAGAGCCTCATAATCAGTTACGAAGCCACAATACTGATCCCAAGCAGCCCATCCATCAACCTATCTACTCATCATGCTCGCCCAAGCTGTCCTCCTCATCGCTTTCGTTTGCAACGTCTCAGGCACACCCTACGTCGTCACCGACCCCAAGGACCTCCACAGCACCTGGTCCAGTGACGACTTCAGCGCCACACCCGCACCCGACGGCCATTCGATCAAATGGGCGTTCACCGTAAAGGGACATAACGGTGTCCCGGACCCTGGAAACTTTGCAGCTTCGTGCCATGGCTTGCAGGTGATTTCGGATGACCTTGATCTGACGGGGAAGCCCAAGTTTGAGCGCTGCAACGACACGGCTTATGAAGCTCGTCAGTACTTTTCTGGGGAGCTGACGACTGTCGAGGTCCGTCGCACTGATTACCCTGATCTTGGGAAGGAAGTTCAGATCTCTGCTACGGCGAATTACAGCTCGACCAACGACAACATTGTTGGGGAGCACTTGAAGTTTGGCAACTTTCAGACAAAGTTCATTTCTACACCTGTTTAAGGGTTAGGGTTTTATTACAGAATTACTTATCTATGGTTTATCTGTGGAATATCATTTTTGGTATCTGATAGGCGATCAATTTATATCTCACTATCAAAGTGCAAGAGGTTATCCTCTTCTTGAATCGTGAGCGTGTCTGCGAATGTTGCTTATCCATGTAACGGCGATGGTCAATCTCACCACCAACGCAAAACCCATTGATGTAAGCAGGAGCCATACACCACCCTATTCAAGCGCAGGCATAGGGCCCCCAAATACTATCCCTCAATGTTCAGAGCAGTCTCAACTATGGCCCGAGGTCCCAAGAATTATAACTCCCGGCATTCACTCCGACGATCGCTTAGCTAAGAACCTTCCCCAGCCCACTAGTTACCCCTCCCTCTTCCGCCCTCGGATAAAGCACCATCGATCGGAAAACGATCTCTCATTCTACTCAAATTCGTTTCTCTTTTCAGTTTCTCTTTACCTGATTGTATACTTTCTCATTAAACACTTTCTCATCTCTCAAATAATTGGCAGAAATGACTACCTATCACATCCGTGACGTTGATAACCGTGTAGAAGGGCGTCTCGCTCTTGTTACCGGAGCCAGGTACAACTTGCTTCCTACCTTCATGATCCATTCAATGCTAACCATTTCAGTGGTGGAATCGGTTCAGCTGTTGCCAGGGCTCTCGCAGCAGAGGGTTGTGATGTCGTACTCCATTGCAACGCCAGTCTGGTGAGTTACTCTAAACAGCAGAATAGAATGTCTCATACTAAATCATGTTTCCAGCATAAAGTCGAGGCTCTATCTAGAGAACTAGCATCGGCCCACCCCGGTAAACTCTTCCCTTGTGTTTCAGCCGACCTCAGCTCTCGCGACGAAACTCGCGGCTTGGTCGACAAGGTCTTTCAAGACTCTAGCATCTCCGCCAAGCACAAAGCAGTATCTATTCTCGTTGCAAACGCTGGCCTTGGCAGGCGTATCCGAGATATCCAGAACATTGAAGAAGATGACTGGGACTCGGTTATGGAAGTCAATGCCAGGAGTCAATTTGTGGTGGTGAAAGCCTGCCTGCCTGCTATGAGGGCGCAAAGCTGGGGCCGTGTGATTCTGGTTGGAAGTATTGCGAGCACGGGCGGTGGCATCAATGGCTGTCATTATGCGGCGACCAAGGGAGCTTTGAGGTAAGCCGTCAGTCATTCCTATCTAGGAGACAAAGTCTGACATCTGGAAGCTCGATGGGCAAGAATCTGTCAACTGTTTTGGCTGGCGAGGGGGTCACAGTCAACACTGTAAGCCCTAGGAGACGTTGTTCCCTCACAAACACTAAGAGAAGGTCCAGATTCTCCCTGCAATGATTGGTTTCACAGACATGATCCCGACGCCAAAAGAAACGTGAGTACTCTTTGTCAGCAGTTAAAGCCGCCGGCAACATAGGCTGACCCGAGACATAGAACATGGACAAGAAAAACAGATCTAGAGGAACTTAAAGAAGCAGATCCTGGCCTGGCCATTGCCGCAAGTGTCCCTGTACGCCGATTGGGCCATCCTTCAGAAGTTGCCAACATCGCTGTCATGTAAGTAAACCCTCTCTCATTTTGGATAACTTCTAATGTTTCGAAGGATGGCAAAAACTGGTTATCTCACTGGACAAGATATCATCTTGTCTGGTGGTTTGAAATAGACCTATGGTTCCTCGAGGCTCTCTGCGTATGATTCTGTCAGTTCAGGTGCGACAAAGAACCAAAAAGAACATACAACACCGGGGATTCGCTGGTCGTCACCGACCCAACTACTAATCCGGCGCTTCGCAGCTTGACGATGGGGGAGCGGACGGGACCCCGTGTTCTCTACGAGCTTTGGTCGTATGTGGTTGGAGGTTTGAGTAATGTCAGTAATGGAAGAGGAATCACGCAGATGAGAGGATTGTGGAGGTTGAATCATCAGACCTGAGGTTGTAAATAACGGGATTGGATGCTCCTTTCCTCTAGCTGATATCTCAAAAAAGATGCTGTTGATTCATCAAGACATTTCCCTGTGTTTATGGCCAAGTATACAGTTTATCGGTCAAGGACGTCCGTCACTCGCCGCAAACTGAGATTTTCGCGATGAGTCCGCGAATATCATTGTACATAGTAGAGACAGCAGCAAAAATTCAATTATATCCTTTGTTGGCAAAAGATAAATATCTGGAGCGACGCAGGCCTGATTCGAACAGACGCCTCCGAAGAGAATAGATTTCTAGTCTATCGCATTAGACCACTCTGCCACTGCGCCTTGATGCTTCCTGATTGGATGAAAAACTCGGCTTTAATTATGCTCATATTCTTGCAGCAGCTCCACTGTCTTGCTGTGGTCATCATCTTCATTCCCATTGGTGAGCTTTTAGGGCCTATTTCAACTGAAACCCTTGGAAGCCATTCTCAGTACAGTCTTTCAGTGTCTTAGTATAAGTTGGAACGCCGCCAAGGTAGATCAAGCACTCGCGCGGCTTGCCTGGGATATTGTCACCCATGTACCACTGCAACAAGTTAGCCACCCTGCGCAACCTTTTAAGAAAGCATTTTAACATACCGATTTAGTCTTGGGGAAAAGGGAGGCATTGGCAAAGTCCCGGACCTTGTCTCCCCACTCAGCCTCTGCGTCTTCACGGGCCTCGATCTTGTGACGGCCTTGAGTCGACATGTACTTCATAACCCTGACGATGAACTCGCCCTGTGACTCAGCGCATGTCGGCCCATTGCACAAAGCCGTCGGTGCTTGAGGTCCATATGTGAAGAACATGTTGGGAAACCCAGCGACTGCCATGCCGAGGTACGTTTTGGCGCCAGTCTCCCACTTGTCAGCGAGTTTCACGCCCGATACTCCGCTGATGTTGATGTCCTTCAGACCACCAGTGATGGCATCAAAGCCAGTTGCACAGACTACAACGTCAAACTCCCACTCCTTCTCAGTTGTCTTGATACCGCGCTCTGTAACTTCAACAACTGGCGTGGCATTCACGTCTACCAAGGAGACGTTGGGCTGGTTGAAGATCTCGTAGAAACCGTTCTCAAGAGAAATTCGTTTACAGCCGAAACTGTACGGCTGCTTTTCTGGAGCTAGGATCTCCTGGAGGCGGGGATCCTTGACGCGAGATCGGACCTTGGACTTCCAGAACTTATAGGCTTCGGCATTGGCGTCCTCTCGAGCGAGCATATCTTGGTAGTTTGCAAGCCAAAACTTGAAATCGCCATGGGTCCAAAGTTCTTCATATTTTGCACGACGTGTCTCGGCATCATCACTGAAAGTGTCCCGAGGATAAGAGTTGAAGTCGAATCCACCATAGCTCTCGTGTCGACCGCTGTAGACCTCTCTATAACGCTCTTCTGAGATTGCATTGTCGTTGCGCGAGTATTCAATCTGCTTCATGGGCAGTGCCATGTTGGGCGTTCGTTGGAAAAGCACAAACTCGCTTGCAACCTGGCTAAGCTCTTGTGCGAGCTGGACGCCCGTGGAGCCGGTTCCGATCACAGCGATCTTCTTGCCCTGCAGATCAGGTTCCTTCTCAGGCCAGTATGAAGGATGGACCCAGAGACCATTAAACTTGTCTATGCCCTTCCAATTAGGTGTGTGTCGCTTGGCTGCAAAGCCAGTGTTCAAGAGAAGATATCGTGCGACGAATTTCTTGCCATCCTTACTCTCGATTTCCCATTTGTTCGTTTCTTCATTCCACACAGCCTTGGAGATATACGTGTTGAAAAAGGTGTCCTTGCGGAGATCCCATTTCTTGGCGACATATGAGAAGTACTCTCTCAGCTCAGCGCTGCCAGGGAATCGCTGGGTCCAGTTCCAGTCACGCCATAGCTCGGGGTCGGAGAATTCGTAATGGGGTATGGCGCTGTCAACTCGAGCGCCTGGGTATCGATTCCAGAACCATACGCCTGCGTAGTCAGAGGCGACGTCGACAAGTTTGACATTGTAACCCTCTTCGCGAAGACGTTTGAGTTGGTAGACACCGCCGAACCCGCCGCCGACGATGAGTGCGTCTAGAACTATCGTGTTGACGGTCATGGCGAAATCCTTTGTGTACAAGGGATTTGAGATGGGTTGATGGACGATGGTAAGAGTATATTTGGTATAAGCCAAGTCTGGGTCGACTATCAATGTTTTAGTGATATACTGTTTGCTGATCCTTCAAAAGAAATGTCAGTTGGAGCTATATATGTGCAACTCTCATCTCCGAGAATCATGTCCTTTGTCAGTTTTCGGAAGAAACACAAAGCCAAGAATGTCCCAGAGCATCGGAACCTAGTCCAGAATACCAGCCGAGGCGACCTGAGCATCGGCCATCATAAATACCTAGCACGCTAGTATTCGCTCCGATACTTTCCAATCAATCTGGAAGCGTAGCCAGTCAAGCGATGCTATCATCGCTTCGGATGGGGTATGGTATTTGTTATCGGTACTTGGACGCTACATCCGAAGAACCTTCTCACGTTCTATTCCGCGGAACAATTGACTATCTTCCGAAAAAAATGGCCAGAAGCCGATCGACATTTCATTTGAATGAATAAGTCATATCAGCCGACGAGTTTATTCGGAAAAGCATTATTACAAAAAGGCCCATCCCTAAGCGCTGCCCTCTAATATGTCATGAGAGCCCGCCGTTCCGAACATTCCAATTCAAAGCAGTCTTGAACACGAATCATACGCATATAATTACTAAATATAACAAGTTTGCTCAATATGTCTTCTTACGCTGAGTCCTGGCTCAAGGTAAAGTCCAAAGATATGCTATCTGTTCCAGGCACTGACCCATACAGTTTGAAGAGTCTCTGGGTGGCGTTCGCCCGGTCTTAAAAGGCTCCGCGGAAGAAATGAGAGATCAGTTCAGCGGTCTCGGTTCTGTACTTGCATCGCAAGCTCCTCCTTTCCCAGAGAATAAGTTGAAGATCAGTGATGGAGAGGTAGGCGGGGTTGCATATCGGACCTACACGCCTCTTGACTTTGAGACCAAGGAACTCCCTATTGGTGTCTTCTATCACTCTGGCGGTTTTGTTGTAGGGAGCCTTGACTCTGAAGATGGCTTCTGTCGGTATATCGCACTCAAGGCCAGCGTGGTTATTGTAAACGTTGGTTATCGATTGTCTCCAGAACACAAGGCTCCAGCTCATTTAGAGGATGCTGTCAGTCTTTACGAATGGGTAAGTCAGAGACCAAGCTCTCAGCCTATTGATACGTACGTCAAGAACCTTGACTGACAATTTGAATTCGTCAGGCATTTAACAACGCTCAAAGAATTGGCGGCAATCACTCTACTATGTTTACCATTGGCACATCCGCTGGCGGCTGTCTTGCCCTTGCAGTTGCCAGAAAGGTAGTCCTTGGCCAAACCAATCTTCCCACGGATGCTATCACTGGAGTTGTTGCACTATGCCCAGTAGCATTCCACCCACAAAACATCCCAGCAAAGTTCCAGGCGAAGCACTCGTCCTACAAGGAGAACAAAAACAACGTACCTATAGTCGATGAGCAATCACTTTTGCAGATGTTCGACAACACAGATATTGACCGTGACGACAAGGATTACCTCCCATTGCTGGATGATACATGCTTGAAGATGTTCCCTCGAACATACATCGTGACATGCGGCATGGATACACTACGGGATGATGGAAAGGTTCTCTATGATAGCCTCTCTTCTGCGGGTGTGGCTACCAAAACTAACCACTACGGCAATATGCCTCACTGTTTCTGGATAGTTCCATCTCTACCTGAGACTGAAGTGTTCTTGAACGGGGTAATAAGCGGCATCAACTGGGCTATTAAAACCAGTGATTAGTTTAGCATGCATATATGTACTCACACATATCTCACAGTTGCCTGATGTCCTTTTGGTGTATCAAATATACATCGAGCACATTGAATTCATCGACTCAGATAGAAGACCTTCTGATTACATATATCACAGCCCAAACGCCAGATTATTCGTCCCCATGTTTCCTTCAACCTCAAAGCTACACGCATCTACAGTCGGGAAGAGAGGAAAACTGCCATCAAATGAGTCAAAGGTGATTGTCGTGGGCGTAGGGAGCGAGAATGCCTCCAAAGCTTCATGAGGTAACATGCCCATCAACCCCCCATCAATGTCACCAATCGATTCTCCAAATGACCACGAATCAAGATTTGCCTCAGTCTGGCTGAAATCACTAAAAGACGTTGTCTTTACTTTGTCATGAGGATTCGGAGTATGTGGCCTAGACCCATCATGCACAGTACCAAACAGGTTTCTCACAAGGAGGCTCTGTCTCTCCATCTTCCGACGTGCCCTCTCATCAACGTATATGTTGCAAACAGTTTGGAGGTTATCGATAGTTTGCAGTGCACCCTTAGCGACAGGATCATGGGTACTGAATCTAGCCATTAAGGATCGTACACCAATCATACTTTTCTCGAGAGGGAAGATATGATCCAAGTCATTGAAGTAGGCGGTCCCAAGCACCAACGCTGCAACAAATAATGAGTTCACGACAAATGGGAGACGCTTTGGAATCTCTCGGTTATCTCCCATCACTTTCAGGAGGTCAACTGTCCTGACTGCAGAGTCGACACAGGAAAAAGCAAGGACTTGGTCTGGCTCAGTTGCAGCTGTAGGGGGTTCCCACTGGCTCATGTCCTGGCTGGCTTTGTACATATGTTTGGAAGCGCTTTTCGTCAGGGAGGGTCGAGCAAGAAGCATGATTGTCCAATAGTAAGCTTCTTTAAGATGGCATAGACCGATGTTTGGCGTTTCCTTCCCGTCGGCTTCATCGATGAATTCCGATGGTTTTATGCTATCAGTAGCCAGACCTAGAGGGAACTTGTTGGCCCATTGTCGATGGTGTTCACTGATTCGCTCCAGGTGGCTGTTTGAGACTTTTTGTGGGGAGTAGATATTGGTAAGGATATCTTCAAAGATAGCGCAGAGATCGTTGGACGCTGAGTAATTCTCGTCGATGCCTGTGTTTCGAGTTTCGTGTGTGGATGGCGGACGGCCAAGTGATGCACTCATAAAAAGATCTAGGACGCGGAGAACCTTCCACAACCTCTCTCGCAGGAGATATTCGGGTTGCTTGAAATGCTTGTTAACATCGTGTCGCTGAATGCCGAGGGCATATGCCGCGCGGACAGCACTGCCGAGGTACATGAATGCAGCGTTTCGTCGTGATGCACCCAAGAGGTACATAGTAATAAGAATGTTGGACTGGACTGCAGATATGCTAATGTCGTCCATGATAATGGAGGCGGTGATGAAGCGTCCGTAGTTGAAATACTGCTCTGCTTCCTGGTCCCTATTCTCAGGACATGTCTGGGCGCCAATTGCAAATATGAGAAAGAAGACAGCTACAGAAGCTTTATCCTCTGGTTCATCAGGGCATTTCTGATACCAAGACTCCATTAACTCCATGATTTCTCCTTCGTCAAAGAGGTTGAGTACACAGCTGGTGGAGCGGAAGAACCAGGAGACTAGATATCGAGCCTCTTCCTTGTCGGGCATTACTGGTGCATCATCCATGATGCTGACGAGCCATGTAGTACTGTCCGACGGTTTGGCCTCGACCATGAGATGTTGTAGAGCATCTTCGGTGAATGCACAAGGACCGACTGAATCACGAACTAGTCGTCGGATTATTTGGAGAAAGGACAAGTTCGCCGCGTCACCAATAAAGACGAACTTCCCATGGCCATCTTGTATGAGCGTAGAGAGTTGGGGGCGATCTGTATGGTCTTTGTGTAGATCATGCCCAGTCTGGCTGCTGATTTGAGACAGTGTTTGGTTGAAGACTTCAATAGAGGAAGAGATGCTTGGTGATATGGAGCCCTGTGAGTTGTCTATATCAGATGTGGGAGGGCGGACGACCCGAGCTCTGCGCTTTCTCGTCGGAGAAGGGGTAAAACTGCATTCGGCATCCACTCCGCGGATGATGCAGCGGCCACACGGTTGACGACCGTCACAGCGCTCTTTGCGACGCTTGCAAGTGTAGCAGGCATTGGCGCATCGACGGCGTTCACTGTCTTTGAGTTTTCGAGAAGGCATCGTTGACGTAAGTGTAGTAAGTTGAGACTAGAGTATGAGAACACTCAAGATTTCTGGGGACGAATAACATTTAAGTGATTCAACGGGATTTGCGGGCGACCTAGATTGCGGGGTTAGAATCTCCCCAGGTACACTAAAGGAAGCGAACCTATTACGGCAGATTGATATCTGGTTTAGACTTGACTAGACGCGGCCACGTCTGGAGAACCTGGGGGTGGGCTGAGTTCAGCTACGGTCTGTAAGTACATTGGGCATTGCACTATGATGAGCATGACCATCGAGGCATCTTTAAACTACGGTACATTAATTTGTGCTTTCCTTGTTTCCATGGCAAGCATCTTGCAACTTTCTCGCTAATGACACAAAACATAGCAGTAAGTATGAAATTCTACCTGTTGCTTGGGAGGTCTACAACGCTTTTGGCTTTTTCTTCAGACTGTTATGTGGTTTTTAATCTCTACCAAACACTCATATATCGAGGCACGCAACTTACGAATTAAACAGTGAGTAATTCAGTTCGCAATTTGTAGTTATTGTCTCTCACAGGGTGTCAACTCTCTCGGCTCAGCCGAGGTGAAGTGTGGGGGTGAGACGGGCCTACCCCATAGCCATCGGAACCCCACAAGTCACTGCCCCAGATCCGATCCGATGCAGGACACTACAGCCGATGGCCAATCTTGTATTTTGTGGCCATTCAGTGAAATATCAGTGATCTCTTTCACTATTGCGCTGAATAGTTTGCTTAAGGAAGCAGGTTCCAGCTTCCGCTAAAATAGAATATGCCTAGTGAGGAGGAAAGCATCAGGTCTTTGGTCATTCTTGCAAGTCCTAGCATGCTGATGTAAAACGGGAGACTGATCTATAATAGCATACCAACTTTCTTATAATTCTTATGCTACTTTAGGTGTTGTGCTACTGCTGCTTACACATGCTTCCCAATATTCCCGAAGCCTGCCCTTCTCCATCAGTTCCTCCCAACTTCTTCTTAAGCCAGGGAATCTCCTCCAAAGAATACCGATACGCTCTAAAAAGCGCATTCGATTCACCGGGGAATATCTTCGCAGTCGCCTGATCAGGGTAGGGCGCAAAGTGCGGGTTGATAAACTCCCAGCAAACATATCCGTCCTTAGTAACCTCAAACAATCTTCCAAAAGCACTCTCACAAAGCAATGTGTTTCCGTTCGCCAGTCTCTGCGCACTGCCCATAAATGGTGTAAAGAAGTTATGCATCTGCGAGCGGTCCCTGTACTCCCAGACGATTTTCTTCGTTTGTCTATCAACCTCGATGGAACGGGTATAAGTGATAGATTCGCCGTTGCGGAAAGCTCCATTGTCGAAGATAAGAATGTTGCCGTTGTCTAGTTCAGTAGCGTTGTGCTGTTGAGCAAGAACCTCTGGGCCGAGCTTCCAGACGATGTTGCCGGTAGATCTCTCGATGATTATAACGGCTGATACTGATCTGAGAGACGCCAGGATATGTTTACCGTCGCGCATGGGAATGACGGAGTTGATGAGTGGGTAATGCTCTCTTGTGTAGTGAGCTTGGAGAGGGTATTCATCTCGTGGGAGGCGCTCTGAGACTTTCCATTGCCAGACGAGATTGCCCTTCTCGTCAACTTCATTGATGGTGTCGGCGTAAGTGATGCCATCGATCTCGCTGCCTGGGACACCGCCAATAACTTTCGCTGAGTCCTCCGGAGACAGGGCCTCAAGACCCGTATACAGAAAGCGGCCATCACCGTAGTGATACTGATCATGATGACCCAAATCATCCGTGAACTGACGAACCACTTTGCCATCAGGATCAAGCTCACTCATGACACCTCCACCATATTTGTTGAAGAAGGGAAAGGGGAAAGGGCCTCCATCTTTGGTGGTGAGCTCAGTTCTTCGAAGGGTGTTAACAGCAAGATTTCCATTGGGTAGAATTCTAGCATGACGACCTATTCTGCCGGGGAGTTTCCATGAGTGGACTTCTTTGCCGTCAATGTCGACAAGGTGAGCTGTGTCGCTGGTCAGGGGACAGAAAAGGGTGTAGCCGCCAAAGGACTTATCCTTGTCGACACCTGTGAGACCGACGCCACGTCTTTTTAGTGTGTTTTGTTCCATGGCAGAAGCTTAAACTGCTGACTTTATGCCGATGATGATTGTTGGAGCTGGTGTCTTGCTTGGTGATGGTTTCAAGACCTGTTGAGAGATTGTCTTGGTTGATGGCTTATTCGATCTGAAGACAATATCGACACTCTGGACTTTACCTCATACTTGTAGACAATCTTCTTCTCATAAAATGATATCTTCAAATAAATATTGGCGTGATATCGCGAAAACATCAAGCCCACGGCATCCCGGCGGTAAGCCTGGGGGATGCCGTCGGGATGCCGCCGGCTGATATCGATCCGACGGTCCCTCCTTATCACCGCCGGCGCCATCTCATCTTATCAAGTCCTCCAATAGGTTAACCCAATTCAGCACGCCATTATCGTCGCCATGGTATCTTCAACACCATACAGATCTGGGCATATCGCTTATCAGGACATCATTATTGCTTTGGCAGGGTGGTAGTATATAGACTGTAGCATTGTTCGATACCATCATGTTAGAAACCACAAGAGTTTGGATTTGCCAGTTAACTTCTCGTTACAATGAGTTCCTTTTCTGAAAAGAGTCACCCGGTGCAGTCTAAGGCTTCGGAACATGATGGCGATGTTATTCAGGATGAAGCCATTCATGTTCCGGGCTATGATCCTACCCTTACCATCGAGTCTGGGGAAACCAGGAGAGCTTTGCTCAAAGTTGACTTCTTCATCTTGCCCTTTATCGTTCTTTGTTTCTGCTTCCTCCAATTTGACCGTACCAACATCGGCAATGCCTTAACCGATACACTTCGAACGGACATCAACATCGACAACTCAGACATCAACTTAGCCCAAACTCTCTTCACAGTCGGTTTCATCGTTACAGAGCTGCCCTTCAACATGATCAGCAAGTACATGGGCCCTGAGCGATTCCTTCCCATCACCATGTTCCTCTGGGGTATCGCTACTTGGTCCCAAATCTTCTTGAAGAATGCACACGGCTTATGTGCTGCTCGATTCTTCATTGGTGCTCTGGAGGGTGGTTATATCCCTGGTTTTGCTCTTTACATCTCGCGATACTATACAAACCAAGAGCTTGCTTTACGATATGCTATCTTCTGGGCTTCCAACAGCTTTGCTGGTGCTCTTGGTGGGCCTTTGTCTATCGGTCTTCTTTCACTTCGTGGAAGAGGTGGTCTTCATGGATGGCAATGGCTATTCCTCATTGGTAAGTCCCAAACTCTGTATGCAAGGTTAGCACTAACGAAACGTAGAGGGTGTTTTGACATGCTTCCTCGGAGTCCTCGCATACCTCTACTTCCCCCACAACGCCGCGAAGCCTAAGTCCTTCTTTGGCAGATCCTTCAACATCTTCACCGAGCGTGAGGCTTCCATCATCGTCACCCGCGTCATCCGTAACGACCCTACCAAAGCCCTTCGATACGGCCAACCAGTTCTACTGTCACATATTGTCGATACTTTTACTGACTGGAGATTATACGGTCATCTCGTCGCTGGCCTTCTCTCCATGGTCATGATCTCTCCGATGAACACATACGCACCCTCCATCATCAAGTCATTGGGCTTCACTTCCCTTCAAGCCAATGGTCTCAACTCCGTCGGCAGTGTCTGTGCCTTGATTTGGTCAGTCACGTTGGCTTTCAGCAGTGATCACTTCCGCGAGCGTGGGTTCCATATTGCCCTTGGCTATCTCTGGGGAGCTGCCGGTCTACTTTGGCTAGCCCTTGCACCAAATGGTGTATCGAAGTGGACTCTATACGGCGGAGTGGTCTGGACACAGATGGGAATGGGCTGTGTCCAAGCCATCAGTGCTGCATGGCTCACAACCAAGATGCAGGATTACAAGAGACCTGTTGCACTGGCTGCTTATGTGATGAGTATCCAGCTTGCCAATTTTCCCGGTAACCAACTCTTCAGAACTCAAGGTACACACAAACCCCATTTCGCACAAGGTCTAGGCTAACTGTAACTAGATGCACCTCGGTATACTCGCGGACTGAGTATTGCCGCTGGCTGTGCTATTGCTGCCGCTGTTGTTATTCTGGTCTGGAAGTTGCTGTACCGACTCTTTGACAATGGTGATGCTGGTGTCGAGGAAAAGTTTCAAGTTGCTTCAGACGAGACTAGGAGTGGGATTTAAAGCTTCGTTGGCGATGCTATATATAGTATGATCGGTCTAGGTAGAAGGTTTTAAATACAGCAATACTCAACAGATTTAGGTAACCTTGCGACTGTTTGCTTTCAGTCTCCAGCCACGCCTAGCTTTCATTATCAATTCCCTGGTTCTCCTCCTCGTCAACTTCCATGGAAAACCTCAGGTTATGAATTTCCGCCGTCTTCCGCCATTCATTCTCACTCTCCTCAGAGATCTTAGCTCCCCCTCCTCCTGAGAGTCTCAAAATCGGCTCGTCGGGGTCATTGGGGTATCCGGTGCAAAAAACGAGAGTCGTGGACCACGAGTCTTTCAGCTCTACAGAGAGATATTCCGCCTTGGGCATTCGTGATACACATCGCGCAGCCGCCGCAAAATATTCATTCGCCACGTCGTCAACGGGATACATAGGATGCCAGCTATCTGGTGATCGCCATACGTTACGGACTACAAGCCGCTTCCCTGAGGGTGATATGTCTGATGGTGTGAGTTCGAAAGCTTTAAGACTTGGCCAGTGAGGCTTTTCAGCTGTTTCTGACTCTGATGGCCAGAGAATAGTAGGCTCAATGCTCCCTGTAAAAGAGAAATCTTTCAGGCCCTCTCTTTGCGAGAATTTACATAGTTCTCGGCTCAAAATGTCTTCTTCTGTCGGCGCCAAGGACATGGCATCCAACAGCAAGCGTGGATTAACATAGTAGTCGAGGTCGAACTGATGGATCGACGAAGGCAAGCCATTCAGCGATCGTGCGAGTTCTAACGAGTCTTGTTGTGAGAAATTACCATCGTCTGAAGTATATTTGAGTTGAACTTACCATTTCTCTCCTTCAACACATTCTCTGGTCCTCTCTGAGACATCAGGCGCAGAGTAAGCGATCCCAGACGCGACATCGTACCCACTATTAAGCAAAAAGAGCGCGGGGAGTAGAAGAAGCGATCAAACCCGCGGCAGAGGTAGAAACTTCGTATCATGGGCACTTCCGGGAGACTTGCTTTCAACTCATCAAAGTTGTCCTCGACGTGATCTTCCAGTTTACTGAGATAACTGGGGCCACTTGGAGCCCCGGGTATGGTAACGTTAAAGTCTACTAGTGGCTCGTCTTGCAAAGGTAGTTGGGCGAGCAACCGGAAAAGAGGCATAAAACCCGTGTCAATCTCAGCCCTTGTCGTTGGAGGATGTTCTTCATCTGGAGGTGAAAACGAGTAATCAAGCCGGCGGAGATATGAAAGACGCCTGGGTGTGAGAATGTTGTTGTCGATGGCATACAAGACAGATTCTGAGTTCAATTTGAGCTCACGGAATGAGGCTTCTTCAATCAGAGGTTGCCATCGGCGAGATAGTGCTGCTAAAGGTGCGAGACTGTGGATGGGAGGTCTAGTTTCGCCGAAGAATTTAGCTGGCGAGAAGTACTCATCTGGTACAAGGTGTTTAATTATATTGGATACGATCTCTGTTGCTAGTCGGTCCATTTTTGTGGTGTTGTTGCAATGCGTTGGAAGGGGAGAGTGACAATCATGATGGATTCAGTGAGCAGAAATCGATCACGGAACGGAGCGGAAAATATCCGTGTGTCACTTGTTGGCTGCTGCCTGTTACACGACCATTTTAGTGCATTGACAATTTACGATTCCTCCTGGTGAAGTAATTGCAAGTGACTTTTAATAGCTCATATTATTTTCCGAATATCACTAGACAGACGCGTCTGTATCTGAATGAACCTGGGCCCATTCTGGCCAAGACTCCAATCCGCCATCCGCATCAAACATCTCTGAACCTATAAAATTCGGATACATGAAAGAGAGATCTGGTGGTAACAATAACTCTTCGGAATTATAATAAGCACCAGGATTCTCAGATAATGCTCCGGAAACAAGAGGCGTTGAAGGTTGGAAATCTGGTCGAAGCTTTTGGAACTGTGCATGGACAATATCGCCTAGAATATGGGCAGCATGACAAGGCAACCCAATGGTCTTGAACCAGTTTATAAGCTTGAATACTATATTATCCAGCTCGATAGTGTCATAATTAGTTGCTCGCAGTTTGGACTCGTATGTGTGAACGATTCGACACAGAGTCAGTGCAGAGAAGCTGAGGATGTGATATATGTGATCTGTTAAATGGCGAGTCCGATCGTCGGTTGTGTCGATGGCAAGATTTATGATTATTTTTGAATGCTTGATCATTTCTTTGAGAACGGAACTGTGCATAACTGATTTGGGTGATTTGAGAGACTGGCAATGAGCCAGTAGGTGGGCGAAGTGGAAGCCCATTTGTAGAAACTGGGATCTGGGCTCGTCTGGATCATGTCAGCATTAATATTCAAGTACTTCGAGAATATACTTACGGAAGAGGACCATCCAATCCTGTTGCCATGCCTGTAGAGCGAGTTTAGTTCCCGCAAGGTCAACCTGAGCAATTCCACATTTGTTGTAGATAATCCAGTAGAGCTGAACTTCTGCTCCCATCCTCGCCTCGTAGTTGTTTACTTCATTCGACTTGACAAAATCAACACATTGGTCAACTTGTACTTGAGTCAGAAGTGAATGTCTGCGAGTTCCAACGCAGTACCTGTACTGAATTCAGCAGGCATCCCGTGAGAGGGCACTTGGGGACCTACTGAAGATGGGCGACACACAGGTGATTCCACAAACACCAAGCGTCCAGCGAATCACTGGTATGCTGAGACGAGCCGGGGCGGATAACGTCCATGAAGTGAGGGCTCGCGAGGGCTTGCTGAATCGCATAGCCTGTGAGCAGCCAGCTGTCTATACTCAAGGGAACTTGGCCTATAGTCGTCGACCAAAGGCTTAGTATGAGTACGGCTTGGAAGAACTCTTCAGTCTGCGGGACTTCTAGTAACGATGTTGTGATGAGGCGCTTCGATTCCTCAAAAAGCCTGGGAGCGAGCCGATCTGCCAGATTCTGGCTTGTGTGCCGGACGGATATCAGGAAGATGCTGCATAGAAGTAATGGAGATTTTCGGACTTGTAAGAGGAGTCTGTCTGTTGGGATGTCTTCTGGAAATCTGACCCATCTGCCATAGTGGACATGGAATCTGAAACAAGTCAGCTATTCATTATTTAACTGAAGATAGTGGTAGCTTACAGTCCTAATAGTGAGTGGGCTGTTTGTAGCGAGACAAGTCCTGTTGAGATAACGTCTGATTGGGGCCCTGTTTGTGCAATTGCTTGCTCGGGCGAGTGAACTCCTGCATCGGTTGCAGCATCTCGTATTAAAAATACCGGAGCAGGGTCGAGTTCTGCAGCCTGCACTGGCACTTCCACCACAGAAGATCTATTCTGATTTGACGAGCCAGCGATTTCATCCAGTTTCGAGTCAAGTTTATCGACTAAAGCGCTGACTGTCCGCTCAAGTCTTTCTAACCTACACGAACTGTCAATGAAAACTCCTCGTACTCCCAATTATACAAACCTATCGTCAACTGAACTTCTCCGAACTCGAACAGCCGAGCCTGGACGTGAAATGTCTATTTGTTCACGTATGGGTGGTGAGATCGAGCGTCGATGGCCGTTAAAGTCCAAGGAGCATCGTTGAGATAAGGTCTTGCAACGCAAACAAGTTCCATTTGAGCTGCTGGAAGCGTAACAGCGAGTTTTGTATTTGCGGCAAAGATCACATGCTTTTGAAGCTCTACCAGATCGTACAGGCGGCATATTAATAGTAAGGGATCTGCATGCAGGAAACAAATGTTGAACATAGATAAGGAGTTCGATGGTTTATCGTGCCTTATCAGTAGCTATGGCGTGCTAGGGCGATCACGTGGAAGCTACGTAGATATAAGTGGCATCGACAACCTCATGGATTCAGAAAGTGTCTTTGAGGAGATTTATTGTGAGACCCTTCGGTTAGTTACGTACGTAGATTTGCAAATGCGTGGAGATTTTAAGTACGTCTGAAAGATTGGTAATTGATTGAAACTTACGGATGACCCCAGCGAACAGAATGAATGTTTAAAAAGGCCAGCACTCTTAGGGCCGATGCCCGTTAGGAGCAAGGCTTTCAAACCCATCATGAAAGAATTACATAATACCATGAACACCCCCAATGTTGTCTGAAATACGCCAATTATAATCTTTCTGGCTCTGGTCTCAACCAGCGATGCCAGAGTCTAGGGTGACAGACGATGGACAAGGTGAGGCCAGGTGAGCAAACAGCCGAAGATCAGCCACGGCGAGCACCCCACTACGGGCACCTTTAAATTTTGCGCGGATCGCGTTCCTCTCTTCTTCTTTTTCTTTTCTCCTTATGACCCTCTTCATTCAAGAAATCGTAAGTCCTTCACCACGCACAAATCCTCGCATTTTGCTAACATTTACCTCGCAGATGATGAGAACCGCGTGTTTAATATGATGCAGTGCCTCCTCCCCGGACCTCGAAACCCTCTGCCTCTCGGGGCAGCTTAAGCGGTTTCGTGGCGAGGTGAGGTTGGTACCATGAAATGGGCGTTCGACACAGACCTTGTTACAAGCATCGGACGCGATGGAAAAAAGCTCTGACTTATCATGAATGAAAGAGGGGATTTCTTGTTTGGTTCGTGCGGCTGGGGTAACTCGGCATGCAGAAATTGAACCGTTCTGACAGGTAGGTTTTTGTTTTTTGCGATTGAGGGAACTGGGGAGCGAGCCTCAAGTGAGGTTTCGCGTATATATGTGTACTACGAATTGAATTGAATTAAATTTTGTATCTTATTTGTAATTACAAACCTTGTGCTTCGCGACCTGCTGTTTTTGATAGAGTGAATGTGCCGTCCCTTGTCTAGAGCTGTATCAGGTGAAATGAGTTCTTGGTGAGACGTGAAGAAGCGAAGAGATTATCACACAAGCAACCAAACACGCAGGCGAACGGCCACAGGCAGACTGTGTTTGTGCTATCTGAAAGCCCAACGATGCCTCAATTTGCATTTCTCTCAGAGAATAAAGTCCCCAGATTTCTTCAACCTCATGGAACATCGCCATCTCTGCAGTGGAGCTATCTTGGCGCAATCAAGTCCCTCTGAAATGAGAAGACAAAAGAATCCATGGTGACGACATCAGTAGCGTCCCCTGGAATTACAGTGGGAGAGTAACGCCCGCCCGTGTCGGAGTCAACCACCTTTCCGGAGGACACGAGTTTGGAGGGTACATTGTAAGACCGCCGAGCATCGCTGTGAGGCAAAGGTACCTCTCTATCATCCACATCTCTCAGAATCTCCACCTTCTCGTCCTACAACCACCAAAGCCCAACCTCAAGTCAACGCCAACCCGAACAGCACACACCCCTCCCCTTGTCCTGCCACGCCCCAGAATCGTCCACGTCCCCCGGCGCGGATGCGGACACTCTCTCGTTGTCTCTCTCGGTCAACTCTCTTTCTTCGTCCAAGACCCTTTCAATATCTCTTTTTGCGCTGGTCACTTTGAAGCGACCTGACACGCTCGACTCGCTCGCCTTCTGCTGCAGCAGCTCTTATCGTCATCCTCGCATCGAGCCCCCCCCGGATCCCCGGCCATCATCATCTGTCACCGTACCCCGTCGCTCGTTGCAACGTCCGTCGTCTGAACTTTTTGTCCCTCCATCGCTCGGCGATTATAAGCTCGATATAGCTCCCGAGCTCCTGTTAGAATCATGTCAAGCTCCTTCGAAAAGTCCGTCAAGGGCGCAACGAAGATCAAGGTACGTGTGCGGTCTTGGCGGCGCGCTCTTGATGAGCCTAATATCAGCGGCTATCATGAGCCCAACCAATTTTCCTCGATGGGCGCTGGTTCTCACGATTCGACTTGGTACTGATCTTGGATGCTATAGAATGCTCCCCCAAAAACGAAATACATCGAACACATTCTCGTAGCTACCCATTCCGGCGAAGCTGGCGTCGGCGAGGTCTTTCGCGCTCTCACATACCGTCTCCGCGATTCAACATGGACCGTCGTCTTCAAAAGTCTAATTACTGTTCACCTGATGATCAGAGAGGGATCTCCTGATGTCACGCTCGCCTTTCTTTCGACGCATCGCAATGTGTTAGCGATTAGCAGCTTTACAGATGGTACGTTCCACGCAGGCCGAAAGATATCTGGGTATGGGCATTGACAGATTGGCAGCACAAATCCAAGGACGAAATATCCGACATTATGCCCACTATCTAGCTGAGAGAGCTCGCGCATACGAGAAGACGAAGACGGATTGGGTGCGCGCTTCTGAGTCAAGACTTGAGAAGCTTTCGGTTGAAAAAGGATTGTTACGGGAGACGGAGATTGTTCAAAGCCAACTGGAGGCTTTACTAAAATGCGACGTAAGTTGGGACCATAGCAGGAGAGACAATCCCGAGAACTGACAATCCCAGGTGATGGAAAACGAGCCAGAGAATGAAATTACCATAACTGTTTTCCGACTGCTTGTCTTGGATCTGTTGGCACTATTTCAGGTTCTCAACCAAGGGCTCATCAGCATTCTCGGTATGTTTGCCCCTCCCCCTCTGTCTCAGCCCGCCACTTTGACTAACATTCCGACCCCTTCAGGTCACTTTTTCGAGATGTCAAAGGTGGATGCCGAACGTGCTATGGCCATTTATCGGAAATTCACAAAGCAAACAGACTACGTCGTTCAATATCTGAGCGTAGCTCGTCAGCACGAACACCACACTCGGGTCGAGGTGCCCAAGCTCAAGCACGCACCTGTCAACCTTGGACGCCAGCTGGAGGAGTATCTTCACGACCCCGATTTTGAGGTTCACCGAAGACAATATCTGGCTGAGCAGGATGTGAAGAAGATTGGTGGAGGTTCAAGCTCGAAGCAAGGAGGCCTCAGCAAGAAGAAGAGCACCGATTTCCCCGAACCAGCGTCCAACAACCCCTTCCCCAAGATCACGGCCTCGTCGAGCGGGAACAGGGCACCAGAGTCGAAACCGCAAGCCAACAAGGGTCCCGACCCTGATCTGATCGACTTCTTTGACTCTATCGAACAGAATCAGACACCGATGAGCATGAACCCCCAGCCTCAACAGCAGGCTTTCCAGCAGCAGCCGACAGGCATGCCGTTTCAGCAGAACGGTTTCGCCACCCAGCCTACTGGGTTTGCCTCCAACAGTCCATTCCAACAGCCTCAGCAAACCGGGTTCATGCAACCGCAGCAACCCCAGATGCAGCAGCCTCAGATCCAACTACAGCCCGACTTCACCGGGGCTGGTTTCGGAGGCTTCACTCCTCAACAACAAGCCTTCCAACCAAGCTCGCTCGCACCAATCCCTCAGGATACAATGGCCAGCTTTCCCAACGCGGCCCCTCAAATCCAACAACCTGTTCAGAACGGATCGCCTCAGGGCCTCCAACCGATGCAAACTGGAAGCACCAACCCTTTCCGCCAGTCTATGCTCATGGCCCAACAAACAGGTCTTCCATCATCTGCTACACCTGCTCTAAACCGCCAATCTACAAACCCATTCGCTCGAACATCACCACAGCAAAACACTTCTCCTTTCGCCCAGGCTTCAAACTCACCTTTCCAATCACCATCTCCTCAACAACCTGCTCTTCAACCTACACCAACCGGCACAAACCCCTTTGCACGAAACTCCACGATGCCAGCGCCAAACCAAGAACAGCGTCCGCAAACAGCCGGCGCTGCTCTCGCTCCTCAACCAACCGGTACAACCAATCCCTTCCGAAACGGCGCCTTTGTCAACCACAACACAGGCATGGGATGGCAAGCCAACCAGCAGCCCATCGGAGGAGGCCTCGACCAACTTCCCACAGTACCTGTATTCCCTCGTCCTGCTCAACAGACACCCTGGCAGCAATAAGACTATCGAAGCAGCAGTTCCAAATAAGAACCACATTATCTTACAAGCTCAAATCAAGACATAATTCGCATCGCGTTTTCCACAGCGCCCTTTTGTTTCCGTTTCTTGGCTGTAACAGCCTCCCTTTCCATATAGTAAGCGAGGCGTTTTCGGGGGATGAGATTCGAAATGAGGATTGCAAGGCCACAGGATGAGCACACAGGAGGATACAGTATCCTTCTGAAAATGCCCTTGAATCCTCTCCTGGTGATTTTTCCTTTTGGATTAGTATAGTAGCAGTCATATAAAAATACAATTATCATCAATTATTTCTCTGTATTCACTGTGTCTGGTGTATGCCCTCTGTAGCCATGATATCGTGTCATTTTTACCATCTTCAAAACTCCAATTCCGTTATATCCCTCTGCATTTTCCCAAACTCCCAAACTCCATAGCTATGCCCGTTTAAACGACGAAAAATCATCTACTAGAACGGATCGTCGACGTCCATTATACCCCCAGTATCTCCCGTCGCAGCAGCTTCTTTCGCTCCCGCCGTAGCAACACTCTTCTCAACCTTCTCCTCATCCACAAACACTCCCAGCCCTGAAAAAGCCTCGAACAATGCTCGTGTGAGATACTCATCAGGACTGTATCCTCCAGCCTTGTACTCAGGCTTCGTCCTTGTGATCTCGACCCACTCGTTGCTGTACGTCGCTAGTTTCTCCGGCGCAAGGTCCACGCGCTCTGGCATGACGCGCACGCCGCCGTACGGATCGTATGGCTTGTTGTCCACAACAACTGCCTTCTTCTCGCGTAGTCCTCTGATAGAGAGACCGCTGCTTCCTGCGGCGCTGAGTGCTGCGTCTCGCTTGTTGTGTCCTCGTTTCTTGAGCATGATCTTGTCCATCGCCTCTGATGCACGGCCAGTTTCTGCGCTTTGCAGAGAGTCGAGCATTTCCTCTCGGAAGCGCTTGGCGTTGGCTTTCTCCTCGAGTTCTTCTTGTTGTTCACGTAATCGTCGCTGTCGAGCTTCTTCCTCCTCTGCTGCGATACGACGTTTACGAGCATCATCTGTCTCGCGCGCAAGACGCCTGTTGCGCTCAATGTCCGCCTTGTGCTTCGCCTCCCACTCGCCAAGTTGCGCCTCAGCCTTCCTCCTCTCCTCGTCCGTGCCATAAACAAGATCACACGTCAAACACTCCACCATCTCCAGATACTCATTATAATCGTCCAGCGTCTCAAAGTCCTCCTCAACCTTGTTAAACACCGCAGCCACTCGTCTTCGAATATCGACTTCACGCTCCACGGCAAGATCCGCGAAGAAGGCAGTCTTGAAACCGCGAAGACGAAGGGTCTTGTGGCAGCCGGCATAGGGACATTGGTTGGGACCGTCTTTGAAGATTCGCTCGACGCAGGTCTTGCACATCCGGTGGTAGCACTCTGGGTTGATGCGAAATTCCATGTCGCGGTTGAAGTAGCGTGTTGTCTTGCATACGGGACATGTCTCGTCTTGGTCTGGCGGTGGAGGCGCGTTAAGATCTGTGGCGTGGCGTATTGAGACGCCTGCGCGAGACATTTTGGCTGACGAGTGCAATGGCTGTGCGGTTGATTGGAGGGCCGAGGTTGTGAAGAGAAGAAGAGGAAAGGAAACGCTTTGTTATAGTGAAGAAGTGATTAATCAGTGACTACCTTATCAAATGTTGGTTCTGCACGGCTGACGAAACGGGGGTAGCAGGCTTGCCGGGGAGATTCCCATTGGTCAAAGCTCTGAACGACGTGGCCCCACCTTCTAGCTGCCCCTCCATGAATTGTCAGCCTTCTCTCATAACCAACAGCTTCCATCGATTTCTCCCCTCAGAAGATATCACAACCTCTTCAAAAACATCACCATGGCTGATAACGGTGAGTGCTATTTTAAGCCCTCATTCTATGGGTGGCCATAGACAGATTCATTGTCAATTCTAAGCCTCACGTACTGACTCTCACAGAACCTACACCCGCTGAGACCGCCGCTGCTAACGCAAAGGAGGCCCAGGAGCAGGCTGCTCTTCCCTACAAGTGGACTCAGACCATCTCAGAGCTCGACGTCACCTTCAATGTACCCGGAAACCTCAAGTCGAGAGATCTCGTCATTACTATCAAGAAACAGAGCCTACAGGCGGGTATCAAGGGCCAGGATCCAATCATCCAGGTACACACATACATCTCAAGCCACATCTCATACACCAACTAACCCACAACAGGGCGATCTCCCCCACGCCGTCCATGTTGACGACTCTACATGGACGCTCAGCACCAACTCAGACGGCACCAAGACAGTTGAGATCCACCTCGACAAGGTGAACAAGATGGAATGGTGGGCGCATGTTGTCACCTCTGCCCCCAAGATCGACGTGACCAAGATCCAGCCAGACAACTCCAAGCTCTCAGATCTCGACGGTGAGACTCGCGGCATGGTCGAGAAGATGATGTTCGACCAGCAGCAGAAGGAGAAGGGCCTGCCTAGCTCAGACGAGCAGAAGAAGGCTGATATCCTCAAGAAGTTCCAGGAGCAGCATCCCGAGATGGACTTTAGCAAGGCCAAGATCCAGTAAAAAGTACATACGACGAAGCCCCCATTGAAGAATTAAAAGACGTTTCAATTCGTTACTTGTTGTGTTTCTTCATCTTGTTTCTAGAGCAATTGCTGCGCGCTCGAGAAAGGCGTTGAAGTTTTTCACTTGTTGGAGCATACCGCCTGCGGAGCTCGATGAGCTGGCTTCGTCTGTGATGCGTGCGACGAGAAGCTCGAGGTTAGCCAGATCGGCCTTTTTCTCTTGGGCGCGTGAGAGTTCAGGGGCGTCTCGTCCTCGTTCGACTGCCATGTCTATATCATGCATTATAGCTGAGGTGTCGAGTCGGTACTGATATGATTAGCTGGTGTTGCATTCAAGAAAAGCAGTGGGCAACTCACTTTTGACTCTTTGGTGTCCTCTTCGTGCTTGATGCGTACAGCATCCATCTTGAGCGCGACTTGTTCCCTCTCTGCCTTGAGACGTAATATCTCTTCTCGCAGAGAGAGCTTCTCTCGCTGTACCAGACGAACACGCTTCCGTAATGATTGCCAGTCCATGAGGTGAATTGACTAACTCGTCAGTCCCGATACTTCCCACACCGGGCGAAAACAACTTACCAATTGTAATAATCGAGACGTAAGCTCTTCCTTGTACGCCTCAAGTGCCCGTATCTTGATCCGGCATTCTTTCTTCTTATCCTTCTCCTCGGTATTCTGTAGCGCCTCAAGGAGCTTTGCTACCGTGCCATCGATGACTTCCAAACAGGCCTGTGCAAAGACATCCACCGCTGTCACTCCAGTTGTCGTAAAAGGGAGATCCGCCGCGAGTTGATCTTCTTCTTCGTCATCGTCGCCGTTGATGAACTTCTTGACGTTGACGAAGCGCTGAACTGTGACCTCAATTGCTGAACCGTCGCTGACTCGCCGCTCTTTGGCGGCTTGTTTCGTCCTGCGGACCTGCTTCGGTAGTGGTTTTTCTTGTGTTTTTCGTGATTTCGATTTCGTAGGCTTTGGTTTGGCGGCGGGTTGCTTCTGTGTCGCGGGGCTTCTTGATGGTCGTCCACGGCGTCGTTTCGCTGCCGGTTCTTGAACTTCCTCTTCTTCCGCTTGTTCGTCCGGCTCAGCGACTGGCGACTGAGATGGGAGACTTCTGCGAGGCCGCTTTCTCCCAATTGTCTTGGCCGCTTCAACTGCCTCGATAGCTTCCGCTGCCTCTTCCTCCTCCTGTGGTTCCTCCTCTACTACGGGCGCTTCTTCACCTTCCTCCACTTCAGGTTCCGCGTCTTCTGTAGCGTCATCCGATCGCTCATCATCCGCAGGTGCGTGATCCGCTCGATTTGGTGAGAGCTCGTCTTCCTCATCTTGCTCAGCAAGCCTAGAAGGTCGCCTTTGTGACAGTCTCGATCGAATTACGGCGGGACCTTCACTCCGTCGCACCTTGCGCACGAGCGGCGAGGAGGAAGGCGGCGCATCGTCCTCTTGTAACGTCGTGTGTAGTCGTGTCGTTGACGATATGGCTTCGCTCATACGTACGTCCTGTCGCTTGTTCGCAACATCTTGCGCAATTTGTTCCAGTGACCTGCGGCTGGCCCGTCGTTGCGATGCTTGTTCGGAGGGTTCATTATCCGGTAGCACCGGTAACTCAACATCAGCGTCATTCTCGTCTGGCGCTTCGACTTCTGGGCTCGGTAATTCAGATTCTGGCTGCGGCTCTGGTTCGACCTCCTCCTCGGGTTCTACGTTCGGCTCCTCTACAGCATCGGGAATACGTTCTTCCTCCTCTCGCGATTCACCTGTCGTATCCTGCGCGCCAGATTCCTTAGATGTTTCTGGCAGATCGTAGGGGTCTCTCGATCGAGGCGATCGTCTCCGTGCGCTTCCTTGCGCTTGTGCAGACGGTGGCGGTTCGTTATCCAATCTTCTCCTCTTAGCAGAAGTATTCGGTGTTCGGCGCTCCGACGATGTATGGGGTGCGGGTGCAGGTGCGGCGGGAGTCGAGCCAGCTATGTTAAGGCCAGCGATGTCGAGGTTGAAGGAGTCATCTTCGATGTTGGCACGCCTTGAGTCGCATTAGCACAAGTACCTTGGTCATTCCGGAGACAAGCTCATACTGGGCACCTCGTAGACGCTCGTTCAACCGATCAGCGCGGCGCTGTTGGCCTGTTTATTGTGTTAGTGACTTGATCGACTGCTTGATCATGGGAATCGCTATTGGCATACCTGTGGCCATTGTGGGGGGAAAGGGCACCTATATCTTTCTCTGCGCATTCGATTTTATCCAGGGACAGTATTAAAGCTGAATGCGCTGGTGATGTTTCAATTGGGCGTTTTTTAATTGCGATGTTGATGGAGCAATGTTTGGATATACTTGTGACGCGTGGGGTGGACGCGTTCTAGAGCCGCGGGGCATCGAAGCAATTAATCGACTGATGGGCCAAATCGGCCGACCAATGACTATCTGCAAGACAAGACTAGAACATGATATTATAAAGTATTTTCTTAGGTTTTGTGTCGATTATAAATTTGCAAGATCTGCATGATTTCTCCCATCATAACCATGGAATTTCTGATGTCAACCAAGTAAATAAAGCCCCAAGACTTTTATAAGACGGCCAGCCGCCATCAACCGGGTATTATTAGTATTGTATATCCCTTTCCAGTCTATCCTTGGTATACCTTTCCTGCTCGACAGAGCTGAACGCCTTTTAAACAAGCCTCAGTCCTATGTACATGATAACAGCTGAAGACTAGTTCATAGGAATCCACTGCATCTTTTCTGTGTCGAATCGGTGACTAATCCCTTGTCAGTTCTCATGGACACACACGCATACACGTTGCATTGGAAGATCATACTCATGGTAATCAGTCCTTGACAATGCTCCCTTACCGTACTCCGAAGCCAGGATTTCCTTGTACCTGTACGGAATCTTGGCTTGAACACCTTCGAAGGTGGTGTCTAACAGAGGAAAGATGTACTTGTCCTGCCACATGAAGCTTTAGCACAAGGCAACGATCATTGCCATATGTACGATACGCACCTTGAACTCGTGGTCATGCTTGTCGTACATAACACCGTCGCCCATCTCATGCCCAGGGTCATACCTTGCCGCAGTGATGTCAATAAACAGGCCGTTCTGCATATCGATCCACCTTGCGTCAATGAAGTTCATGTAATCATCCCTCTCACGATATTTATGATACGGGTTGATCTCCAGCTGAAAGAAGCAACCCTCCGGACAACCATCGTACTGGTAGTAATAGATAGTCATGTTATGATAGGCAGCGAGGAAATACATGTCTGCCTCAGTAACTGAGACATCAGCGTCAAGGTCCCATGGCATGACCTGAGAGAATCCTTTCGGTTAGAGAGGGGTCTAGACATGTGAAGTTATGGATATCCGTTATTCTCACCTTCTTTCCCCACCACCAGCCGAGAAGGGAGCCATGCATTAGCCAGGTCTGGACTCCCAGATCTCGAAATGTGGCTAGGTATGTCTGCATGAGGACTTTGAGGCCTGCATTCTGAAGATGTGGCTCGAGGGCTTCACCAAAATATCTCAGATCATAGTGGGGATATTGTCTGAGCGAGCCCTTGTTAGTTTTCTGTGCGGCGTTGTTGGTTGTTGGTTTGGTAACTCACGATGCTTCCCCTGCAAGTTCCGTTAGTCAAAGACCTTCTCGTTTAGGATACGATGGCCAATTCGATTGGGCATAAGGGTGAACTTACTAAAGTATTTCGGTGGAGGAGCGTCTCTGGTGGGAAGTTTCTGTTCAAGCTTTTGCAGCACGTCGGGGACTCCAAAGGCACTAGCGCTGGTGATCCAACCCAGGGCAACGGCAATGGATGCCGATAGTCTCATGTTATATCCGTATTCCGTCTGCCTGGGAGGCTGTCACTACACGTGGTCGTCGAGACTCAATGGTCAACGCGTATAGTCAGTTTAGGTTGGTTACGTGGACTCTGTGGTGATGTTTCTGGAGATCTGCAGGGGTAGAGGCTCGATCGCTCGTAGGCTGGCTCGTAACTTGAAAGGGGGCGTGCGGTAATGACGTTGAGACTGGAAGCCAGTGAGAGATACTTAAATCAAAGCATTACCTAGTGAGTATTATGTTCACGAGAATATAAGAAGATGTGAAGTGTGTGCTTCTTGGTGTTGAGAATAATTAGATTAGGTACAGTCTGCACGATTCAGTGAGCGTACAGACAATTAATTGTTTGATGTTCCCGTGGCTCCCACACATCCGACGTAAAGGTCCGCGTCACCAGCTGAAATCATCCATATCGATAAGACGAACTGCCTGTATCTCTCAATAATAGATCGCAACAATTTATATGAATTATATCAACCTCTCTCTAGGCATTCATGAGGCGCATGTGTCCGGAAATGGACCTGATGTGGCCGCTTAAAATGCATCTTCATGCCTCATAAATTCAGTCACTGACACTGACGCAAGCTCAAATGCCCCCCCAGACACGCACATTTTAAGGTTGCCCAGCCTAGACTGGCCCGTCTCCACCTCCTCCTCCGTCCCTCGCATCGCCAAGCTGAAGCTCAGCTGCCTAAGCTCCCTCATCTTCAACCTCCACTAACCTTAGCCTTATACCCGGCTACTTGTCATCTTCAACCCCTCCCATCAAACCAGCGATTCCGCCGCGCTTCTCGTATTCCCTTTTTCTCTCGAGTCGCTCGACGCAAACGCACCAACGGCCGATACCTCCTTTTCCCGCCCTTGACAATGGGCGCGTGGAACGTACGTCTACGAAACATCATCATGCACTATCAGACCGACAAACTGACAGCACCATAGCTCTTCCGTGTCCTGGGCGACTTGTCCCACGCCCTCTCCAAATGCATCCTCATCTTCGCTATTCATCGAAACAGGAGCGCTGAGGGCGTCTCTCTCATCACGCAGATCCTCTACGCCCTCGTCTTCTGCACACGTTACCTCGACCTCTTCATCGAGACGGTGCCATGGAACATCGTGTTCAAGATCTTCTACATCATCTCGTCTATCTACATCCTTGCCATTATGCAATGGATCTACCCTCGATCGCGTGAGCGTGAGATTGCTTGGAAAATTGGCGCCGTCATCCTCGGTGGCTCATTTGTCCTGTCTCCGTTCGTCATGCTCATCTTTGAGAGCCACAAGGGTTTCCGACCTGTAAGCTACCGTTGCCTGACAGCTTGAACGTTGCTAACAACTTGTAGTGGATGTGGGTGTTCTCCCAGATTCTCGAGTCCGTTTGCGTTCTTCCTCAGCTTCTCCTCCTTCGACAAACAACCGTCCCCACCGTTATCGACTCCTTCTACCTCGTCGCTCTCGGTTCCTACCGCGCCCTCTACTGTGTCAACTGGTTCATCCGTGAATTCGAGATCTCCGGCAAGAAGCCCAACACCGTCTCCGTCATTTTCGGCATTATCCAGACTGCCCTGTACATCGACTTTGCCTGGGTTTACTACACTCGCCAGCGCGTCAAGCTCCGAGGTGGCGGCATTGTCGACGCTGATGACATGTCTCGCGGATGGCTCCTCCGCCGAATCTTCGGAAAGCGCTTCGAGAACAACGATGATGACGAGGAGAGTGGCCCTGGTGGATTCGAAGATGAGCAAGGTGGCCGACGAGGAGCTCGACCCAAGTGGGGAGCTCGGGGTATCTCAGTCAGTGCCGATGACGGCGTTCTCGAGCAGGACCGACACAACCGTGACCAGGACGAGTTCGGTGGCCCAGTCGACCCTGACGCCAAGATGCAAGACCCCGATGAGCTTGCCCGAGCTCTCGACGATGACGACGATGAGCAGACACCACTGCGACCTGGACAAACAGAAGGCCAGCCCAGCGGTCTTCAAGGCGGCGAGGGATGGCGCGACTAAGGCACCAAGCTTCCACGCCGAACTACAGCTTACATCACTTTTACGAACGCGAGTATGAACTCGAACGGAGTATGACGGATTATTTATTTGGAATGTCTTGAAAGTTGAAAGGTCTACCACGTTGCCATATCAGTGCTGCGTTTGATGCAATGCGATGCATGGAACTGCGTTAGAAGAAGAGAGGGAGAGCTGGTCTTGCTGATCTAGCAATGTTTCTAGGGGTATTCATGGGTCAGATTTATGTACACATAGCGGAATTCTAACAATGCTAATCTCAAGACGAGATGAATTGGAATTCGGTCACTCTAAGATCACGCATGTCACATTTGCGATTTGAACCAAAGAAGGGGTCGATGTGTGGATAATATTCAGGCAATAACCATGCCCATTCCTGCGCTCAAACCAGTGCAGTTGTGTTGAGACAATCCCATCCCTTTCCACCATCGCCACCATGTCCTTCAAGGACAACCAACGAGAAGCTCCCAACAATTCGCGCCGTCTGACAAGGAATCTTTCCAGTCCTGTCTTTTACAACTCCCATCAGCGGCATCCCAAGCCGCTAGAATAAAACTCCGATAATAACAAGACACAAAAAGCTAAATCGTAGCGAATGGAAAGAAAAAATAGTCATATACTAGTAATAACATAAACGTCTTGAAACCGCAGGGTATTTCCTTCAATGGACGAAGCGCTTCTCAAACTCTGCAAATAGCTTTGGGGTGATTTCATCGCTGCTCATGCCCTCAATCTCGACGAGCACGCCCTTCTGGGCGTAGTGGTTCAGAACAGGCTCGCTGGTCTCTTGGAACTTCTTGTATCGTGCTCTGTAAACTTCCTCGGAATCATCAGGGCGCTGAATCAATCGCTCGCCGGTGACGTCGTCAATTCCAGGGACTCGAGGCGCATTGAAGCTGGTGTTGTAGACTCGGCCAGAAGGCTCGTGGACCCAACGTCCGAGGATTCGCTCGAGAATAACAGATACGGGAGTCTTGAGGGAGACGACGAGATTGATCGGGATAAGCTTGTCGAGAGGACCAACTTGAGAGGCTGTTCGGGGGAAGCCATCGAGGATGAACGAAGCGGAGGGGTCGTTTGAGGCCTTGGAAGGACGGTGGCCGTCGAGGAACGGAGCGTTGATGAATGGATCAGAAGCAGCGCTATTGAAAGAAGCCTCCATCGCCGTCGCTTCGGAAGAAAGAGTCATGACGTTGGGGCCTCCATTCTTGGCGAGCCATCCCCGAGTGAAGAATTCGTTGGAAATAAGTCGCAGGATAAGATCATCAGCAACAAGTCCGCCCGACTTCATCGTATTCTCGACCTTGATCCCTGTACCATTATTAGCATACGCCTAAATGCTCCAATTGAGGGGAAACCAACCGAGGGGTGTCCTCTCCTTGACATTTCGACGCAAGAGATCACCAGTACTAATCTGATTGAGCTGAGGAAAGCGAGCGAGCAATCGCTCGCTCTGTGTCCCTTTACCAACGCCAGGTGCACCAAAGAGGATGACGCGAGCGGCCTTGTTCAGGTTCATTCTAGGCGACCTGTAACGATTGAGGCCGTCGCGAGTTGAAACAATTGAAGAACTTTTCACGTCGGAACAAAAGAATGAAAAAGTTGCGCTTCTATGCGGTGAATGAGAAAAAGGTTGTAGGTGAGGATCCAAAAAATAGTCGTTCGAGGTTTAATTTCTTGTTGAGGGTGGATGGGACGATACTTTCGGAGATGGCGCGGGGAGATTGTTGAGTTCGGGGAAATAAAAAGCAAGCACCGGCGGGGAATAGTTGTATAGGAGGATCAAGAGGTTGAGGGAGAGGAAATGATGGAATAAGCAGCCACGGGATTACAAAACAACAGTGAGCGATGGATTTGATTTATAACCAAGAAAGAGGGAAAGACGAGATGCGTTGAGTTGAGGTGGGTGGGAGCAAGGTTGGAAGTGGGGGGCTTATGTAGTGTAGATAGGGCGAGGCAAAGCGCTGTTGGTGTTGAGTCCAAGTCGCAAGCGCGGTACTTTGAGCTTGCGCTGTAATTCACTGAGGATACAGGTACCGTTCGTTCACTGAAGATGGTGTGGACCGTGCAATGAAGGGAACGGTCAGGGTGGGTGGGCAGGGACCAATCTCGACAAGTTGAATCTTGATGGCGGAGTCTATAACCGTGGCTTGCCGTCTTTAACATCTAGACTTTCAACGTTCTATTCTTGGTGATTTATATAATTTCATGGAATACAGGTATGGCTGAACTATTACCGGGACATTTCGGACTCCGGATGATGTGGCATATGATGAATGGGGTGGTAAGAGAGTCGGTGGTTTTGCCTTAAGTCCGGTACGGGCTTTGAGATCGAGACAGAAAAACATGGGAAAGGGGACGGTTAATTATCCCGTGTCATTTCAAGGTGTCATTTGTCGATCTGGGGAATAAAACGTGCACACTGCTTCTTGGCGCCGTTGATCCGATGCATGCAGCATCTTCGCTCAAAGTCCGAGATCGCTGACCTCGGCAGCATCACCATTTCTTTGTTCATAACAGAGGATATTCGAACTCGAGGTCAGGGACTCGAGTCTCGTTTCGTTCTAGAGTGCACCCTAGAAACAGTTGGCGGCGTTAACGGCATTCCAAGAAATGATGATGCCTACCTTAGCACGTGTGTTCCCTGCTAACCAATCAAGCTTGTCAGATTTGCTTTCCAAGAACCCCGGATTTTCCAAGGTGACAGACGGACACCTCGGCACACGGCATTACAAGCCACTGTGCATACCCGTGCAAGCGAGCGTGCCGTCATCGTGGTAACGTCAGCTTTAGGGTAGCGCAAGCTCTGTAGAGGAACTCACGGATAGCGGAAAGCCATGGAGAAATTAATTATTAATATTTAGAATAATTAATCTAAAGTCTCCTAAACATATCATAAGATTGCCTAAAGTGATCCTAAATTTATCTAAGCATTTTTCACAATTATGATCGTGGGCTCGAGTTTCCCCTCAGCGTGAATACGGTTGTTATATGCTAGTGCGGACTACCAAGATATAACTGCCTACCTCTGTCATCATCACGGCTTTAATCTAATTTATTCAATATGGAAAACAAGAAATAAGAAGAGCAAATAGGGATCATCCCCAGCATTGACATATAACCGCCCAACCACCGAAGCGTCCCATGCTGGTCCTCTTCTCTGATGCTGGATCAGGAGCCCCGAAGGCCGATGGGAGAATGGCTTAATCTCGATGAAGCTCATGCAATCAAAAACCTAGAGAGCCGCACCTACCATTCCATGTCAACACTGAAATTTGAGCTCGACAGCTATCTCATGATGACAGGCAGACAACAAGGGGAATGATGGCTGTGCCCTTCTTCTCAGTATGCTCCACGGCCATCCAATCACCAGCTTCCTCCTCTTTCAGGCAGCGTTCATCCAGAGCTTATCTACAGGCCCTGACTTCCCTCAAGGCTTCCACAGAGAGAGATACATCCAAATGCTCGACGCCTGTAGCCTTCGTCGACCACAGAGCGCAATTGAACAAGAGTTGATCGAAACGCATCGTGACATTCCCTCTCGAACCAGAGGATCGAAGGTGGACTAATGACGTCTACCACATGTTCAAGAAGGCCAGAAGACTTGGTAGCCAGCTTGCAGGCTGGAAGTATCTTATACGGGCACAGCAGTATACATACCGCCCTATGCTGGTTAAGCTTAAGTTTGAGAGGGAAGCCCTGGCCAAAGCCTTACACCGCAACGAGGCCATGGGCGCCATGGACGAAGGCGACCAAGCAGCGACAGACCAGCTCACTAAGTGGAAGACACGACCGGAGCCGGACGAGAACTGGCCCTATCTCGTCGGGTGAAAGTCGTCACGGACGTCATCGGCCAGCATAAAGATCGATATCCCGACCATGCATTTTTAATTGTAGACGAAAGTATCTACTTCTTGGAAATCATCGCAGTTGCCCTCAGGAACAAGTTTGACCTAGAATTACAGCTTGAGTACAATGGGCAGCTAGGTCCCATCGATAGACACTTCGTCATCAAGACGGCTTTTGAGGACAAGCCATCACAGGTAATGCTTGCCACCAAGGCCACAGGAGGACAGGGCCCCAAACTCCAGTGCTTCAATGCCGCCGTCCAACGCGGGCCGTGGTATGAGACGTGCAGACACGTCCTAAAGGGCCCCGAGTTGCTTCAATCCTAAATGCCAATAATACTTAGGCAAGTTTATGATGACTTAGAGTAATTTAGGATGAAGTTAGGATGCTCTTTGATGAGTTTACTCTCACCCGAAGCGAGCAAGCGAACATGCCGTCGTCGCTACTACTATAGTTGCTTAACTCCTAACGAGCTTCCTCAGGACAAGTCCTCCCCCGATGGAGCATACCATCATACTACTGAGGAAATGTCTCAGCCCACTTACCACGGTTCCCTGATTCCAGCTGAACTCGTCGTAGGTGAAGTCAATTTTGATGCTTGGGAGTCTTGGTGGCTCTGTAACCCCTTTGAGGTAACGGAAGTTTCTCCATGGTCGGCAAATATGGATCTCGGCATGAGGGCAGTCGACAAAGACACAGTCTGGGTTACCTAAGCCCTGCCATGCGAATAAGCCCCTTCCAACTCACCATGAGCGATCTGGGTCATTCTGTGTCGGGGAAGACTGACTACTTGAGGGAATGAGTTGGTGTGAAAAATGTTGGCCTGGGCGCCGAGATAGGGTACTTGTGCTGGGTTCAGGTTGAACTGAGCACGGACGAACTGCGAGAATAGCTTTATACTTTGGCTTCAGGTAAAGATGAACATGACTCTCTTGCCAGATATTCCTGGCGCAGGCCGGAAACCCTGGTCATTGAGTGGGAAAGGCAGAGTGGCAGTCCTGTCGGGTCGACAGGACATAAGAAAAGGCCGTGGTGATCCTGTTTGAAGCCGCGGGTTGTTGGCTCTATTTCCACCATCTTGCCGCATACGTTCAGTCAAAGTTCGGGAATTAAAAGGGCGCCTTTCACATCCAGCAGGGACTCGTGCTGAGGGGCGGCTGGTGTGATGACGTGTGAGCTTGGGCTTTTTTCAAGGCGGCCGGAGAGAGCTATCAGCTTCTGAGGCATGAGATTAACGTGGAGTGGGCAAAGTTACGCTTCATCTTGGTGGAATGATGGTAGGTGGGCTTCAAGTTGTGGTTGTCGTGTTTGGTCTATACACAGGTCAGAGGAACTGGTCGGTCAACCATCCCAAGCGCCAGAGGCTCGCGAGCTTCAAAAGTATGTTCATATGAAGCGCATGGATTGATTGATCGACTTACCAGCTCTTTTCTGGTGATGTGACTACAGTGGCCTCGCGGAGAGGGGGATGGGGAAAGGGATCGCGTGTTGACGGAAAGGGGAGGAGAAATTTGAGATTGGAGAAGGAAGAGAACTTCTGTAGGTAACGAGAAGAATTCTAATGCCTGATACTTAATAAGTATGTCACTAACAACGACCGTGAATCACCCATCATTGCGATGAATGGCCGGAGACACTGCCACCAAGTGCCCCAGATTTCTTTAATCCTAAATGCCAACAAGACTTGGGCAAGTTTATGATAATTCAGGGCAATTTAGGGTACTTTAGGATAACCTTAGGAGACTCTTAGAGTCTGCTCTCGTCTCTAAGGCCAAGCAAGCAAGCATGCTGCCATGAACAGGTAGGTAGTCATCGAGACGGACAGCGGACAGAGCCAAGGGAGCCTACCAACGACAAGGAGATTGGTGCATCTCAAGCTTCGATGATAACAACGAAACCGGAATTGAGTCTAGGGTTGCGGGAGGATAATGCGGAGCGGCGCGGCAGCGGTAAGTTGCGGTGCGGGTGCGGCCAAAGCTCTCTTGTCGTCAAGTGAAGGACTGGCCAACGAGCCAAATTAAGCTTAATTTTGAGCTTCTTCCATATCAGATTTACAGCCACTTCGTTGAACTTCACCCATTTGTACGCCCTCGCATTCTTTCATTGGCGAAGACATTGCGAAAACAGTCAATGGAGACTTTGTGCTCAGCATTATAGAGAAATGACATGTTAAAAACACCATCACTTTTCACAATTGCCGTGCATGTTTCCCGAGCATTCAATCGTGGGGTGTTGCATCCATACGATCAGCGGAATTATATCCCCATTGACTAACAAACCATCGGGATGTGGACCACCAACCTCACGGCTAACATCCTCTATGCCTCCGTGGTAGGAGTCTTAGGCCTTGAAAGCTGCCGGATGTTATCCGACAACTCAGTCTTGGCAGACGAGTACACCCACTACCAGTGACACCTCCATCGTACAAGCAACCAGACATTCGGTACAAGACGCATGGTTCTTGACCGTCATGGGATTTGCAGTCGTTAAAAGGGCCGAAAACTTATATGGGCTCCCCGCATGTTTAAACGGTTTAGAGCCTGCGCCGTCCCCAGATTATCCCCGCGCTGGACCTCTGCATCATGAGAATCACGGCGTTTTTAGTCATGGACCACCAAGTTTTCATCGGGCTATATTCTTGGCATTACGGAGACCGGTCTTCTCATTCGGCCAGCTCTGTCGGGATGAGCTGCGATTGGGTCGGGCCAGTGCCGATACCTGGGTTTGTAAGTTCCGGACTTGACTTATAGCTCCCGGATGCTCGATTCTTCGTGCTGTGAGGTTAGACTGAGAGAAGCAAGGATCGAAAAGGTCGGTCCGAATCAAGTTGATGATTATGGAGTTTGCGATGGCCAAGATGGTGAGAGTGTAAGTGAATGACCTCGGGCCTGCTAAAACTTAGGGATATGGAGAGATGTTGGCAAAGAGTGAGTGTATATAAGATGAAGTGATCGACCGAATATTTGTATAGGACCAGTTGAATCACAGATTCGGATTCTCATCTATCTCTTCTACACCTTCATCATGTGGTCCAGTCTTCTCCTCCTGGGAGGCGTGTCTTTGAGCATAGCCAACCCAATTATTCGACAAGATGCCAATCCTCCCTACCGAAACAAGACTCTATGTCTTGACAAGCGTGTTGATGACCTCATGTCCCGCATGTCCCTCGAGGACAAGGCAGGCCAGATGTTCCACGGCCGTACCGTGGTGGTCAATAACACCTTTGATGAGACCATTGAGGAGTTCGTCACTGGCAAGCGTATCACCCACTACGTTCTCAGTGGCGGTGTAAATGATGTGCGAGGTGTTGCAAATTGGTATAACAAGCTACAGAGGCTGGCGATGAGCACACCACTTGGTATCCCCAGTGAGTACTACTAGTTTGATGATATTGTAACTCCTTCAACTCCTAAGCATACTGATGATTTATTAGTCACAATAAGCAGTGACCCGCAGCACGGGTGGACAGACGAGAATGCTGTTTCCGTTGTAGCACAGGGCTTCTCTCGATGGACTGAACCTCTTGGTCTCGCTGCACTGCGATCCCCAGAGCTGGTCCGCCAGTTCGCTGAGATCGCACGTGAGGAGTACGTCGCTGTTGGTATTCGACAGGCACTACACCCCCAAGTCGATCTAGCTACTGAGCCACGTTGGGGACGTATTACTGGCACCATGGGAGAAGATGCCAACCTCACCAGTGCTTTGATGGTTGAGTACATCAAGGGTCTTCAGGGCGACAAGATCGGCCCCAACTCGGTTATCGCAACCACCAAGCATTTCCCTGGCGGTGGTCCAATGGAGGATGGAGAGGACTCTCACTTTCCTTGGGTAAGTAATATTTCTTCTTACAGTAGAACAATTCTGACGTTGAAATGTAGGGCAAGAACCAGACTTACCCTGGTAACAACAGAGACTACCATTTGATCCCCTTCAAGGCAGCCATCGCGGCTGGTACCCGTCAAATGATGCCCTACTACTCTCGCCCCATCAACACCTCATGGGAGGAGGTTGCCTTTGGCTTCAATAAGGGCGTCGTCAACGATCTCCTCAAGAAGGAGCTCGGCTTCGACGGAATTGTTGTTACTGACTGGGGTATCGTCACCACCCGATTCTGGGGTCTTGAAGACCAGACCGAGCTTGAGCGCGCCCGTCGTGTTCTCGAAGCTGGATGCGATATCTTTGGTGGTGAGACCAAGCCCGAGCTTATCATTGAGCTCGTCAACAAGGGTCTCATCTCAGAAGCCCGCATTGATGAGTCTGTTCGCAAGCTTATGAAGGAGAAGTTTGAGCTGGGTCTTTTCGATAACCCCTTCGTTGATGTTGACAAGGCTGAGCGCATTGCTGGAAACGACTACTTCAGCCGTCTTGGAAACGAGACACAGCGCCGTGCATTCACTCTTCTCACCAACAAGGACGATGTCCTGCCTCTTCCTCTGTCCGCCCTCAATGCCAAGTTCTACGTCGAGGGAATTGAGCCCGAGGTCATGGAATCCCGCAATCTCAGCGTCGTCGAGAACCCGGAGGACGCAGACTACGCGTTTCTGCGCTTGGCCTCACCCTTCAAGCCCACCACAGCGCCCGGTCTTCCCGCCATGATCAACAACGGCAGTCTCGAGTTCAACACGACAGAAAAGGCCCGTCAAGCCAAGATCTACGCGACTCTCCCAACTATCGTTGACATCAGACTCAACCGACCCGCTGCGGTACCTGAAGTTGCTGAGCAGGCTGTTGCGCTGTTTGGTAGCTACGGTAGCAGCCATGATGCATTCCTGGATGTTGTCTTTGGAACAGATGGCTGGGGTCCTGAGGGAAGGTTGCCTTTTGATCTGCCTGTGTCTCAGGAGGCTGCTGATGCGCAAAAGGAAGACGTGCCGTTTGACGTGGAGGCGTTGTTTAAGTTTGGCCATGGATTGAGGTATAAGGACACATGCGACAGTTCATAGTGGTCATGAGATGAAATGATGGTGAGATGATATGTAATGACATAGCTTTACCCTGATAAAGGGGCTGGAATTAAAATGAACTGTCTGCGTATACATGATTTTTTGATGATGCATTGACGTCTGAGTAGTGACAGTCATAACGACAAACATTTTCTTATTGATTGATAAATATCACACTTACCTTCAATTAATTGACATTCTGTTTGTTAAGAACATGTCAACGACGCATCAGACGCAAGCCGTGTTTGGCTGTAAACACGGAGTGAGACCTGTCTTGACTGATGAATGCAGGTTAAATGGCCCGGAAATACTGAAACCAATCTAACGTACATGTAAACACTTCAAAGCGTCTGAACCTATGTTTCATAATCTCCGAAGTGACTGGCCAATGCTGACCTGCCAACTCAGACTGCAACTCAAGCAAATGAGGCCCTTTCTACTGCCAATATCTACAGACCACATCACAGCACATATACTCGGCTAAACAATTGCGGCAAATTCGAGCATCTTCAGCGGAGATAAGAGCGGGCTTTATCCATTGTTGAGGCCTGTCACATGCAGGGGAGGGGGAATTGAAAGGACTTCTCCCTCTCTCCCAACAAAAGGATACACTCGGCACTACCGGCCGTCACGTGATACGCTGTTTCTTCTAGATTCTGTTGACGCAAGCCCCCTGTAAATCGCAAGCAGAGCGCAGGGATTGGATGCATTCGCTGTAAGACCTGCCGGAACAATAGTGAGCCCGATCCCCGAATGCGGCGAACCCCGGTCGGCGGGAAGACGGAGCTAGCCTGCTCTGCGCTCATCCATTGATCCAATCCCATCACCACGAGCACTGCTATTCCATTATTGTACGGCCAGTCTGTACATCACCACACCCTTTCGCCATTAGCGGGCTCTTGGAGAATCTCGACTTTGCATCCACTCCGTCCCTTTTCTTCATTATCTCCGACTTCAACTTATCTCGCTCTCTTCTGTTCTGCTGTACCATTTTGGACCCTTGATATCGATACGTTGCGCCGAGATTACGAAATTATACTCTACACCCTATCCGCCACATCTGATCCTCCCTCTACTCCCAACTCCTGCTCGCAATGAGCGCTTCCTCCAGTGTCGCCCGCCGGGCGGTTGCCCGGAACCCTTTGATGGGCAATGGTGAGCTCACATCGCCTTTTGGATGAGGTGTCGTTTACGTTCCCTGCTAACCTCTCACCAAAGCCCGAGCTCTCTCACGGGGTGTTACTCCTGCCCTCCTCGGTCGCCACGTCAGTCGTAACGTCAAAGTCCCGGCCATTGCTCTGTTGATCCCTCGATCGATGAGTACCGATCATCACCGACACGACCCCAGTTCTTCTGGCCCGCCCCCGGGATTCAATGCCGAGCAGGCTAAGAAGCCGCTTCCCAAGAATTCCGCAGGCTCTGTTGTTGCAAAGAAGGAGGATAAGAAGCTTGACCCGAACACCAAGGATGCTGCTGTTTTGAAGCCCGCCGATGCCTCCGCCGCAGCCAAGGCTGATACAGAAGTTGTTGCCACCAAGGAGGGTGTGATGGAGAAGGGCGATGCTGCTCAAAAAGCCAAGGAGGAGAAGAAACTTACTCTCTGGGAGAAGGTCAAGAAGGAGGCTCACCACTATTGGGATGGATCTAAGCTGCTCGCCGCTGAGGTCAAGATCAGCTGGCGATTGGCCCTCAAGATGGCTGCCGGATACGAGCTCACCCGACGTGAGAACAAGCAACTTCAGCGAACAGTCCAGGATCTGGGTCGTTTAGTGCCCTTCTCCGTCTTCATCATTGTTCCTCTGGGTGAGGCACTTCTGCCTCTTGCCCTCAAGCTCTTCCCCAACATGCTCCCCAGCACATTCGAGGGACAAAAGTCAAAGGAGGCCAAGGCCACACTTCTCCGATCCACACGCAAGGAAGTCAGCCAATTCTTAAGACAGACACTGGGCGAGTCTGGTCTGCCAGTGAGTCAAGCAACAACACAAAAGGAGGAGTTCTCCAACTTCTTCCGCAAAGTTCGCGCCACTGGCGAGACACCCACAGCCGAGGATGTTATCAAGGTCTGCAAGGTGTTCCGAGATGATTTGACCCTCGACAACTTGTCACGACCTCAGCTCGTTTCCATGTGCAAGTACATGAACCTCAACACATTCGGTACCGACATGATGCTCCGATATCAGATCCGCCACCGCATGCGACAGATCAAGCGCGATGATAAGGCCATCAGCTACGAGGGTGTTGACAGTCTGACTGTTGCTGAACTCCAGGCTGCTTGTGCTGCTCGTGGTATCCGAACACACAGTGTCTCCCCCGCTCGCATGCGTGCGGATCTTCAGACTTGGCTCGATCTCCGACTCAAGGAGGGTGTTCCCTCAACACTTCTCGTCCTGAGCAACGCCTATATGTACGGCCAGGGCTCAGGTGAGGGTTACAACCAGGTCGAGGCTCTCATCGGTGTCATGTCCGCCATTCCCGAGGAGTTGTACCACGAGATTGAGCTTGAGGTGCACAGCGCTGAGGGCGCTGCCACTAACAAGCAGCGACTCGAGGTCATCAAGGAGCAACAGGATCTCATCGAGGATGAGGCGGAGCAGGACCAGGCTAGCCAAAGCTCCGGTTTCGCCACTCCCCGAGACACAGACGATATCGATGAGAAGGAGGAAAGACTGGCCCAGGCTCAAGCTGAGGGTCTTGGCAAGAAGCAAGTTAGCGAGATGGTCGAGGCCGAGATGGAGTTGGCCAAGGCCGCTGAGTCTGCTGCATCACTAGAGCGGGAGATCAACGCCAGCTCTGGATCGTCCAAGGAGCAGAAGTAGACGAGAGGAAGTGAGCTAGAGGCTCAATGTACCATGACTTGGTGTGTGTGTTTTTCATATGTATGACTGTATGGATTGGTATGGCATCAAGGCGGGATGGGAATTAAGGCGCTGTGCTGCTGTATCAAAAACTGGCCCCCAATATTTGAGAGGACCGACGATTAAGTATTACTTGTTTGGGATAGACCACTCTCGACGGGAAGCAATAGATTCCACTGAATGATTTTATTTGTATATATAATTGATTTGCCAGAAACACTTACACTTGTGAGTTGACTTATTTCCGAGTGATGCTCTATTGATGCCTACCTATGGTGAGAGAGACCCTTGGGCTTGGCCTAGCTGCGTCATCGTATCTGCTAATGTAGATCCTGATAGAGGGGTACTTGTAAAGGTGATGACGAGGTATCACTACGGCCGCCAGAAATGAGCTCAGGAATGCCAGAGTAGTTTAATAAACTATTGAGCGGATATAGAAGAGCCTTGCAGAATCTCTATAATTCTAAGCGCCGTAATGAGGTGATATTCTGGAATCGCAGCATCCTCAGAAAGCCCCTCTCTATCCTACATTGGTCCCTGCGCCACCCCAGCTCCCCACGTCCTAACCTCTACCACTTAACTCAGCACCACCAAGCTTCAAGTCAAGCCAACCCAATCCAACTCCCGCCAACTCCGCCCACTTTCAATCAACGTCACCTCTACTATCCTTCCTCCCCAACCGCCTCGCATCGCTACAACATTCAATCCTCCACCTCGCCCTGATCGAAAGGCCCGCACTCCCATCTTACGCATTGGCCCCGCAATGACGGCCATGGAACAGCAACAAGACGACTTCTCCAACGTCTCGTGGAGCGAACACGTCCACGACCAGACATCCCGCACTGTTCCTCCCGCTGAAGAACCAGGCCATGATATGAATGCACCCGGGACCGGTCTGGAGATAGATGCTCCGTCGCTGGGGAACGAGGTCCTGGAGTGTACTGTTGGAACGCCCATCAAGGAAAATGACGGCACCAAGGATGCTTTTGTCTCGTATCTCATCACCACACACGTACTTACCCTTCACCCACTCTATCATGCGCTGAATCTAACCATTGCAGTCGACATTCTCTGCCTTCCAGCGCTCGACTACAACCGTCCGCCGCCGCTTCACAGACTTCGTATTCCTCTACAAACAGCTCACCCGCGACTATCCCGCCGCTGCCGTGCCCCCTCTACCCGACAAGCAGCGCATGGAATATGTCCGTGGCGACCGCTTCGGCTCTGACTTTACCATCCGCCGCGCTCACTCCCTCCAGCGCTTCCTGAACCGACTGTCTCTCCATCCTACACTGCGCCGGGCTCCAATCCTGCATACGTTCCTCGAGAGCCCTGACTGGAATGCTACCATGCGCAGTCGTGGTGCGCGAGCGAGCTCTGCGAGTGATCCTGGATCTGCGGGAGTGTTTGATAACTTTGCTGATACCTTTATCAATGCTTTTACAAAGCTGCATCGCCCGGATCGTCGGTTCCTTGAGGTCAAGGAGAAGAGCGATAAGCTTGATGATGACCTTGGACATATCGAGAAGGTTATTGCCAGGGTTGCTAGGCGAGAGACGGATTTGGAGGTGGACTTGCGAGACCTCGCAGAGCAGTTCCAAAAGCTCATCCCGCTTGAACCCCATGTCGAGCCCGCAGTTCATGGCTTCTCCGCTTCCATCGAAGACACAGCGACTCACCTACGGAAACTCAAAGACGTCACTGATCAAGATTACCTGGGCTCCCTGCGAGACATGCAAGCTTACTCCATTGCCCTCAAGAACCTCCTCAAAGCCCGTGAGCAGAAACAGCTTGACTACGAACAACTCACCGAATATCTTAACAAATCCACCACTGAGCGCGACACACTCCAGTCCGGACATCACGGCGGTTCCGGTGCCGGGAGTTTTCTGCGCGCCAAGATCGAAGACGTGCGCGGCGTAGACCACGAACAAGCTCGTCGTGAGCGAACACGCAAGTTGGAACTCCGCGTTGAAGAGCTAACTCACGAGGTTGAGAGCGCTCGCAAGACAAGCGACATGTTTGACGATGAAGTTGTCAAGGAGGTTGCTGACTTTGAGCGCATCAAGAGGATCGAGATGAAGAGTCAGCTGGGAGGTCTTGCGGATGCGCATATTGAGTTCTATGGCGAGGTTGCTAGCATCTGGGAAAAGTACGTCCAGGAGATGGAGAAGGAGGGTATTGTGAGTGCGTAGAGAGAAACGGGGATTCAAGTTCTATTGGGCGTTTATTAGGATATGGCGTTTAGGTTGTTTAGACGATGGCGAGGACTCGATGAAGTAGCTCGTCTAGAAGAAAGACATTCATGGTAATAGCACAGTCGGTACTCGTAAACAAAGGGCATTGAATACCCTCGAGAGCGAGTATGACTTTGAAGAATTGGTGTTTGATTCAAGAATCACCTCATGTTTCAGTCTTGACATTTTGTACCAAACGCCATCCAAGGTCTATTGACAAAGGCACAGTATAACCAACATAGACAAGGCAAATAACACAAACTCCGCTAATCCATGCAAAAAAGCACCCAATAGCTTGCTACGATGCCCAAGTCATGCATCAACGTCCGCCCAATGGTCTTGTCTCGCCCTTCTCATCATCACTGCTCTCCTCCTCACTCTCCTCATCGCTGTCACTGTCTTCTCCCACAGCGTAATGCTGCGTATCATCACCAGCCAATCTATCGCGAGATTGCTCGCGGTCATCTCTGTAGTCTTCAAACTGTTCATCATCGCTGCCCTCGGCAAAGGCATCGTACAGTTCTCCACCACGAGTCCTGCGGGCCTTGCCGCCAGCGGCCTTTTCGCCGGCTCGAAGACCCTCAGCCTCTTCTTCGTCGATGAGTTCGAATTCGTAGTTGTTGTGGGAGGTGTTGCGGAGACGGCGGCGGCGAGCGATCCAGAAGTAGATGCCTAGACCGATGCAGAAGGCTGCAATGAGACCGACTGCGCCGTAGATCCAGATCTGTGCTTTCTTGGAGGCGCCGAAGGTGGGGAGCCAAGAGACCCAGGATGATGAAGCTGTAGTCGTTTCCTCAGCAGACTCTTGGGTGCTTGAGGGCTCTTCCTCATCGGTGCTTGTAGGTCGAGCGGGCTTGTTGGGTCGTTCAGGGTGGTCGGTAGGGTGTTCGATGAGAGTAGGCTTGGTAGCAGGAGGTGCTGAGGTTGTAGAAGCAGCAATTGTCGTGGTAGACACGATCTTGTCGTGGTCCTTGTCATCGTCTGCGTTTGGCATGGGTAACAGAGTTGCCTTGTCTGCTTCAATAGCTTCACCCCAGAGCTTCAGGCGCCAGTCGGTAAAGCTGCCCTTGAATGAGTTCTTCTCAGTGTCGCGGACAATGATAGTCCACTTGCCGACACCACTTTCACCCCTATATAAAGTTAGAATGAGCAGACCAAGTGCAAGGAATACGTACCAGTGAGCAACACTCATGAAGGTCCAGTCAATATATCCCTCCTCCTTGGCATCGCCTCGTCGAGCAACTGCAAGATGGCTGACCACATTGTCAGGGCTGATCAAGTCAACGCTCAGGTCACCACGTCGAGTGTGCTCAACGTTCATAGTGACAGTGATGTGTTCAACACGAGCAAGGTTGGAGCCCTTAAGCATGTCCTCAGTAACTTCAAGCGTCACACTCAACCCATCTCGGCCTTCGGGGATCGACTTCTTGACATGAACCCAGGGAGAGAAATACCATGACTGTGGCTTGACCAAGGGCCAAGCCTTGGCTCTCTCGACCAAAGCCCACGAGTCAATCTTTCCATAACCGAAAACGTGACTGAACTTCTTGCCAATCGTGGTATTCTGCTGGTTGGACTCGTCACCTTCAATTGGGATGGCAGTGTCCATAGCAATGTATTGCAAGTCTCTCCAAGTGAGCTCAGGACGAACCTGAAGCGCCAAAGCAAAGATACCAGCAGCAAGAGGCGCGGCGGCAGAAGTACCACCATGGGCCTTGTAACAGCTGTTCTTTCCGACATCGGTTGTGTGCTGAATGCGTTAGTCAACATTCTAGACAAAGGCAATATTGAACTTACAATAGCGTCTCCGCTTCCACTGCTGTATGTAACAACCAATTGAGCAGAGCATTCTTCGGCGTAGTAAGGATGGAGCCCAGTTCGGTCAACAGCACCAATGGTAATACTGTAGATCGAGTTGGTGTACCCATCAAAGTTGCAGTTGTCGCCTTGACCGGCACCATTACCACTAGCAAACACGTAGATGGAACCAAGACCACGACGTCCCTTTTGAATCGCCTTGAGCATAGCTCTCCGAATCACCACATCAGGTGCCTCCATAGTTTGACCATCATCAGACGGACCCCATGAGCAAGAGTAGATATGGTTGTCGTCGTATTTGTACATCATAGCTTCCGCTTCATCGGCGTCACTAATGAGCTTGCTAAGAATTCGGAGACCGGCGACCTTGGAGTCATACGCGACACCAATACCGCAGACATCGTTGCGAGCAGCTGCCACTTCACCAGCGCAGCGTGTACCGTGTCGATCCTCGTCCAAAACAGGGGCAGGTTCGGGATCGTTGTCGTTGAAGTCCCAAGAGCCAGCGGCGAAGTAGTTGGGCTTGAGATCGTCGCTATGCATATCAAGGCCGTCGTCAATCACGGCCACAGTAACGTTCTTTCCGGTAATACCATCCAGCCAAAGGCCAGTGACATTGACATCGTGGCCGACCTGGGTGGGGTTCAATAGATGCCACTGCTCCTTGAAGATAGGGTCCTGAATGTCCAGTTCCTTCATGATCGACGCCTGGTATTTGCTCATCAGGTCTCGAGCTTCGACAGGTGATTCGCGGCGTGCGAGCTGGGGGACATAGCCTTTTGGCGGTGGAGGGATCTCTCGCTTAAACAGATGTTGTCGTGCTTGTTGCTTCTTGGACAAAAGAATACCATCAACTGGATCAGAGCCTCCAAGATCTCGCTTCCTTCTCTTTCGCTCTGTAATTTCTCTCTTTACAATATCGTGTTCGGCCTTGCGGGCGCGGAAAACATGGTGGTCGTCGAGCGCACCGAGCTGGCCCTCGTGGGCAAATCCGAGTCGACTGGCGACTTGATCGGGCGTCGTCGTCGTATCGAGATGGAGGACATAATAATCGTTTAATGCGTAATCTCGTGCCGGTCTGGATCCATGAGCCAGAGCCGTAAAGCCGGCGAGGCTCAACAGCGAAGCAATCTTCATGATGCGAAAGGAAAAAGAAACCTTGCAGCGCAAGGGGAGGTGCGAGAGGTCGAGAAGCTGTTCAACACATCCAGAGAAGCGCTATCAAACGGAACGAGAACTGGAGCAAACGGATATGTTAGCTTCGGTGTCGAGAGAGCGAATATTGAATGGCGGCGATTGCGACGGGAGTTGCCACGCGGAAGTCTATATTCGTGGTGGCTAAGGGGATCAAGAATGCAAAGCAATGCTGCTACGTTTTCGTACCACCAGCGTGAGATTGTCGGCGCAGGTCGCACAGCTTATGCTGGTCGGGAAGAACGGTTTCTTATTATCGTACCTCGAAAATGCAACACAGTCGATCAAAGTTTTCGGAGAAGCTGGGATGTTTGCAAAAAGGTTTAAGGAGGGAACAAAGAGATGGGGTTGGGTTGCTCTCGTGGTGATGCGTGGCCTCGAACGCTCCTAGGGAGAGATACCACCCAAAGTTCCTGACAAAAATAGGGGACCTGCACTGGAGCCGCTGGTGGTGCGTGGCCTAGAAGGGGGCCCGGGGGGGATCAGTCCGCTAAGGACACACGGCCACCTACCGGATATGCTACTAGCTGCGCCACAGTGGACATGGACCAATGTAACATAAAGTATCACGTTTTTAGTTTTCGCATTTGGTTTGAGACGAGATCATAGGTATTGGGATCTAGACAACTTCTAAAATATTGAATTCTCCAAAAATGCCAGTATCTCTTCTGCTTTGTGATTATGGCATGCATTTATTCTTCTGCCTGTTCGCACTGCCCACCATCATCATCATCATCATCTCATCAAAACGCCACAGCTCCGCCACTCTTGACAGATCTCAAACACTCAGACACAAGATTAGACCAGATCTGGACCAGTGCGTAGCATTCTCCCACCAAAATCGCACCTCAATAAGCGGCTCAATAGAGGCACGGTCCCTGAAACTTGAGGAATTCATCCAAAAATGTGGTTGCCAAGCAATAAAATAAACATTTCTTAAAATTAAGTCTAACACAGGAACTCGCTCCAAAAGATCTCACTCCATAGTCTATCGCCCCAACGCCATTTCTAAAACCGACCTGTCCGTTTTTAAATCGTTATATGAGCACTTACAGAGATTCTTCTTTGTGAATCTCAATGCTTGGTGGTGCTCCGGTGAGAGCCTTGCATTGAGCGTACACCACGAATTGAGCGCCGACGAGACCGCATGTCATGACGATACGAGGTCCCAGCCCAGTGAGAAGCAGTCGCTTGGGTCCAAATTCTTTGGCAAGCTGGAACATGCGACTTGTCGCGCCCTGGCTCTTATCACCAGCGCCCTTGTTAATCGCTGATAACAGGGTATCGGCAGGGTGAGAGAGAATGGCCGCTGCAGCACCGGCGGTGATACCAGATGTAAGCTCTACTCCAGTTGACTCAAGCTGCGTGAGCTTCTCCTTCCGCTCGGGGCCCATTGCACGGAAGATGACCTCGTTGACAGCCTCATGAACAGAGAATTGACCAACAGCAAAAGGAATCTGTTTGAATAGCAGAGGAACAAAGCCAGAGTAGAAGCCCTTGAAGCCCTCCTCACGCGCCATTCTTGTGAAACCCGAAAGTAAACCATTGGCATATCCTCTTTGCGAAACGAGTCGAATTCGTGTAGCCTCGAGCGGGCACAGAAGAATATCAGCAAAGAACTCGGCCGACGCGCTGGCAGTGAGATAAACGCCCGTTCGATGGTCGACAGCCTTCTCAGGACCTCCAAGCATAGTGATGTACTTCTTCTTGAAGAACTCGTAGCCAGCGAACTTGGCACCGCCTTGTACGAGGTAGCCCACTGCAGTTGGACCGAAGCCAGTCAGTAGCGCCGAAGCGCCCTCCTTGGCGACGATGCTGCGACCGGCTGAGAGCATGTTATATCCCTTCAAGGCATCGTCGACCTGGATTCGTGTCTTTACGACATCAATTGGCGTGACGGCCTGTATCTTGTAAGCTTGCGACTGTGAGCATGTGAAGAACGCAACTTACACCATGAGTAGACGTCGCAGCGAGGGCGCCTGCGCCAAAGAACTTGACATAGTCGCTGATGGTGAAGTTGGGAACTTCCGACTGTTTCGTAGCCATGATGAATGTCACTCAATTGCTGAATCTGCTGCTCCAAAGCTGTGCTGCGTAGATTGCGCGTTGGATGTGTTTTATGTTTTTCGCTGGAATGATGACGTCGTTCCTCATGTTCCGTAGCTACCGAGCAGCCAAGCTTGATCTTGCAGCCGGTTTTGCCGTCATCGGTCCGCTTTGACGCTTTCGGGCGTTTTCTAGCTTGCTTTACGAGGATTGCGTCGATAAGGGCAATCATGCAGCTGAGTTTATTATCTATTCTTTTACAAGTAGGATATTCTTATTTGCAGTCGGTCATCCCGGGCTTTTACAGCTGATACCCTTTTAGCCTGCGTCTTTGCTTGGCTCCCGTGAGACCCTCCATCGGCGGCCCGGATTTGAGGTGGGGCCATCGGCACCGACATGGCATCGGCCTCAGGAGATAAACGCGACGGCGAGTGACATCACATCAGAATCCCGCGGGGTTACCATGGAAGTGCGATGTCGCTCTTCAGCTGAATTTTGCTGACATTTGTTGATTGGCCGTCTTTCTCTGTGTGCTATTCCCGACTGCTCCGGGCTGCCAATGGACCTGGTCATTGAAGAATGGCTGAAACCGGAGGAGATCGCGAACATATATTTATAGCTGATGCAGAGATAAAACACCACGGACCGCTCCCACTGGTTACAAATCACGGGAGCTAAGCCGAGAGATTCATTGCCATTCTGTTAACCAGCTGTAACCAAGACTGTAGGGTGTAGGGTACCTTTGTCGTGACTAAAGCCTTACGTTCTGTTAGATCCAATAGTCACGTTGAGAGGCAGCAAACAACTTGGGGATATCGATCTCACTGCATTATTGTTGCATCTTTAATAAACTTCTGTACAGCGATTGTCTGAGTTGTGCTCCGGTTAGCCTACGAGGTCCTGGTGTTGCACAAACGTGACAAGAGGCGCTGGGTTGCGTGCTACCTGTCTAAACAGTGGATGCAACGGTGCACAAAAAAAGGACAACGTTAAAGAGAAGACCCCTTTATCCCAATGCTAGGAAATACATGTGAATATTCGAACTCTTTCATACACTAGCCTATCTTGAGAGCATCGACCGGTCTTCTCTGTGCTCTAGCTTCCATCCGTGGCCTTCTTATACAATTTTGTCAACTTCTTTATTTTAAGGCAAGATGGCCGAGCGGTCTAAGGCGCTGTGTTCAGGTTCGATTTGAACTAGTAACGATTCGCAGTCTCGAAAGGGGCCTGGGTTCGAATCCCAGTCTTGTCATTTTTGCAACTCCTTATTGCGATCTTCTTTTTATTTGCATAATAGATAGATAGGACTGCTAAAGTATTATAGCATTTTACTTCTTATAGTTAAGGCAGCTATTTTATATCGATTTATGATATCTATTATAGTAAAATAGCCTTATAATTTAAATATATCTGGCCTTTTATAATCTTTTACTTAAAAGTAAATAGTTATTTTCTTCTTTTCTTTATATCCCCTCTTGCCTATACGTTTTAATATAGTATTACTTTAGATAGAGGAGGAATAATGCCGCATTGCAATCTAGTTCTTTCACTATTGAATCTGTACTATCACAGTAATTATGTGCTAAATATCTCCTCGATATTGAAGATTAAAGATAACTTCCGTCTCTTTCTCGGCAGACCACTTCAGTCCTGTGTCTTCGAAACAGGTTACAGTGCATAAGAAGACGACTCTGTCCGGATTTCTCAACATCCGAAAGCATCCTCGGTTATCCACATAATGCCTTGATATATATAATACGAAGTAGCATACAACATACTTTAATGTCACCTCTCCAGCTATTCAAAGACGGTTATGCTCGGGCCAAGGCTGTTCGTGAAATGTTGAAGGTAGTATCGAGATTGGTTGAGATGTTGAAAACATACGATGTTCAACCTTCGGAAAACAACTTCCACAGATCCAACTCAGTAAAGCACGGAGGTTAATATAACAACTGTTTCGTCATAGACATGTGAAGTCGTCAATGCATCTCAAAGCGGCATTCAGGACTTATGAAGAGCCAGACTGGCCAGATTCAGCAGGTCGGATAGTCCCACGACAAGCAAATCGACCAATGATACAACACCTCCTCAAACAATGCAGCAAAAGTCACGCGATAATAGATGTTCAGCGCGGGGAAGTTGTAAGATTTAGTGTAGCATCACATAGAGCCTCGTAAGTTTAGGGGACCGTCTGGAAATGCACCACCGGTCTGGGGAAACTCGAGGCGAGAATATCCCGGATCCCGGAGATGTAAAAGTGAACCCGTAGTATTGGGCTTCCATCAGCTGGTTCTAGAGTTTGGGGGTGAGGCAACTGACGTAGACAGGTGCTGTCACAAGACTGAGCCTGTCGGTGGGCGCCGTGGCTGAGAATCACACGGTTTCTGAAGCCTTGGCAGTTTAGCTTTTGCACGACAAACACTTCATATTTCAGCTATGAAACTTGAGAATGAGCCGATATAGCACTCTGGAAACAATTATGGTGTTTTCAGAATTGTATCACAACGACATTGTAATTGCGCCGAAGCTACGGAGTATTTCTCCAGAGTTTCGAGTCTGGGGTCAAGTTACAAGGTCCCCGATAATGCCCGACATGGGTGGCCCGGCTCTTGTCGCCGTCACGGCACACCAAATGGTGATCATCGAACCACCGGCAGTCATAACGTGTGATGCTGTAAAGCCAAGGACGGAAAACCAGGAGGAATAGCATTTTTTCCATAATTATATAATGTTCATTCATTTCCAGTTCAGTATCTCATCATCAGCACTCACAATTGAGAACTCGACCAGACAAGACACTTTACAATCAACGCTTTCATCGCTCCAGCAAAACCACTACATTCAAGCATACAACAACCATCAAAATGCTTCCTGCTGCCACTTCCGCTCACATTGCTCCCAAGTCAGTGACCACACCTCAGAAAATCGCCTGTTTTATACTAACAAAGCATCAAGGGTCCTCCCCATCGTCTTGACCGTTGGAGGCGCTACAGTTGCAGGCCGCTCGCTGAGCCGTCAATACAACAGGGAGACAATCCGGGCGCAACCTACACAACGAACTCAACCTCAACCTCGATCGAGATATTTCGAGCTGGTTCTTGAGTCTGTTTTCGCATAAATACTCTTACTTTGCTGGACAAAGGGAATGAATGATTCATGATGGGTGGCGCATTTAATTGAGGCATATTTATTATAGCCATTTGGAGTTTTTGCTTTACGAATAAATACTTATTCAATCATCTATACCTTCTAACTAAGTGATCATTACCTTATATCCTAATTAGACCCTTGGAGATCGCATTTTGATCTGTACGCCGAATGGTAATGCAGTCGTCGGCGAACACAAAACTCAGTAAAAGTTTGCCGATGTTAAGCTTATTCTTCCAGCAAATCTGCCCCAGACTATTCTCCGAGATAACAACGGCCGCCAACCTCTCTATTTCCACCATTTAGCTCGGTCATACTCTACAATTCTATCATTTAGCTCAATCCTACCATTCAATGTCCCAGCATGAACCCAGTCTTACTCCATCACGCCAAGCCGGTTTACGGAGAGCGTTCAAGCTAATGTCGGCTTCTTGCTTCCCTACTGAGTAATTGAGCGACGATCACGTGAACGCCATGAAGCTATAGATATACTTGTAAACCACGATACTACTCATGCGCTCTTTTTCTCATCGTGCCTTTTCTCGCGGCAAGAATCATGCTCAACTACGCTACACTCGCGGCTACGCTCTGGCTGGCTTGTCCGGCCTCAGCGAGCTATGCCTTCTACGTTGGCAAGAACCTCACTCAAGATGGGAGTGTCATCGTCGGAGGCACTGGAGAAGAAGTTTCTAGCCATTGGCTTCAGCTCTTCCCAGCGCGTGACCATCCTCCCAACTCGACGATTACTGTCGGCGTCACCAAAGATGCCGTGTACCCGGGAGAGCTTATTCAGATTCCACAAGTGAATCATACGTTTCGATACATGAGTATGGAGTATTCTGACTTTGAGGGTTTTCCTGCGCCTTTGACGAATGGTGGCTTGAATGAGAAGGGTGTGACAGTTCGTGATGTATGGGCTGATAATCGTGATGAGCTCCTGGAGATGACGCCGAACCCTCAGCGCGGTGTGCAGTATAGCGATTTTGCTCGCATTGTTATGGAGAGAGCTAGCAGTGCCCGTGAGGGCGTTGAAATCATTGGAGACCTGATGGCGAAGTACGGTGAAGCAACGTACGGTGGCAACTCTCACCTTATTGCTGATAAGGATGAGGGCTGGGTTGTTTGGGAAATGGCTGGCGGCAAGAAGCTCTGGGCTGCTCAACGTCTTGGTCCAAACGACGTCAAAGTCCTCTACCCAGGCTACATCGAAGACTTCCCTACCAACTTCAAGAACAACCCGGACTATGCCGGATCTGACAACATTGTGTCATTTGCTGTTGAGCAGGGTTGGTGGAATAAGACTTTGGGCAAGCCTTTCAACATCTTTGATGTGTATGGTCCTCAAGATCCTCGATACAAGGCCCGCGATGGAGGCTACAAATTCATGTCACAGGCGGCTCTGGAGAACGCCACCCTTGCGATGGTTCCTGTGACTGAAGTCAAGATGATGGAAAGAGTACGCGATCCTCGCATTGCGGACGATGAAGCTGGCTACGGACAAGTTGTCAGTCTCCATGATGGGATCGACAGGGACATGCTGCGAATTTGGAACGCCCCCGCCACTTCTGTCGCTGCACCTTTCGTCCCATGGTGGCTCGGTGTACAGTCCGTCCCTCCCGAGTTCGGCGAGCATCGATACTTGACGACTGGCGCTTCGAGCAGCTTCCTCAACCCAGACTATCAACTACAAGAAGCTTCCGAGTTTGCTGGCCGCATCTTCAAGCGTGTATTGTACTACATGTGCTCAGACCCCAACAAATACCACCCCGTCGTGACAGAGATGTTTGAGAACTTCGAGAGCGCATCTCGCGTCCAGGTCGAAGGTTGGGTGGAAAAGACAGCCTTGACTATGATCAAGCAGGGAGAGCGAAAGGCAGCTCAGAGCCTGTTGACGTATTACTCTCATACTCGAGCAGCTGAGGCTCTTGAAGTTGGACATACGTTGAACAATGCTTTGGATGGGTATATCAAGTTGACAGGAAAGTGGCGTGGACCCAAGGGTGATCAGATCAATGATAGTGGTGAGGGCAACGAGACGGTCAATTGTCTCGTCGGATTTGACCCAGACAAGCCTAAATATCTCCAAGACAACAACTAGATGCTCGGAAATAATAGTTAGGCGGAACTAAGTCTTCCGCCTGCAAATGCCTCAGCTCAGTATATCCCGCGTGAAGCAAATCACAAATCCATGGTAACCGGCAAAAGTGGACCAGTTCCGCCTGTACCACGCCGCATCGCCGACGTATCGACCCGCTCCGGATGCATAAAAACGGCGGGCAGTCCCCCCGAGCTCCCCGATATCACCAAGGTCACTTTGTCGGAACCCAGATCATGTTTGGTCTCGGACCTCGGAAGCGTCCCGCCCCGGATTATATAAACCCCGCAGAAACCCAGTCTAGTCCAACTTCCCCAGATTCGGCACGCGCCAACCAGACGCCAAACATTACTCTTCAACTTAGATGGAGTCGGAATTGACGACACGGCCCGCCAAGATGTCGAAGCGAAGCTGGTCTGAAGCTGAGAATGGTGAGAATCAGTTCCCGCCGCAGATTTCGAGAAAGGTCAAGGCTTGTACGGCGTGTCGAAGACAGAAGGTATGGGAGTGCAAGTGGTGTGATGGAATGATGCTGATGATGAGTAGATTAAGTGTCTGATCGATGAGAACGGACCACCCTGTCGACGATGTGCAGAGAAGGGGCTTGGTTGTGTGTTGGGGAAGAATTTACAGACAATTCTTGATGAGAAGTCACAGTACAGTAATTCCCCTATTCAAAACTTCACCTTACTAATAGTCCTAAGATTCACTGAGAATGTGGTTTCTGACCTCTCCGACATGCACAATTTCCTCAAACAAGTCGCCGGCAGACTAGACCTGGACTTACCACCACTCCGCTCATTCTCTGGATCAGCAGAAGGACCAAAAGATGAATCACCAAGCCTGTCAAACAAAGGCCATCACGTTCCTTCACGCGACAACTCACCAAAGCTCATGCCAGAAGACGATGATGTCCCCTACGCACCTATTCACTCACTATATACCCTCACGAAACTACGCGCTCTTCGGTCACCGGATGACATGAATTCGCAGCAGAATCCAGGCATGGAAGATGTGATTACGAAACGCCTCATATCGTTAGCCGACGCAGAACGACTTTTCAACTTTTACAGGAAGCGTCTTGATCCGTACATCTATCTAATTGGGTGCCCCTATGAGACGATGCAGGAATGTCGACAAAAGAGCCAATTTCTTCTCGTAGCAGTCCTTACAGTAGCTGCTCTCCACGACTCAACAGCAGATTACATCTATCCCGTGATAAGCTCCGAATTCCGTAGACTCTTCGAGACGTCAATATTCGAAAGACGACTGAGTCGCGATTATCTCCGCGCCTTGTGCATCGGGTGTTACTGGCTAAGCGACTTATCATGGATGCTATCAGGCCACGCGATACGAAGAGCAGCGGAGTTCGACCTTCACAACAGCTACGACAGAGCTATTGAAAAAGCTAGCACTGAGGATGCGCAGTGTGCGAGGATTTGGTACATACTCTGCGTTTGTGATCAGCAACTCGCGACGCAGTATGGGAGACCGTCGATAGTGCAGGAAGATCCTTCGACGCAGGGCGCTACGGATTTCTTGCATTGCGCTGTTTCGCATGAGGAGGATAGACGGTTGTTGAGTCAGGTGACGGTTGTGAGTATTTTGAGGAGTATCCGTGAGTTGTTTACTGCGAATAAGGGGAAGCCGATACCAAGGCTGCATTTGAACCATATTTCGCATTTTCGGATACAACTTGATCAGTGGTTTGCTTTCTGGACAGATCAAGTACAAGGTAACCCACTCGGCTCACTCAATTCATCAGAATATCGGAGCTAACGTGTTCCAGAACGCTGGCCTGGCATCGGAGGCTTTCCAAGAAAAGGCATTATCCTCCACTACAACTTCGCCCAACTCTACCTCTACTCCCACGTCTTCCGCGGCCTCTCCAAAGACGAACATATCCCACACTACTTCCTCGACTGTGCCCTCAACGGCATAACAGCCGCCACAACAATTATCGACAAATTCGTCAACGATCCCGACGTAGCCCTTGGTATCGTTGGGATGCCATCATATGTTCACTCCATGACAGCATTCGCCTCCATGTTTCTAACCAAAGTCGCGACAAAATACCACGATCTCATCGAACGAGATAAAGTTTACGAACTAATCATGGGACTAGTGCAGCAGTTTAGGTCGCAGCCAGCTGGGAAGTGGCATCTGGCGAATCTCATGACTGGTGGACTTGAGAGGATGGCACAGACGCTCAAGCTGGAGATTCCAGGGGATATGGGCCCGCCGTTGGGGGTAGTGATGGATCAGAATGGCGATGCAGGGATATCGGGAGTCTCAGGGGTTGATGCTTTCTTCCCCGACTTGCCAGGCGATTTCTTTTTCAACTATGATATGAGCTTTGAGATGTCTGCGCCTTTGTAAGGTCAAGACTTGTATGTATATCTATCATTTTTTTGTTAAAAGTCCTGGCGGACTTGAAAGTCAAGCTGCCAAGCTTGGTCGTAGAAGCATGGTATACTGAATAACTAGACATACGACCTAGTTATGTTATAAGAATTATAGGCTATTATAAAGTAAAAAAAATAAAAAAATAAAAGAAAAAAATAAAGAAGAAAAAGTAATTAAAAAATAAAGGTAATAAGTATTTTAATTATATATATAGCTTTAATATTCTTTTCTTTATAGACTTAAGGCTAAAGCCTCTTTTAACCTATTAACCCTATTACAGTCAATTTCACAAATCGTCATCAGAAAGCTCACAAGGCATCGCCGTACCTAGCGACATACCAAAATAGATTGTGATGATGATTCAACGAGTTGAGGATTGTTGTAAGAGCTGTGTCTACCCAGCAACATATGCTCGGATCTTGATGTATAAGATCGATCCCAACGCTCTTGAACAAAGCCTTAGGGTACTCATCGCAGAGATAATCAGAATTGCTTCGGATTTCCCTTAACTGCGGGAAGGCGAAAGCCACATCCTCGGATAAGGAGAGCAGATCATCCTGCATACGGCCATTTGGCGTCAGCGTCTGTTCCGAGAGATCAAGAGACATGATGCTAGACGGAAGGGTGTCAACAAGAGACTTGAAATTGCACCTTCCCCCGCAGCAGGCGGGGAATTTCCGGCCGTAAAGAAGGTATGTAGGGAGGAAGAGTTTCTTGAGGTGGGTGAACTGCTTTAAGCTGGGCATTTTATGATCGCCCTGGTGATCCCGTCTTGTCATGTTAAGGTGCAGAGTCTCAAGACTTGCGTGGAACCTTGGCTTGTCGAGGAAATTTACGACACCAAGGACGTCAGAGTCGCATGAAGTGTAAGAAAACGCGGATAGAGTACCAGTACATGCTGATATAAGGTGCTCTATGTTAGAGGCAAGAACGGCGTTCCTGGATCCAATGTGAAGGTTCCTTATGGAAGGCATACTCGGGAACCTCTCTGACCCGGACGTCACCAAGGTCTCAAGCTCCGGAGCCCGAGCAAATAAATTTGGGAGATTATAATCAGTCTCGAGTGTCTTAAGAGCAATGGAGCTGACGCCCAGTTTGTCGAGAGTAGTAGGTGACACATCGAACCGCCACTGGAAACTTTTTTCAAGGCCAATGTGACTCAGGTTCGGAAGGATAGCCACCAGAATGGACAAAAGTTGGCCTGCGACTATGGGTATATAGTCATCCCGCATCATGGATACCGGAGGACGTATCCCTCGAAAAAAGGACCTTTTTATGGCAATAGCGAGAGTATTTCGATAGCTGTCAAAGAATTCTATGGCGCTGACTCCGAATATACGTGAACAAGCATCGAAAGCTTCTCGGCTTCGATCAAAGTCGAGCTGTTCGAGCAAGCGTTTTTTCAAAAAGACCGTCTTGACAGCGCGGGCCAAGTCTGGGCGAGAAGCGATGGTCTGGAGGAATGGCTCGAGCCG